>NW_027397101.1:6947314-7086471 GCF_003265705.2 Callorhinus ursinus | reverse complement strand
TGTGTGTGTGTGTGTGTGTGTGTGTGTGTGTGTGTGTGTGTGTGTGTGTATAAACACCACTTCTTCTTTATCCATTCATCTGTCGATGGACATCTTGGCTCTTTCCACAGTTTGGCTATTGTGGACATTGCTGCTATAAACATTGGGGTGCACGTACCCCTTCGGATCCCTACATTTGTATCTTTGGGGTAAATACCCGGTAGTGCAATTGCTGGATCATATGGTAGCTCTATTTTCAACTGTTTGAGGAACCTCCATACTGTTTTCCAGAGTGGCTGCACCAGCTTCCATTCCCAAAAACAGTGCAGAAGAGTGCCCCTTTCTCCGCATCCCCACCAACATCCGTCATTTCCTGACTTGTTAATTTTAGCCATTCTGACTGGTGTGAGGTGGTATCTCATTGAAGTTTTCATTTGGATTTCCCTGATGCTGAGCGATGTTGAGGAATTTTTCATGCGTCTGTTGGCCATTTGGATGTCTTCTTTGGAAAAATGTCTGTTCATATCTTTTGCCCATTTCTTGATTGGATTATTTGTTCTTTGGGTGTTGAGTTTGATAAGTTCTTTATAGATTTTGGATACTAGCCCTTTATCTGATATGTCATTTGCAAATATTTTCTCCCATTCTGTTTTGTTGACTGCTTCTTTTGCTGTGCAAAAGCTTTTTATCTTGATGAAGTCCCAATAGTTCATTTTTGCCCTTGCTTCCCTTGCCTTTGACGATATTTCTAGGAAGAAGTTGCTGCGGTTGAGGTCAAAGAGGTTGCTGCCTATGTTCTCCTTTAGGATTTTGATGGACTCCTGTCTCACATTGAGGTCTTTCAACCATTTGGAGTCTATTTTTCTGTGTGGTGTAAGGAAATGGTCCAGTTTCATTCTTCTGCATGTGGTTGTCCAATTTGCCCAACACCATTTGTTGAAGAGACTGTCTTTTTTCCATTGGACATTCTTTCCTGCTTTGACGAAGATGAGTTGACCATAGAGTTTGAGGGTCCACTTCTGGGCTCTTGAATCTGTTCCATTGATCTATGTGTCTGTTTTTGTGCCACTACCATACTGTCTTGATGATGACAGCTTTGTAATAGAGCTGGAAGTCCAGAATTGTGATGCCACCAGCTTTGCTTTTCTTTTTCAAAATTCCTCTGGCTTCTGGGTCTTTTCTGGTTCCATACAAATTTTAGGATTATTTGTTCCATTTCTTTGAAAAAAGTGGATGGTATTTTGATAGGGATGGCATTGAATGTGTAGATTGCTCTACACATTGACATCTTCACAATATTTGTTCTTCCAATCCATAAGCATGGAACGTTTTTCCATTTCTTTGTGTCTCCCTCAATTTCTTTCCTGAGTATTTTATAGTTTTCTGAGTACAGATTCTTTGCCTCTTTGGTTAGATTTATTCCTAGGTATCTTATGGTTTTGGGTGCAATTGTAAAAGGAATCGACTCCTTAATTTCTCTTTCTTCTGTGTTGTTGTTGGTGTATAGGAATGCCACTGATTTCTGTGCATTGATTTTATATCCTGCCATTTTACTGAATTCCTGTATGAGTTCTAGCAGTTTTGGGGTAGAGAGGCTTTTGGGTTTTCCACATAAAGTATCATGTTATCTGCAAAGAGTGAGAGTTTGACTTCTTTGCCGATTGGATACCTTTTATTTCTTTTTGTTGTCTGATTGCTGAGGCTAGGACTTCTAATACTATTTTGAATAGCAGTGGTGATAGTGGACATCCCTGCCGTGTTCCTGACCTTAGGGGGAAAGCTCTCAGTTCTTCCACATTGAGAATGATATTCACTGTGGGTTTTTCACAGATGGCTTTTATGATATTGAGGTATGTACCCTCTATGCCTATACTCTGAAGAGTTTTGATCAAGAAGGGATGCTGTACTTTGTCAAATGCTTTTTTCGCATCTATTGAGAAGATCATATGGTTCTTGTTCTTTCTTTTATTAATGTATTGTATCACATTGATTGATTTGTTGAACCAACCTTGCAGCCCTTGGTCGAGGTGAATAATCCTTCTAATGTACTGTTGGATCCTATTGTCTAGTATATTGGTGAGATTTTTTGTGTCCATGTTCATCAAGGATATTGGTCTGTAATTCTCCTTTTCATTGGTGTCTTTGGTTTTGAGTTCAAGGTAAGGGTGGCCTCATAAAACGAGTTTGGAAGTTTTCCTTCCATTTCTATATTTTGGAACAGTTTCAGATGAATAGGTATTAATTCTTCTTGAGATGTTTGGTAGAATTCCCCTGGGAAGCCATCTGGCCCTGGGCTCTTGTTTTTTGGGAGATTTTTGATTACTGCTTCAATTTCCTTAATGGTTATAGGTCTGTTCAGGTTTTCTATTTCTTCCTGGTTCAGTTTTGGTAGTTGGTACATCTCTAGGAATGCATCCATTTCTTCCAGATTATCTAATTTGCTGGCATAGAGTTGATCATAATATGTTCTTATAATTGTTTGTATTTCTTTGGTGTTGGTTGTGATCTCTCCTCTTTCATTCATGATTTTATTTATTTGGGTCATTTCTCTTTTCTTTTTGAGAAGTCTGGCCAGGGGTTTATCAATCTTGTTAATTCTTTCAAAGAACCAGCTCCTATTTCGTTGATCTGTTCTACTGTTCTTTTGGTTTCTATTTCATTGATTTCTGCTCTGATCTTTATTTCTCTTCTCCTGCTGGGTTTAGGCTTTATTTGCTGTTTTTTCTCTAGTCCCTTTAGGTGTAGGGTTAGGTTGTGTATTTGAGACCTTTCTTGTGTTTTGAGAAAGGCTTGTATTGCTCTATACTTTCCTTTGGGACTGCCTTTGCTGCATCCCAAAGATTTTGAACAGTTGTGCTTTCATTTCCATTTGTTTCCATGAATTTGTTAAATTCTTCTTTAATTTCCTGGTTGACCCATTCATTCTTTAGTAGGATGCTCTTTAGCCTCCATGTATTTGAGTTCTTTCCGACTTTCCTCTTGTGGTTGAGTTCTAGTTTCAAAGCACTGTGGTCTGAAATTATGCAGGGAATGATCCCAATCTTTTGATACCAGTTGAGACCTGATTTGTGACCTAGGATGTGATCTATTCTGGAGAATGTTCCATTGGCACTAGAGAAGAATGTGTATTCTGTTGCTTTGGGATGGAATGTTCTGAATATATCTGTGAAGTCCATTTGATCCAGTGTGTCATTTAAAGTCTTTATTTCTTTGTCGATCTTTTGCTTAGAGGATCTGTCTATTTCAGTGAGTGGGGTGTTAAAGTCCCCCACTATTATTGTATTGTTGTCGATGTGTTTCTTTGCTTTCGTTTTTAATTGGTTTATATAACTGGCTGCTCCCATGTTAGGGGCATAGATATTTACAATTGTTAGATCTTCTTGTTGGATAGACCCTTTAAGTAGGATATAGTATCCTTCCTCATCTCTTATTACAGTCTTTGGTTTAAAATCTAAATTGCCTGATATAAGGATTGCCACTCCAGGTTTCTTTTGGTGTCCATTAGCACAGTAAAGTGTTTTCCACCCCCTCACTTTCAATCTGGGGGTGTCTTTGGGTCTAAAATGAGTCTCTTGCAGACAACATATCGATGGGTCTTGTTTTTTTATACAATCTGATAGCCTGTCTTTTGATTCGGGGCATTTAGCCCATTTACATTCAGGGTGAGTATTGAAAGGTATTAATTTAGTGCCATTGTATTGCCTGTAAGGTATCTGTTACTGTATATTGTCTGTGTTCCTTTCTGGTCTATGTTACTTTTAGGCTCTCTCTTTGCTTAGAGGACCCCTTTCAATATTTCTTGTAGGATGGTTTCATGTTTGCAAATTCCTTTAGTTGTTGTTTGTCCTGGAAGCTTTTTATCTCTCCTTCTATTTTCAATGACAGCCTAGCTGGATATAGTATTCTTGGCTGCATATTTTTCTCGTTTAGTGCTCTGAAGATATCATGCCAGTCCTTTCTGGCCTGCCAGGTCTCTGTGGATAGGTCTGTTGTTAATCTAATCTTTCTACCATTGTAGGTTTCAGATCTCTTCTCCCAAGCTGCTTTCAGGATTTTCTCTTTGTGTCTGAGACTTGTAAGTTTTACTATTAGATGTTTGGGGTTGACCTATTTTTATTGATTTTTGAGAGGGGTTCTCTGTGCCTCCTGGATTTTGATGCCTGTTTCCTTCCCCAAATTAGGGAAGTTTTCTGCTATAATTTGCTCCAATATACCTTCTGCCCCTCTCTCTCTTTCTTCTTCTTCTGGGATCCCAATTATTCTAATGTTGTTTCATCTTATCATATTGCTTTTCTCTCGAATTCTGCCCTCGTGATCCAGTAGTTGTTTCTCTCTTTTTCTCAGCTTCTTCATTTTCCATCTTTTGGTCTTCTATATCACTAATTCTCTCTTCTCCCTCATTTATCCTAGCAGTTAGAACCTCTGTTTTTGATAGCACCTTATTCATAGTCTTTTTGATTTCTACTTGGTTAGATTTTAGTTCCTTTATTTCTCCAGAAAGCGTTTCTCTAATAACTTCCATGTTTTTTTCAAGCCCAGCTAGTATCTTTAAAATCTTGATTCTGAACTCGAGTTCCGACATCTCACTAATGTCCGTGTTGATTAGGTCCTGACAGTCGGTACTGCCTCTTGTTCTTTTTGTTGAGGTTATTTTTTCCATCTTGTCATTTTGTCCAGAGGAGAATAGATGAATGAGAACAAAATGCTAACAGGGTAACAACGTCCCCAGAAAATATACACTAAACAAATCAGAAAAGACCTGAAACCAGCGGAAAGGAAAGGGAAACAAAGAAAAGGAAAAAAAAAGAAAAAGATAAACAAAAACAAAACAAGAGGAAAAAAACAATATGATCAAATATGATCAGGTTGGTGCATAGATCAGTGCCACGCACTAGATTTTGGGCATATTTTGGTCTGTTAGAAGAAAGTGCCTCCCAAAATTTTAAAGAAAGAAAAACTTCTTTATGTACAAAAATAAGGTTTAATACGATGAAGGGTTGGAATATGACTGTAAAGATGAAAATTATAAAAGATTTTATAAAAGGAATTGATAAGATAAGAAGCTGGTTGAAAAAAGAAAGAAGAGGATTTAAAAAAAAGGGGAGGGAGAGAATGTGATCAGGCAGGAGACTAGAACAAAGCCATACACTAGAGATTTAGGGTATATTTTGATCTGTTAGAAGAAACTGTATCCCAAAATTTTAAGAAGAGAACAACTTACACCAAAAATAAGGGTAACTACTATGAAGGGATAGAGTATGACTCTAAAAATGAAAAATAAAAAAGATTTTTTTTAAAAAAGGGGATTGATAAGATGTTGGTTGAAAAAGGGAAAAAGAAAAATTCAAAAAAAAGTTAAAAAAATTAACTTTGAAAGACCTAGGAATCATTGTAAAAAAGCCATGGATTCTATGTGCAGTATTCCCCTAGCGCTCGAGTTCTGCCGTTCTCATTGATCAGTAAACTTGGTCTTGGCTGGCTGTTCTTGCTGATCTTCTGGGGGTGGGGCCTGTTGCCGTGGTTCCCAAATGTCTTCGCCGGAGTAGGAATTGCCCTGCCCTTGCTGATCCGGGCTGTGTAATGTGCTCCGGTTTGCTCTCAGGAGCTTTTGTTCCCTGCAAACATTCCATACAGCTTTGGAGGACGAGAGTGAAAATGGCAGCCTCCTAATCTCCGCCCCAGAGGAGCCGAGAACTCAGGGCCCCACTCCTCAGTGCGCCCCCAGAGAAAAGCAGTCAATCACTCCCATCTCCCCTGTCTCCGGCTGCACTCCGTGCTCACCTGGCCTGTGACTGAGCATTTCTATCTCGGGCACCTGACCCCGTGTGGAGTCTCCAAACCCAGCAGATCCCTGCAGTGCGCTCCCACGACACTCCTCCCAGGGGAGGAAGGGGAGTCTCCCCAGCTCTGTTGGGTCCCTGCTGAAGGAGCAGTGGCCTGACTGTGCCCCAGATCACTGTTTATGGCCACCCCGAGCTGAGAGCCCTCTCCTCGGCTCCGTCTCTGCAGCCAGCTTCCCCACTCCGATATCCAGGAGCTCTGCTGCTCTCAGGCACCCCCAGTCTTCCTGTGACCCCGAGGGTCCTGAGACCACACTGTCCCACGAGGGTTCCACCCCCCCCGTCTTAGCCACTGGAGCGACGTCCCTCAGTGGAGCCGACTTCTAAAGGTTCTGATTTTGTGCTCCGCGGTTCTATCACTTGCCAGAAGTGGCTGACAGAGGCCCCCTCCACCACCGTCTATCCTCCGAATATTGCCTCAGATTCACTTCTCTGCACGTCCTACCTTCCAGAAAGTGGTTGCTTTTCTGTTCAGAGAGTTGTTGGTATTCTTTTTTTCGATCTCCTGTTGAGTTCGTGGGTGTTCAGAATGGTTTGATCCCTATCCAGCTGAATTCCTGGGACCAGACGAAATCCAGGTCTCCTACTCCTCTGCCATCTTGCTCCTCCCTCCCAGCATATCTATTGAAAGATATGAATTTAGTGTCATTGTATTGTCTGTACAGTCCCTGTTTCTGTATATTGTCTCTGTGTTTTTCTGGTCTGTTACTCTTGGGGTCTCCCTTCGCTTACAGTATCCCCTTAATATTTCTTGCAGGGCTAGTTTGGTGATCACAAATTCTTTTAGTTTCTGTTTGTCTTGGAAGCTCTTTATCTCTCCTTCTGTTCTGAGTGATAGTCCTGCTGGATAAAGTATTGTTGGCTGCATGTTTTTCTCATTTAGTACCCTGAATGCCAGCCCTTCTGGCCTGCCAGGTGTCTGTGGATAGGTCTGCTGCTACCCTAATGTTCCTACCCTTGTAGGTTAAGGATCTCTTTCAGAATTTTCTCTTTGTCTCTGAAATCTGCAAGTTTCACTACTATATGTCAGGTGTTGACCTATTTTTTTTTTTTATTTTTTGAGGGGGGTTCTCTGGGCCTCCTGGACTTAAATGCCTGTGTCCTTCTCCAGATTAGAGAAGTTATCAGCTATGATTTGCTCAAATATACCTTCTGTCCCTCTCTCTTTCTTTTTCCTCTGGGACTCCAGTTATTCCAATATTGTTTCACTTTATGGTATTGTTGATTTCTCAAGCTTCCCCTCATGGTCCGTTGTTTTTCTCTTTTCCTCAGCTTCCTTCCTTTCCATCAACTTGTCTTCTGTGTCATTATTCTCTCTTCTGCCTCATTTACCCTAGCTGTTAGATCATCCAATATAGACTGCATCTCAGAGCATTTTTAATTTTGGCCTGATTAGATTTCATTTCTACACTAAGGCATTCTCTAGTGTCTTTTATGCTTTTTTCAAGCCCAGCTAGTATCTTTATAATCATTATTCTGAAATCTATCCCTGACATTTTACTTATATGCATATTGATTAAATCTATGGCAGAAAGTATTACCTATTGGTCTTTCTTTTTTGTGAATTTCTCCTTCTAGTAACTTTGTCTAGAGAAGAATAAATGAATGAGAGAACAAAATCAAAAATATCAACCACGACCCCAGCAAAATACACACTAGAATAATCTGAAGAAATCAGAAACCAAAAAAGAAAAGGAAAAAGGGGTGGGGGGAGAGAATATAATCTCCCAGGTGGACAAAACAGTGTGATCGACTTGGTCCTGGGTGTATTTTGGTCTGTTTGTTAGAGGACACTAAATCCCAAAATTGTAAAGAAAGAAAAACTTATAGATATACAAAAATAAATTTGAATATAGTGAAAGGAAGCCAAAAATGAATAATATATCTATAAAATATAAATGTAAAAAAGAAAATACAAAAAAGACTCTAAATAAGGAGTTGATAAAAATAAGAAACTAGTTGAAAAGGAAGAAAAAAAAGAAAAAAAATTAAATGAAAGACTAAAGAATCATTAGAAAAAACGTTGATCATATTCTATATACTATTTTCCCCTAGTGCAGGAGTTTTTCAGTTCTATGTGTTCCATAAATTTGGTATTAGCCTGACATTCCTGCCAGTCTTTTGGGGGAAGGGCCTGTTGCACGGATTCTCAGGTGTCTTTGCCTGGGTGGAGTTGCACCACCCCTTGCCAGGGGCCCGGACTCAGTGTAAGCTGCTTCGGGTTGCTCTATGTGGCTCTTGTTCCCTGAAGGCTTTCCATGCCAACTTGCACAAAGTGTTTGCTTTTCTATTTGTAGAATTGCAGCAATTCTTTTTTTAGATCTAGGGTTGAACCTGTACCCCTAAAGCAAATAATACATTATATGTTAATTTAAAAAGAAAGAAAGAAAATGCACACAGAAGAGCATATACCACATTATTCAACTTTAGTAAAAGTGTGTGTGAATAGATGTAGAGGTAGAAATGGGTCTATATCTTTAAAAAAAAAAAAACGATGTAAGGTTGAATTTGCAGGTGTTCAGGATGATTTGATAGATATCTAGCTGAATTCAAGGGATCAGGTGAAATGAGGGTCTCCTACTCTTCTGTCATCTTCCCTCCTCTCCTCTTTGCATTCTTCTGATTTCAACCTATTTGTCTTTGAATCCAAGGTGTGTCCTCTGTAGATTGTTACATTTGGTCTTGCTTTATTATATATTTTGCCGTTCTCTGATTTCTAATTAGGTTTTTTGGCCCATGCATATTTAATGCAGTTATTAACAGGTACAGAGTTACAGTTGCCATTTTGCTATTTTGTTTTCTGTCTTTAGCCTTCTTTGTTCCTCTGTTCTTCCTTTACTAACTTCTTTTGTGTGAAATAAATCTTTTAGTATATCATTTTAATTCCTTTTTTGATTATTTTTTACTATATTTGTAAACTATTTTCCTAGTGTCTGCTCTAGAGATTCCAATATGCATCTTAACTCACCACAGTTTACTTCAAATTAATGTTAACTTGATTCCCATGAAACAGAAAATGTTTTCTCTAACATAACTCCATTCTTTTCCCCTCTTGTGCTATTATTTTCATATATATTACATCTGTATATTACAAAATCAATGTTACAGTGTTATAATTATTTCTTTACACAAAGTTATGTTTTTTAAAAAAATTAACAGAAGAAACATGAAAATGTATTTAGATTATTTTATTTTTAACATGGATATTTATTACTTCTACACTCTATATTTTCTCCAGTTAATTTGAGCTACCATCTGGTGTCATTCCTTTCCAGATTCCAAAGAATTTTCTTTAGTATTTGTGATAAATCAGTTCTGATATCAAGGAGTCCTCTCAGTCTTTTTAAATTTTGGAATTTCCTTATTTTACCTTTATAACTGGTAGATAGTTTCACTGGAAAAAAAATTCTTCATTAGCCATTTTTTCTTTCAGCATTTTGAATATATTGTTCCATTGCCTTTTAGGGTCCATTTTCTCTGATGGCAAGTTAGACATTATTTATATTGATGCTGTCTTATACATATTAAATTATTTTTCTCAGGGTGTCTGGGTTGCTCAGTCAGTTATGCATCTGCCTTCAGCTCAGATCATGATTTCAGGGTCCTGGGATTGAGACCGTATCTGGCTCCCCACTCAGTGGGGAGCATGCTTCTCCTTCTCCCTCTGCACCTCCCCCTGCTCATGCTCTCTCTCTCAAATAAATAAATAAAATCTTTTTTAAAAATTGTTTTTCTCTTGCTTCTTTTAAGATTTTCTCTTTGCGTGTGGCTTTTAACACTTCAACTATAATGTGTCTAGGTATAAATCTCTTTGAATTTATCCTACTTGTGTTTCATTAAGCTTCTTAGATGTGTAAATTAATATTTTTATGCTAGTTTTATGGTTTTATTAACACAAATATGACGTGCACAACAAGCTGTCTATTCATTTTCTTCGCTGTGCAGCCTGGCATTGGGATTGGTGACTGTGATTGCCAGCTGGGCTGCTCTTTCCACAATAACTTTGTGGTTCTTGGAGGAAACATTGTGAGCAATCTCTGCACAGTAAGATTTGTTGCACATCAGCAGCACTTCAAGCTCCTTGACGTTGTGGACTAGGAACTTCTGGAAGCCACTGGGCAACATGTGCTTTGTTTTCTTGTTGCTCCTGTAACCAATGTTGGGCATCAAGTTCTGGCCCTTGAATCTTCTGTGCACCCTATTGTCAATGCCTCTGGGTTTAAGCCAGTTGTGCTTAATTTTGACATAGCGGTCTGACTGGTGCCAGATGAACTTCTTGGTTCTCTTTTTAACTATCTTGGGCTTCACCAGAGTTCTGAGGGTAGCCATGATGCCCAGTAACAGATGGCTGCCACCACTGCAGGCAGCGCCAATGAAGAGAGTTGTAAATTAATATTTTTAACAAATTTGGGGAGTTTGGGGCCACTATTTCTTCAAAAAATCATGATAACTATTGGACCCACAATTTGAGAAAGTATTTTAGATGAGATATGAGACATTTATTGGGAAAGTCTAGGAACCAGAAAACTGGAATGAGTACATGTCCTTGGATTCAGATATAGCCTGAACCTTTGGGCACCTTGAGTACCCCTTGATCTCATAAGCAGTTGTGTCTCCCTGTGTGTCTCTGTTTCTGCATTGCTAGAATTCAACTGTAAGATGAATTTCTAAATTATTACCCTGAATTTTTTAAAAAAGCCACCACAAAAGAGTATCACTATGTGACTCCTTTTGCATGAAACTCTAGAGAAGACAAAACAAATCTATAGTTACAGAAATCAAGGGGGAGAGTTCCCAGATGGAGGTGTCTGAAAACTTTTAAAAATGATCTAATATATTTGGGCTCTCAATAGATGGAATTTATTCAAGTACTCATTCAGATAGGTTTGAATACAAGAATACCTTCAAGAGAGACAATACGGTCCTAAATATTCTATAAAATAATTATCAGAAAAGAAGGATATGGTCAAACATCTACTAGCATTTGGTGAGAATAGCTATTTTCTGTTCTGCACACTTTGCCTTTGGTGTACAACTAGGCATTAAAGGTATATTAGGCTTTTGAGGCTTACAAGGCAGTTCAGGTTTCATTGTAATTGGCACACTCTCTGCAACTGTAAGACTTTTAAGGTATACTAAAAACCACTGCTTGGGAGGAGCTGAGAAAAAGAAGTGAGGGTTAACTTACTTCTGACGGTGGCTGTCCTCTATTTCTCTCTAAATCCTAAGGGATGATCCTAATACAATTTATCACTCAAAAAGAATGCACACTGTCTTCAGGCTTTCCCTATACAGCCTCCCTTGCTGACTCAAGGCCCATAATGGGAATAAAAAACCAGCTATGCTCAGAAGGGAAATTGCAAGGCTAATCCAGAAATTAAAACACACACACACACACACACACACACACACACACACACACACACACCTCAAGATCTTGCTCAATAGTACAAGCTGAAACTAGATAGCATATATGTGGGTGGATCCTTAGAATATTAGGCCAAGAAGGATGAATTATGTTTGGACAGGGCCAAATTTATCAATACAAGTATACTCACTGTGGGCTCAGGAGCAGCCCATGGTGCATTTTACACCAATGAAATATATATAGACATAACTCATTGTATTGCACTTCATTTTTTTCTTAAAATTTTTTTATTGTTATGTTAATCACCATACATTACATCATTAGTTTCTGATGTAGTCTTCCATGATTCATTGTTTGTGTATAACACCCAGTGCTCCACGCAGAACGTGCCCTCTTTAATACCCATCACCAGGCTAACCCATCCCCCCACCCCCTCCCCTCTAGAACCCTCAGTTTGTTTTTCAGAGTCCATCGTCTCTCATGGTTCATCTCCCCCTCCGATTTACTCCCCTTCATTCTTCCCCTCCTATCTTCTTCTTCTTCTTTTTTTTCTTAACATATATTGTATTATTTGTTTCAGAGGTACAGATCTGTGATTGAACAGTCTTGCACAATTCACAGCGCTCACCATAGCACATACCCTCCCCAATGTCTATGATCCAGCCACCCCATCCCGCCCACCCCCCACCACTCAAGCAACCCTCAGTTTGTTTCCTGAGATTAAGAATTCCTCATATCAGTGAGGTCATATGATACATGTCTTTCTCTGATTGACTTATTTCACTCAGCATAACACCCTCCAGTTCCAACCACGTCATTGCAAATGGCAAGATCTCATTCCTTTTGATGGCTGCATAATATCCCATTGTGTATATATACCACATCTTCTTTATCCATTCATCTGTCAATGGACATCTTGGCTCTTTCCACAGTTTGGCTATTGTGGACATTGCTGCTATAAACATTGGGGTGCACGTACCTCTTCGGATCCCTACCTTTGTATCTTTGTAGTAAATACCCAGTAGGTATTGCACTTCATTTTATTTTGCTTTGCAGATATTGTGGTGGTTTTTTTCTTTACAAATTGAAGGCTTTAATTTGTCATAAATCAGTTTACAAATTGAAGGTTTCAAGTTGTAAAAAGTGCAAAAGCACAATCAAGCAAGTCTATTGACACCGTTTTTCTGACATCACCTGCTCATTTCATGTTTCTGGGTCACCTTTTGGTAATTTTCACAATATTTCAAAGTTTATTATTATATTTGTTATGGTGATCTGTGATCAGTGATTATGAGTTGCTAAAAGCTCAGAGGACAAATCTTTTATCAATAAAGTATTTTTAACTAAGACATGACATTGTTTTTAACACATGATGCTATTGCACACTTAGTAAACAACAATATAGTATAACTATTATATGCATTGGGAAACCAAAAAATTTCATTTGATTCATTTTAGTGCAATATTCACTTTATTGTGGTAGTCTGGAACCCATCCTACTATATATTTGAGATATGTTTGTGTTTCTCTAATGGGATCCTGACAAATATTTTTTTAAAATTCTCTGAGTCATTCTCATGTGCACTCATCTTTTTTAGTGACCTGAAGGGATCTGCAGTGGTGGCTCTTTGATCGTGAAGTCCATCAAAATGAAGTAGATGGATACCCTCCTGCAATACTTCTTAAGATGTATATCTATATATGAAATTCTGGGTCTCATGGGCAGAAAATTAACACGTCATTATAACAGGGCTTCAGATCCTCTTTCCAGTCCTTGGTATATCCTACTTTAAAGACAGGAGGCTTTGACTGAAGGGCAGACTGGGTCCCTTTGACAAAATCCCTCACACTTAGTCATCAGTATATACAATTAATCATTCCCCAAAAGTCTCCAAGGAAGCCAGTCGAATCTCCTTCAACTCGAATCTTCAGTGTATAGTGTCATCATGGGAAGTTATGGATGCTGCAATTGCAGTCTCACTTAGGGATGGTTCTGAAATGTGTGGAAAAGAAATCCTCCCAGTGGGCAGAGTTTTGAGGAGTTTTATTTAATTGTTCACTTTGTGAAGAAGAGACATGTCTTGAGTTTTGTGTTGATTCATGTCCAATAGTTCAATGAGTTGTTGAATAGTAGGGGGATAGACAAGAATAAGACTGGAAATTTGATGACAAAAAAGGTCTGGAGGAGATATATGTGGATGGAATTCTAAGAACAGGTATTAAATGAGGTTTATAAATGCTTAACTGAGGATAGGACATTAGAGGGAAGAGTACAAGTGAGGTTTGGGTATTTATTCCTTTGGCTCTTTGTGCGGAGCCATGTAATTAATGGCCATTATGTTTCTCTTCCTAAGGCCACTGCTCTCATAAGGGTAGCTTTTTCTGCCAGGTTCTGGTAACATTACCTATATTCACTGTGAGCCTGGTGGTGATAATGCCTCCTTATCATCATGAGTTATAAGATGATTTACCAACCTTACCCATGTTTTTAGAGCCCTATTTATTAGACTCTCTTCAGGGTCCTTTTGTTCCTTGACAATTGACACCTGCTTCTTGAGGGGATCCTAAGAGGTCCACAAAACGACTCTGATCATAAAGTCCATGGGGATAGGGAATTTGATCTTTTATCTGATATTTCTAACCCAGCATCTAGAATATCTCTTGCACAGCAGGTTTTCAATAAATGTTTCTTAAATGAACATATGTAATGACTACTTTTCCTCCATTAGTGATCTTTATGTTAAAGTCAATTATGATTGATTTAATATAGTTTGACCCATTTTGTGCTTTTATTTGTAATTCCTTAGAGAATGACAAAGAATTATAAATGTCAGCAAAAAACAAGCAAACTTGTTGGTATGCACATGGAAATCCAAGATAACTAACATAAAAATTTATTGAAAAAGATAATTCATCAAGAAACATCCAATATACATCCACACCTACAGCACCTGTCTTGACCCCCAGTAGAAGCTCCACACTGGGCTCCAAGGGCACCAGGTCGGAGCTCAGGGGTCGGTGGGTCCGGTGGCTGTAAAGGGACAGGGTGGAAATCTCAGGTTGAAAAATTATGATTATAATTTTATAGCTTTATCATTTCAATCCTAAATACCTCAGTCGTCATGCCTTTTTTTTTTACAAAATCATTTTTCCTGCATAACTTCAGTTTTTTTCACACTTCACCTAAGTAACCGTAATTTTAGTATTTTCAATATCCGATCCGTATTCAAGTTTTCCCATTGTCTCCAAATAACCTAAGAGGGGAAATGCTATTTCAATAGAGAGCCAATAGAGGAGCACCCTTTGCATTTTGCAGGAGAGTTCAAATTTCACCCTTAATCTCTTCCGGCCTGGAGAGAACCTGGGCGGGAGAGTTCTAAGAACAGCAGCCTCTAGGGCACCTGGGTGGCTCAGTCGGTTAAGGTGCTGCCTTTGGCTCAGGTCATTATCCCGAGGTCCTGGGATTGAGTTCCTCATGGGGCTCCTTGCTCAGCAGAGAGCCTGCTTCTCCGCTGCCTGCCATTCCCCCTGCTGGTGCTTGCTCTCTGTCTCTCTGTCTCTGTCTCTGTCTCTCTCTGTGTCAAATAAATAAATAAAACATCTTAAAAACAAAAAACAAAACAAAACAAAAACCAGCAGCCTCTAGCTCTCTAAAACACGGAAATGCCAAAAGAGCGACATGAAAAGTGGTCGCGGAGGTCTACGGGAAATGTAGTCCTGATTTCTGAGCTTCGCCGCGTGGCACTCTGGGAAAGGAATTCGGGGCTCCTTTTGCGCAAGGGCAGCCGTAGCTCCGCCTCCTCATTCGTCTTTTCTGGACGGCAGGGAAGCTGTTTGAGAGCCCTCGGGTCTACTCTACTCGAAAGTAAAGGATGCGCACCTGGGGTGAGAGTGCAGGGAAGCTCTCTATGGGAGGGGCGCGCTTGTGTGTAAGGACGGGAGCAGGAAGTCTTTGGGATACCCTGGTAGGCGCCCCGGCCAGCCCTCGACCGACAGAAGGCCGGTGGGGGTGTGGGGGGAGGTAGGAGGAGAACCCCGGCTCTCTGGCGCCGGGCGCGCAGGTGGGGCTGAGCCTGGACTTGAGTAGGGGCTCGGTGCGGTCCTGGGTGTGTAGGGACAGTGTAGTTGGACACTTAGTGGCGGCGGGAGGCAAAGTGCGTTTAAAACGCTGATGGTGACCGTGAGCCTGAGCTCGGGAGCCAAAAAAGGCCCGGGTAAATTCCAGCAGAGGCGATAGAAGGAACCTGGGTAAGAGTCGGGTTTCTCATCTCAAAATTATATTAATATGACTGTTCCATGGGGTTGTTTTGAAACTTAGATCTAGGTCATCACTTGTAAAGTATTTAGGCAAGTGCCGGGCATTATGCCCTGCGTAAATGACAACTGCTCTTATAGTTAGAAGACACTGTTGTTTTCATTGGATGGTTTAACATAACCTTACAACATAACCCTTACAACCACTTAAAACAAATAAAAAACAAACAAAAATTGAAAAACAACCCAGGTTCAGGTTGGTGGAATGATGTGCCCAGGTCACAAGCTAGCAGTGAGGGAGTTTGGATTCAAGGGCAAGTGTGCTTTGCTTCCAGTCTCAGGCATTGTCTAAATATCACCCCTGCCTGAAACCAGCATTACAGCGTTCACAGCACTTAGCAAAGTGAGTGGCCTGTCCCCAAATCCCCAAGGATATAAGGGAAGGTCAATGTAGATGGAATCCGACCGTATATCAAATTTACTCTGGTATTTTTAGTGTGTCTTCAGGTCCCTTCTGTCAGACAGAGGTTCCTGGCCCCTTCTGTGTTGTCAGGCTGTCTTTTAAGTGTGATATTATAATAAATTGCAAGACTCTTGGTTTTGCCCCTAAAATGAATTTTTAGGTCCATGTCCCAATTGCCTTGAAACAAAGTAAACCCCTGTGAGGTAGGAAGCAGGGGACCTCTGTGAATAGGAGTCTTACCTGGAAGAGAGCACCCCTCTGACCTTAGACCTCTCTCCAGAGCTTTAGAGAAGAGACAGAAGGGCCCAGAAAGGAGCAGATCCTAGATTTGCGGGCAGAAGCAGTTCCTGATCCCCTTACCCAGAATAAGCTAGACTTAGTGATAAACCACACTGTGTGACGTGGGTTGGGGCCAGCCTTGAGAAGAGTGAAGTGAGCTGGGGTGGTCCAGGGGCAGGCTGCTCAGGAAAGGCCACTTCTTGGAGAGCTTGTGACAGCAAGGTTTGTGGTAGGGGATAACCAAGCAGAGGGAGGAAATTCTGTCCCCACTCCTCCTAAGTGGCCCCCACTCTATAGATGTTGCAGTGCTGTCCCACCTCTCCATCCCCACATGTGACACTAGTGACATTATCCTGACCTCACAGGATTCCAGAATGCTGAGAAGGGAAGTGTTTTCCAAGGTCATCTACTTCTCTTTCGAAAGCTTCAGTGAACCAGAAAGGTTCAATGACTTGTTTGGTAAAACCCAGTTTGTGAGAGAGTTAGGAGGAAAAGAGTGGAGCTTACTCTCTTCCAGGTAAGTCACCAAAAGCATCTTATCAAAGGGGCCTTTTGAAAAATACGCACCGCTAAAACAATTAAAAATTCCTGTCTTGAAGCATCCCATCTCTTTTACTAGGTTTCCCATGGATTTCTATACTGGGGGGGGAGTAAATAATATTACTGAGAAAAATATGTAAATGATGATTGCTGAGCATTTGTCTGCTAAGGTAATTTTACCAAAAGAATAGTGTCTCATCCTTTGGCGTACTCTAATTCAACTAATCTGTTGCTTTGTGTTAGTCACAAGGACACATGCATTATTGTTAAATCAGTCAAGAAAATTTTATGTTCGCTCTGTAAAAAACTGCAGATTTAAGCCCATGATCATTTCAGAGTCACACCAGACAGGTGGTGCTGCCTGTAAATGCTCCTTCTCATTCCTTTTCAAGGTCCAGAGGGTCCCATGCCTATGAGGAGGGTGGATGATCCAACACTGGGGTGCTGAGATTTGGGGAGGTGAGTGTAGGAGCTGTAAGATAGGCCGGATCTCGTGACCCCTGTCTTCTTTCTGTCCCCTCAGCTCAACCACAGTTCTCTACACTCTCCCAAGAGTCACGGAAAATGAATACTCCTCAGGTGAGCTCTTCATTTTTTCCCCACTTAGTATTGTAATGGATTTATGAGGTTTAGAAGGATCCATGGATTACATGGAAAAGAACTAGAAACATCAGTCTTGAGCAAAAATATACAGTTTGACTATCAGCTGTGATGTTTTCTTTCAGCTTTTGGTAGGTAACCTTTCTTAGAGTAGGGTTAGGTTCCCTCCATGTACCAGGTTGCTAAGATTTCATGTTAGTCATGAAGGTGCATTGAATTATTGATTGTCTCTTGTGTCCATACACAAGAGAATAAAACTAGAGCTTATTTCCTTTCATCCTTTCATCTGTGAATACTGTAAACAGTGTGACATATTTTCTAATATTAACTTGAATTCCTGTATACACCCTAGTTGCTAATAAGTGTGGTAAGTTGCTTCTTACAGATTTTCTTCAGGCCTTTTGCTAATACTATATTCAGGGTTTATATTTCTGTATCCAGAAGTTGGATTAGACTATACTTTCTTGTTTCTCTGTCCAAGTATGGTATCATGGTCATAGTTTTATGAAAGCAAATGGAGAACTTTTCTGCTCCTTTTCTAGCAATTTAGATGAGAAAATTGTATTACATGAGGATTTTTGTGAAATTTACATATAGAAGACTTTAGCGTGAAGAGTCTGGTTGTTAATTTATTAGTCATAAGCCTATATTGGATTTGTATTTTTTTCTTTTATTTTCAGATTTATTTATTTGACAGAGAGAGAGAGAAAGAAAGCATGGGGGGAGGGGCAAATGGAGAGGGAGAGAGAGAATCTCAAGCAGAGTACCTGCAGAGCACAGAGCTCGATGCAGAGCTTGATCCCATGACACTAAGATTATAACCTGAGCCAAAAATCAAGACTCGGATTCTTAATTGACTGAGCCACCCAGGCACCCCTATATTTTTCTTACTATAACTTTTGATATTACATTTTCATAGAAAATTGTTCATTTTATTTACATTTTTAAATGTATTTTCATGAATTTGTTAATAGCATTGTCTTAGGATTTCAAAGTCTTTATATGTTATAACAGTAATTCCTTTTTTGATCAGCTTTTAAGTTTTATTTTAGCATAAAGGCTGCTAATCCGAAAAGGACAAAATATGTTCTAGTTGGCCCAGTCTGAAACCTAGAATTTCAGGGTCTGAGGGTCTTAATATTCTGTGCAGGCAGTGGTCTCTATTGGGAATTGAGGGACATATACTTGTCATATTTGGGCTCTCTACCTTTACCTACCCACCTGGCAGCACCATTTGTTGACAAAAATATACTTTGTCTATTAATTGCATTGGCATCTCCGTGGGAAACCAATTAGTAATGCATGTAGCGTCTGTTTCTGGACTCTGTTCACTTCTGATGACTGGTGTTAATCCGTTTGCTAATACCAGACACTATCTTGATGAGTGTCTCTTTACAGTAACTTGAAATCAGGTAACGTGAGTCTTCCACCTTTGTTCTTTTTTTAGATTGTTTTGGATATTCTAGGTCCTTTGCTTCTTTATAGAAAGTTTTGAAAATCTTCCTGTCTCAAAAAAGCCTGCTGAGATTTTGATTTTGATTGCACTGAGTCCATAGAATCTATAATGTAGAGATCAACTTGGGAGGAATTAACATCTTGATCATATCGAGTCTTCCAATTAATGAATACAGTATCTCTCTCCATTCACTTAGGTTATATGGAGGGTTTCGAGGATTTGGGGTTTGACACAAAAGGATAGTTTTGACTACAGTTTTTAAGAATAACGCTGTCTACTGTCTGAAGATAGACCCTAGACTAGAAGCAGGAACAATATTGGAGTCTGTTTCTATAATCCTAGCAAGAAATTATGATCATAATTGTGTTGGTTGCTTTGAAGTGGTCAAACTCTGGATGTAATTTAAGGTAGAGCCAGCAATCTGAGAGTGTGTGTTTCTTTTCTACAACCTTGCAAATAGAGCATGCTGTCAAATTTTGAATTTTTACCAATGTGATTAATCTCAGTTTAGTTTTATAAGCTTTTCTCATGAGTGAGGTGTGGAACATCCTTTTTTGTTTGTAATTAATCTATATTTCTTTTTTTGTTGAACTGTTCATCCCTTACCTGTTTTCCTATTGATGTACTGATTTTAATTACTGTATCCACTATAACATTCTAGCCCTTTCTCTGTGATATACATTGCACAGTTTCCCTAAAGGTTTTTGTAATTTTGCCTGGCTTGTGATTTTTTTTTTTTTTTTTTGGTCATAAAGGCATTTGATTTTTTTTAAAGATTTTATTTATTTATTTGAGAGAGAGAGACAGCATGTGTAAGAGAGTGAGAGAGTGAGTGTGCACGAGCAGCAGGGAGGGGCAGAGGGAGAGGAAAAAGCAGGCTCCCCACTGAGCAGGGAGCCCAGTCAGGCTCGATCCCAAGATGCTGGAATCACGACCTGAGCCGAAGACAGACACTTAACTGACTGAGCCACCCAGGCACCCCAAAGCATTTGATTTTTATGTCAAATCTAGGAGTTTTTTCATTAATGTTCCTGGATTTTCAGTCATAATTGGGCATTTCCCACTCTAATGTAAAATAATTGTTCTGTGTAGTCTTCTGAAATTTGATTTTGTTTTTTACAGTTAGATTTTGAATACATTTTAATTTTTATCCTGCTCTGTGGTACAAGAACCAGTCTTTTCCCAGGTGGCCATCTAGTTACCCTGTGACATTTTTGTGTCCAGACTTTTCTCTCGCATTTGAATGATGTCACTTGTGTTCAAATAGGAAATTTACTGTGTTACTCATTCTTTCTATTACACACTTGGTTCTAGGTCCTGTTCAGTTTAAGGTTGGATGTCTTAGACTTTCATCACTTCCCTGCTCCTTCTGCCCACATCTATGTTTGTATTAAAGTGTGGCCAACATTCTCATGTTTTGCTTATCTAATACTATCTTACCCTCTGTCTTCCAGAATTTGTTCAAATTTTGGGGCCTTCTGCTGGGATGTTTCTCTGTATTCCTCTTTTGTCATATTTTATAGTAGGTTTCGTATTTTACCTGAGTGTGTTTTTAAAGGCAGGGAGGTAAATGTGTATGCTCAATCTATTCCCTTGAACTAGAGGAATCATGCTTTTAATTCTTCTTCCTCTTAATTTCCCCTACTCTAATCTTTCCAATTTTTCTTTCTACCATTTCAGAATTCTTTCTCAGTCTTCATGGCCTTTCTTTTTCTACCTGCCTGAAATTTTGCTATTCCCTTGAATTCTCTACTTGGTCCTTTTCTCTCCTGTTTCTCTGTCCTTTTTGAGCCATCCCTTTTTTTCTGATGACTTCAGTTAACCATCTTAATGACTGATATCTCCTAATTCCTTATTTTCATTTTAGACCTCTGTCTGTACCAAAGTCATGCAACCAACAAGGAAATAAATAATTCCATCTATATTTTCTACAGGTATTTTGAGTGCAGACGAAGAACATCCACCTCACAATGACCCAACCTCTGACTTGTACTTAATTCTTCTAATCTCTGCATATGGCATCCGTATTTACCCAGTTGCTCATGCAGCATCTCTGTATATAGGCACACAGGAAAATAATGAGCAGATTTTGTTTCCTATAAGGATTAATTTCCCATTGTTTATCTTTGCTTTAGTATAAGCCATTTCTTAAATTGGGTATTTTGTCTGGCTGCTTAAGATATTGTCCACCTTTTATACAGAGCAATGGTTCCTAACTAGAGATGATTTTGCTCCCCAGGAGACATTTGGCAATATTTGGAGGTATTTTTGATTGTCACAACTGGGATGTTGCTGGCATCTAATCAGTAGAAGACAGAGATATTGAGATATATATCCTAAAATACACAGGACAGTCTTTCACAAAAATAGCATTATCTGCTCCACAGTGTTAGTAGTGCCAAGTTGAAGAAATCCTGTTCTAAAGCATTGCTCCTGAAATATGAATCTGGTGGTGTGTAAATACTTCCCTAGTCTTACATGTATCTCTTCATTAGTTCTCTATTACCCCAGCAGAGATCTCCAGATTGATATGTGTATGCTGTACCAAGTGTTCAGCATAATCTGTTGGTGTATGGGAAATGTATACAGGAATCCTATTTATAATAACTTTACCTTAAAAAATAAGGCACTAAGTGTTCTCATTATATTGACAATATATGTGTATAAATTAAAAATAAATATAAATAAATCAGAGCATGAGAATTTTTTTTTTTAACTAATTGTGTGCCTATCCCCAAAGTATAAGACAGAGTTAGGGCCGTGATAGTCATCCTTTATAGCATTTTTTTTTTAAACTCTAACTGGTAAACATAGTAAGACTTAGTTTCCAAAAATTGTTTCCATGTCCCTGATTCTGGCCCTCAGATTGATCAGAATTGTGCTGTTGCAGGCATCAGTGTCATTCAAGGATGTGACTGTGGAGTTCACCCAGGAGGAGTGGCGGCAGATGGACTCTGCTCAGAGGACTCTGTACAGAGATGTGATGCTGGAGAACTATAGCCACCTTGTCTCAGTGGGTGAGCAGACCTTACCATATGACTGTCTTGACTGCATATTCTGGTTTTTCTGTTTTCTTTTTAAAATGTTAATCACTTTTGTTGAGGTGTGTTTAACAGAAAATAAAACTCAGGACTTTTCAGTATATAAGTCAGTGAGTTTTGAAAAATTATGTAGTAGATTTTCATCATCAAACTCGTAATTTGGAATGTTTCCGTCACCCCTAAAAGATTCTTGTACCCCTTTGTGGTGAGTCCCCTACCTCCATCCCTAACTCTCTATTTCACTGATATGCTTTCTAATGCAAGCACTTTGCCTTTTCTCAAATTTTGTATAAACAGAACCATAAAGTATATACTCTCTTTTGTCTGGCTTCTTTCACTTAGCATAAATGCTTTTGAGACTCATGGATGTGTGTGTCTCATCCTTTCAGTTGATAGATCCATGGGCTTTCTTCCAGTTTGGGGCTATTATGAATAAAACTGCTATGAACATTTATACAAGTCTTTGTATCAACATGTTTTCATTTCCCTTGTGTAAATATCTAGGAGTGGGTTTGCTGGGTCTTCTGGTAAGTTTATATGTAACTTGATAAGAAACTGCCAAATGTTTCTAAGTTGGCTCTACTGTTTTTCATGCCTGTGCGCAATGTCTGAGGGTTCTCATTGCTCTCTGGTTACCAACATTTGGTTTGATAAGTCTTATTATTTTTAACCATTCTAGTTAGGACCTAGTTATATCTTATGGTGTTTTAATTTGTATTTCCCTGATGATTAACAATTTGGAACCTCTTTTCATGGGCTTTTTTTTTTTTTTTTTACCAGTAATAACCTCCTTTAATGGAGTGATCACATTTTCAGCTCCATTTTTTTAGTTTAGTTTTTTCGGGTTTTCCATCTTCTCAGAAGTTCGGACCTTTGTCTAATATATATTTTGCAAGCTTTTTTCCTCTATCTTTGTCTTGCCCTTTTAAGAAGAAAATGTTTTCCAATTATTATTATTTTACGTATACTTTGAAAGAAACTTTTTAATGATGGTAATTGGCGCAGTTTTATTCTTCAAAAGTTTCCCCCAATGCTTATATCTTGCATAACTGTAATATATCAATGCCAGTAAATAGACATCGGTACAGTGTGTATGAATAGCTCTACACCACTTTATCTCATGTGGAGATCTCTCTAATCACCACAACAATTAACATATAGAACTGTCTTATCGCCCCAAAGATTTCTTTCATGCTACCTCTTTATAATCGTACCCATCCCCTCTCCCACTCTATCCCTAATCTCTACCAACCACTAATCCACTCTTTGTTTTACCTAGTATTCCACTGTGTGAATATAACATTTATTTAGCCATTCACCTGTTGAAAGACATTTTGGTTGTTTCTAATTAGGGGCTATTATAAATAAAGCTGCTATGAACATTCATGTCAAAGTTTTTGTATGAACGTAAATTATTATTCTCTGGGATAAATGCCTAGGAGTATGATTGGGGTTGTATGGTAAGTATACGTTTCACTCTTTAAGAAACTGCCAAACTGTTTTTCCGAATGGCTACACCATTTTCCATTTGCACCAGCAGTGTATGAGAAATCCACTTACTCCCTATTTTTCCTAGTATTTGTAATACTGGTTGTAATGGGTATATAGTGGTAGCTCATCATGGTCTTAATTTGCATTTCCTTAATGGCTAATGATGTTAAATATTTCTAATGCTCCTGTGCCATCTGTGTATCCTTGGGAAAGTGTCTCTTTATGGCTTTTGTGCATTTATTCCATCTTTACTGATATATAATGACAAATTAAAATTATATATTGTAGCTGTACAACTTGATATTTTGATATATGTACACATGGTGAGGCACTTGCCACAATCAAGCTAATTAACATATCCATGACCTGGCCTAGTTACCTTTGTTTTCTTTGTGGTGAGAACACTTAAAATTTGCCTCTTGGCAAATTTCTAGTAAACAATATAGTATTATTAACTCTACTCAGATTGCTGTATGTTAGATCTTCATAACTTATTCCTCTTGCATAACTGAACTTTTTTTTAAAGTTTATTATGTTATCTTAGTCACCATACAATACATCATTAGTTTTTGATGTGTTGATCCATGATCCATTGTTTTCGTGTAACACCCGGTGCTCCGTGCAGTACGTGCCCTCCTTAAAACCCATCACTGGGCTAACCAATCCCCCTCCCCACCACAAACCCTGTTTGTTTCTCAGAGTCCATAGTCTCTCATGGTTCATCTCTCTCTCTCTCTGATGTCCCCCCGCTTCATTTTTCCCTTCCTTCTCCTAACGTCCTCCATGCTGTTCCCCATGTTCCACAGAGAAGTGAAACCAGATGATCATTGACTTTCTCTGCTTGACTTACTTCACTTAGCATAATCTCCTCCAGTCCCATCCATGTTGATGCGAAAGTTGGGTATTCATCCTTTCTGATGGCTGAGTAGTATTCCATTGTATATATGGACCACATCTTCTTTATCCATTCATCTGTTGAAGGGCATCTTGGCTCTTTCCACAGTTTGGCTATTGCAGACATTGCTGCTATGAACATTGGGGTGCATATGGCCCTTCTTTTTACTACATCTGTGTCTTTGGGGTAAATACCCAGTAGTGCAATTGCTGGGTCATAGGGTAGCTCTATTTTTAAATTTTTGAGGTACATCCACACTGTTTTCCAAAGTGGCTGTACCCACTTGCATTCCCACCAACAATGTAAGAGGGTTCCCCTTTCTCCACAACCCCTCCAACATTTGTTGTTTTTTTCCCTGTCCATTTTTGCCATTGTAACTGGTGTAAGGTGGTATCTCAGTGTGGTTTTGATTTGAATTTCCCTGATGGCTAATGACGATGAACATTTTTTCATATGTCTGTTAGCCATTTGTATGTCTTCTTCAGAGAAGTGTCTTTTCATATCTTCTGCCCACTTTTTGACTTGATTGTTTTTTGGGTGTTGAGTTTGAGAAGTTCTTTATAGATTTTGGATACCAGCCCTTTATCTGTAGTGTCATTTGCAAATATCTTCTCCCATTCTGTGGGTTGCCTCTTTGTTTTATTGACTGTTTCCTTTGCTACGCAGAAGCTTTTTATCTTGATGAAGTCCCAAAAGTTCACTTTTGCTTTTGTTTCACTAGCTTTTGGAGATGTATCTTGAAAGAAGATGCTGTGACCGATGTCAAAGAGGTTACTGCCTATGTTCTCCTCTAGGATTTTGATGGATTCCTGTCTAACATTGAGGTCTTTAATCCATTTTGACTTTATCGTTGTGTATGGTGTTAGAGAATGGTCGAGTTTCATTCTTCTGCATGTGGCTGTTCAATTTTCCCAGCACCATTTATTGAAGAGACTTTTTTCCATTGCATATTTTTTCCTACTTTGTCAAACATTATTTGACCATAGAGTTGAAGGTCCATATCTGGGTTCTCTATTCTGTTCCATTGGTCTATATGTCTGTTTTTGTGCCAGTACCATACTGTCTTGGTGATCACAGCTTTGTAATATAGCTTGAAATCGGGCAACATGATGTCCCAGCTTTGTTTTTCTTTTCCAGCATTTCCTTGGTGATTCGGGGTCTTTTCTGGTTCCATACATTTTTAGGATTGTTTGTTCCGGCGCTTTGAAAAATGTCATTGGAATTTTGATCGGGATGACATTGAAGGTATAAATTGCTCTGGGCAGCATAGACATTTTAACAATGTTTATTCTTCCGATCCATGAGCATGGAATATTTTTCCATCTTTTTGTGTCTTCAATTTCTTTCATGAGTGTGTTGTAGTTCCTAGAGTATAGATCCTTTACCTCTTTGGTTAGGTTTATTCCAAGGTATCTTGTGGTTTTTGGTGCTATTGTAAATGGGATCGTTTCTCTAATTTCTCTTTCTACCATTGCATTGTTAATATATAAGAAAGCAACTGATTTCTGTGCATTGATTTTGTATCCTGCCACATTACTGAATTGCTGTATGAGGTCTAGTAATTTGGGGGTGGAGTCTTTTGTGTTTTCCACATAAAGTATCATGTCATCTGCGAAAAGAGAGTTTGACTTCCTCTTTGCCAATTTGAATACTTTTATTTCTTTTTGTTGTCTGATTGCTGTTGCTAGGACTTCTAGTACTATATTGAACAATAGTGAGGAGAGTGGGCATCCTTGACATGTTCCTGATCTTGAAGGAAAGGCTCTCAGCTTTTCCCCATTGAGGATGATATTTGTTGGGGGTGTTTCATAGATGGATTTTATGAACTTGAGGAATGTTCCCTCTATCCCTATACTCTGAAGAGTTTTAATCAGGAAAGGATGCTGTCTTTTGACAAATGCTTTTTCTGCATCAATTGAGAGGACCATATGGTTCTTCTCCCTCCTCCTATTAATGTGTTCTGTCACATTGATTGATTTGTGAATGTTGAACCACGCTTGCATCCCGAGGATAAATCCCACTTGGTCATGGTGGATGATCCTTATAATGTATTGTTGGATCCTATTAGCTAGGATTTTGTTGAGGATTTTGGAATCCATCTTCATCAGGGATATTGGTCTGAAATTCTCCTTTCTGATGGGATCTTTGCCTGGTTTGGGGATTAAGGTAATGCTGGCCTCATAGAATGAGTTTGGAAGTTTTCCTTCTGTTTCTGTTTTTTTAAACAGCTTCGGTAGAATAGGTATTATTTCTTCTTTGAATGTTTGGTAGAATTCCCCGGGGAATCCATCAGGCCCTGGACTCTTGTTTTTTGGGAGGTTTTTGATCACTGCTTCAGTCTTGTTACTGGTTATTGGCCTATTCAGGTTGTCAATTTCTTCCTGTTTCAGTCTTGGCAGCTTATTGGTTTCCAGGGAGGCATCCATTTCATCAAGATTGCTCGGTTTAGTGGCATATAGTTGTTGATAATAATTTCTAATAATTGTTTCTATTTCCTTGGTGTTAGTCATGATCTCTCCTCTTTCATTGATAATTTTATTAATTTGGGTCCTTTCTCTTTTCTTTTGGATAAGTCTGGCCAGTGGTTTATCGATCTTATTAATTCTTTCAAAGAACCAGCTTCTAGTTTCGTTGATCTGATCTACTGTGTTTCTGATTTCTAATTCATTGATCTCTGCTCTAATCTTAATTATTTCTCTTCTAATGCGTGGCTTAGCACTGTTTGTTTCTTTTTCTCTAGTTCTTTAAGGTGTAGAGTTAGTTGGTGAATTCGAGATTTTACTGTTTTTTTGAGTGAGGTTTGGATGGCTATGTATTTCCCCCTTAGGACCGCCTTTGCAGTATCCCATAGGTTTTGGACCAGTGTGTTTTCATTCTCATTAATTTCCATGAATTGTTTTAAGTTCTTTGATTTCCTGGTTGACCCAAACATTCTTGAGCAGAGTGGTCTTTAGCTTCCAAGTGTTTGAATTTCTGCCAAATTTTGTCTTGTGATTGAGTTCCAGTTTTAAAGCATTGTGGCCTGAGAATATTTAGGGAATAATCTCAATCTTTTGGTATTGGTTGAGACCTGATTTGTGACCTAGTATGTGGAATATTCTGGAGAAAGTTCCATGTGTGCTCGAGAAGACTGAGTATTCTGTTGTTTTAGGGTGGAATGTTCTGTATATATCTATGAGGTCCGTCTGGTCCAGTGTATCACTCAGAGCTCTTGTTTACTTGTTGATTTTCTGCTTAGATGATCTGTCCGTTGCTGAGATTGTAGTATTGAGGTCTCCTACAATTAACATATTGTTATCAATATGTCTCTTTATTTTGGTTAATAGTTGGCTTATGTAGATGGCTGCTCCCATGCTGGGAGCATAGATATTTAAAATTGTTAGATCTTCTTGTTGGATAGACCCTTTAAGAATGATATAGTGTCCTTCTGTGTCTCTAACTACAAACTTTAGTTTAAAATCTAATTTGTCTGATATAAGAATTGCTACCCCAGCTTTCTTTTGAGGTCCGCTGGCATGGAAGATGGATCTCCATCCCTTCACTTTCAGTCTGGATGTATCTTTAGGTTCAAAATGAGTCTCTTGTAGGCAGCATGTGGATGGGTCCTGTCTTTTTATCCAATCTGCAACCCTGTGCCGTTTTATGGGAGCATTTAGGCCATTCACATTGAGAGTGATTATTGAAAGATATGAATTAATTGTCATCATGTTGCCTGTGAAGACGTTGTTTTTATAGATTGTCCCTGTAAATTTCTGTTGTATATCACTCTTGGGGTCTTTCTCCTTTTATAGAACCCCCCTTAATATTTCTTGCAGGGCTGGCTTAGTGGTCACATATTCTTTCAGTTTCTGCCGGTCTTGGAAGCTCTGCATCTCTCCATCCATTCTAAATGATAGCCTTGCTGGATAAAGTGTTCTTGGCTGCATGTTTTTCCTGTTTAGTACCCTGAATATGTCTTGCCAGGGCTTTCTGGCTTGCCAGGTCTCTGTGGACAGGTCTGACATTATTCTGATGTTCCTCCCTCTGTACCTAAGGAATCTCTTCCACCTCACTGCCCTGAAGATGGTTTCCTTGGTTCTAAGATTTGTGAGTTTTACTATTATATTCCAGGGTGTTGGCCTGTTTTCCTTGATCTTGGGAGGGGTCCTCTCTGCCTGTAGGACGTGAATGTTTGTTTCATTCCCCAGATTAGGGAGGTTCTCAGCTACGATTTGTCCAAATCTTCTATCTTCTAGTCTTCTCTCTCCACTCCCTCCGGGATTCCAATTATTCTGACATTGGAATGCTTCATGGTGTCACTTATTTCTCTGATTCTCTTTTCATGGATTCTGAGTTGTTTTTCCCTGGCCTCCTCTTTTCCCTTTTTATTTACTAAATTGTCTTCCAGGTCACTTATTCGTTCTTCTGCCTCACTTACCCTAGCTGTTAGATTATCTAGATTAGATTGGATCTCATTGATAGCATTTTTAAGTTCTGCCAATTCAGCTTTCATTTCTGCCCTTAGAGACTCTATGTTGCCATTAATTGATTTCTCCATTCTAGCTATTGTCTTCACAATTGCTGGCCTGAATTCCATCTCCGACATCTTGGTTATATCTGCATCCATTTGTAAATCTGCTGCATAAGTCATAATCTCTGAGTCTTTTCTATTTGGGGGGTTCCTCCTCCTAGTCATTCTGTTGATAGGTGGTTGAGGGAATGTATAGAGTCCAAATTATTGACCAGAACTCAAGCAAGATGCACCTGTATTCTAGGACCTTATGGTTGCTGGCCTCTTGTTTTCCCAGCCTGTCTTCTGGGGGAGGGGCCTGCCACACTGTTACTCAGGCAACCCTGTTTGGGCAAAGTTGCCCTGCCCCCCTGTGGTGGGGAATGGGCTCATTGGGAACCAGCTTTTTGGGTTTTTGTTCTCTGGTGGCTTTCCAGGTCTCTTCCGAGAGTCAGAGCAGAAGAGACCGTTTCCAACCCTCTGCCTCAGAGCAGAGAGATGGCAGTCTGTTCTTCAGTGGGCTCTCCAGGCCACACTATCTCCGTTTCTGTCTGTGAAGCATAAACTGCAGTGTCCTGGGTTGTGTGCCCCTCCACAGCGCTCCCAGTCCTGCCACGTCTCTGCCTTTGTGCTTATAAAACCGCCAGCCACTCCTAGTTCACACGTGCAACCCCCCCGCTGCGGGTTTCCCTCCTGGGGGGCTGCCCTAAAGTTCTTTCCCTGCCGCTACCAGTCTGCGAGTCTGTGCCCCATCCCCAGCGCATGAGGCTGTCGCTCACCGGCGATGTAGGATCCCCAGGGCCAAGCTCCCTCCCGCTGCCATTAATCCTCTGATATCTGCCCGCAGAATCACGGCTCCCTGCTTTGTACCTCGAAACCAACCACTGCCATATTCTGTTTGTAGAGATCCAGATCTTCTTACATTTCAGACTGATTTCGTGGGTGCTGAGAGTGGTCTGGTAGATATCCAGCTCAGTTCCAGGGACCAGTTGGAATAGAGTCCCCTACTCCTCCACCATCTTTTCTCTCCCTAGCTCCGGAGCTCACTCGCATAACTGAACTTTGTACCCCTTGACCAACATCTACCTGTTCCCCATCTCCCCGGCTCCTGGCAACCACCATTCTATTTTTTTTCTATGAGTTTGACTGTTTTAGATCCACTGAGATCAATATTTGTCTTTCTTTATCTTGTTTATTTCATTTAGCATAATGCCATCAAGGTTTATTCATGTTGGGGCAGATGCAGATGTCAGGATTTTCTTCCCCTTTTTTGGCTGAGTAATGTTCCTGTGTGTGTGTGTGTGTGTGTGTGTGTGTGTGTGTGTACACAACTTTAATCATTTATCCATCAACAGATAGATTGTGTCTTGGCTATTGTGAATAAAGTGGCAAAGAACATGGGAGTGCAGATATCTCTTTGAGATCCTGGATTTCATTTCCTTTGGACATACACCCAGAAACGGAATTGCTGAATTATAGGGTAGTTCGATTTTTGTTTTATGATTTTATTTTTAAGTAATCTCTACACCCAACGTGGGACTTGAATTTACAACCCCAAAATCAAGTCACATGCTCTCTGACTGAACCAGCCAGGCTCCCCGGGATAGTTCTATTTTTAGCTTTTTTGAGGAACCACCATATTGTCTTCCATAATGGCTGCCCCAGTTTACATCCCCACCAATAGTGCCCAAGGGTTATGTTTTCTCCACATCCAGCATGTGTTATCTTCTGTCTTTTTGATAATCACCATTTTCTAACAGTGTGAAGTGATACCTCATTTTCTAACAGGTGTGAGGTGATACCTTATTGGTTTTGATTTGCATTTCCCTAATGTTTAGTGATGTGGAGCACACTTTCATATACTTGTTTATTTGTATGGCTTCTTTTCAGATATGTCAGGTCCTTTGCCCATTATTTTAATCTGATTATTTGCTTTTCTGCTATTGAGCTGTGTGACTTCTTTATATATTTTGGGTATTTACTCCTTATTATAATTTTTGAATATTTTCTCCCATAGGTTGCCTTTGCACTCTTTTGTTTCCTTTGCTCTCTAGAGGCTTTTTAGTTTGATGTAGTCTCAGTTGTCTAATTTTCTTTCATTGCTTGTGCTTTTGGTATCATATCTAATAGACCATTGCCAACACTGATGTTAATCAGCTTTGTCTCTTATGTTTTCTTCTAGGAGTTTTATGATTTTCAGATCTTATGTTTAAGTCTTCAATACATTTTAAGTTTATTTTTGTGTGTAGTTTGAGGTAACAGTCCAATTTCATTTTTCTGTATATGGATATGCAATTTTCCCAATACCATTTATTGAGGAAACTGTTCTATTTTCATTGTGTATTCTTGACACCATTGTTTAAGTCCAGTTAACTATAGATGTATGATATATTTCTGGGCCTCTGTACTAATCCATTGGTCTATATACCTGTTTTTATGCCAATACCATACTGTTGTCATTACTATAGCTTTTTGTAATATATTTTGAAGTCCAGAAGTGTGATGCCTCTGGCATTGTTCTTTCTCAAGATTACTTTGGCTATCCAGGGTCTTTGTGGTTACATATGAATTTTAGGATTTTTTTTTCTACTTCTGTAAAGAATACCATTGGTATTTGGATAGGAATTGCATTGAATCTGTAGATCACTTTGGGTAGTGTGGACATTTTAAACTATTAATTCCTCAATCCATGAACATGGAATGTCTTTCCATTCATCTGTATCTTCTTTAATTTTTTGTCAGTGTTTTATAATATTTAGTATACATGTCTTTCAGCTCCTTGGTTAAGTTTATTATTTCTAAGTGGTTTTAAATTTTCTTTTCAGATAATTCATTGTTAGTATATAGAAACCATGTTGATTTGATATTCTCCAACTTTACTAAATTTATTAGTTTTAACAGATTTTTTTTTTTTTGTCTAGGGTTTTCTACATAAGAGAATCGTGTGATCTGCAAACATAATTTTACTTCTTCCCTTCAGGTTTAGATGCATTTTATTTCTTTTTCTTGTCTAATTGTACTAGGTAGGATTTCCAATACTGTGTTGAATAGAATTGGTGAGAATGGATATCATTGCCTTGTCTGGATCTTAGAGCCTTCAGTATTCCCCCATTGATTATGATGTTTACTGTGGGCTTTTCATATATGCCTTTATTGTATTGAGGAAGTGTACTTCTAGATCTCTTTTGTTGAGAATTTTAATTATGAATGAATGTTGAGCTTTGTGAAATGATTTTCTCTGTCTTTTGATATGACCACGTGTTTTTATTTCTTTCATTTCTTTATGTGGTGTATCACAGATTGATTTGCATGTAAAGAACCTTGCATCCAGGGATAAATCCTACTTATTCATGATATAATGATCCTTTTAAATGTGCTGTTAAATTCAGTTTGCTAATCTTTTGAGAATTTTTTAATCTATGTTCATCAGGGATATTAGCTTATAGTTTTCTTTTCTTGTGATGTCATCCTCTGATTTTATAATCAAGGCAAGGGTGACCTCATAAAATGAGTTTGGAAATGTTCTTTGTTCCATTGTTTGAAAGACTTGAAGAAAGATTGATATTTAAATGTCTGGTAGAATTCTGCCGCTTAGCCTTCTGGACCCTGGGCTTTTCTCTGTCAGATTTTTGAATAATGATTCAATCTCCTTATTTGTCATAGGTCTGTTTAGGCTTTTTCTTTCATCTTGATTCAGGGTAATAGGCTGTATATTTCTAGGAATTTATCCATTTCTTCTACATTGATCAGTTTGTTTACATAGTTCATATTAATCCTTCATGATCCTTTTTATTTTTTTTGGATCCTTTTTATTTCTAAGGAATCTATTATAATATCTCCTCTTTTCATTTTTTATTTTACTTGAGTTGTTTCTTTTTTAGTCTAGCCAAAGCGTTTGTTCACTTTATTTTTTCAAAATACCAAATGTTAGTTTTGCTGATTTTTCTATTATCTTCTCCATGACATTTATTTCTGCTCTAGCCTTAATTTTTTTATTGTAAAAATATTATTTTATTTCATTTTACTTTATCTTAGTTTATTTTAGTTTAGTTTCAGGGGTAGAATTTAGTGATTCATCAGTTCATTTGACAACCAGTGCTCATTATATCAAGTGCCCTCCTTAATGCCCATTACCCAGTTACCCCCACACCCACCCCCCTCTAGAAACCCTGTTTGTTCCCTAGAGTTAAGAGTCTCTTATGGTTTGTCTCCCTCTGTTTTTGTCTTACTTTATTTTTCCCGTCCTTCCCTTAATGTTCATCTGTTTTGTTTCTTAAATTCCGCATGTGAGTGAAATCATATAGTATTTGTCTTTCTCTGACTGACTTATTTCACTTAGCAAAATGCACTCTGGTGCATCCATATCATGGCAAATGGCAAGATTTCTTTTTGATGGCTAAGTAATATTCCATTGTATATATATGCCACATCTTCTTTATCTATTCATCAGTTGGTGGATATCTGGGCTCTTTCATATTTTGACTATTGTGGACATTGCTGCTATAAACATTAGGGTGCATGTGCCCCTTTGAATCACTATTTTTGTATTTTTATGATAAATACCTAGTAATGCAATTTCTGGGTCATAGGATAGCTCTGTTTTTAACTGTTTGAGGAACCTTCATACTGTTTTCCAGATTGGCTGCACCAGTTTGCATTTCCACCAACAGTGTAAGAGGGTTCCCTTTTCTCTGCATCCTCACCAACATCTGTTGTTTCCTGAGTTGTTATTTTTAGCCATTCTGACCAATGTGAGGAGGTATCTCATTGTGGTTTTGATTTGTATTACCCTGATGCCAAGTGATGTTGAGCATTTTTTCATGTGTCTGTTACCATTTATATGTCTTCTTTGGAGAAATGTCTGTTCATATCCTCTGCACATTTCTTGATGGGATATTTTGGTTTTTGGGTGTTGAGTTTGATAAGTTCTTTGTAGGTTTTGGATACTAGCCCTGTATCTCATAAGACCTTTGCAGATATCTTCTCCCATTCTGTAGGTTGCCTTTTAGTTTTGTCGACTGTTTTCTTTGCTGTGCGGAAGCTTTTTATATTGATGAAGTTCCAATAGTTCATTTTTGCTTTTGTTTCCCTTCTTCTGTAGATGTGTCTAGCAAGCAGCGTCTGGTGCTGAGGTCAAAGAGGTTGCTGCCTGTGTTCTCGTCTAGGATTTTGATGGATTCCTATCTCACATTTGGGTCTTTCATTCATTTTGAATTTATTTGTGTGTATGGTTAAGAAAATGGTCCAGTTTCATTCTTCTGCATGTTGCTGTCCAGTTTTCCCAACACCATTTGTTGAAGAGCCTGTCTTTTTTTCCATTGGATATTCCTTCCTGCTCTGTAAAAGATTAGTTGACCATAGAGTTGAAGGTCATTTCTGGGTTCTCTCTTCTGTTCCATTGATCTGTGTGTCTGTTTTTCTGTCAGTACCATACTGTCTTGATGATCACAGATTTATAATATAGCTTGAAGTCTGGAATTGTGATGCCTCCTGTTTTGTTCTGCTTTATCAACATTGCTTAGGCTATCTGAGGTCTTTTGTGGTTCCATATAAGTTTCAGAATTGTTTGTTCTAGCTTTATGAAAAATGCTGGTATTCTTTTGATAGGGATTGCATTGACTGTGTAGATTGCTTTGGGTAGCATAGACATCTTAACATTTGGTCTTCCAGTCCATGAGCATGGAATGTTTTTCCATTTCTTTGTGTCTTCCTCAATTTCTGTCATAAGTATTCTATAGTTTTCAGAGTACAGATCTTTTATCTCTCTGGTTAGGTTTATTCCTAGGTATCTTATGATTTTTGATGCAGTTGTAAATGGGATCAATTTCTTGATTTCTCTTTCTACAGAAATACAACAGACTTATGTACATTGATTTTATATTCTGCAACTTTGTTGAATTCCTCTCAGTTCTAGCAGTTTTCTGGTGGAGTCTTTTGGCTTTTCTACATAGTGTCATGTCATCTGTGAAGAATGAAAATTTGACTTCTTTGTAGATTTGGATGCCTTTATTTCTTTTTGCTGTCTGATTGCTGAGGCTAGGACTTCCAGTACTATGTTGAACAACAGTGGCAATGGTGGACATCCCTTTCGTGTTCCTGACCTTAGCAGAAAAGCTCTTAGTTTTTTCCCATTGTGTATAATGGCCTTTATGATGTTGACATATGTTCCTTCTATCCCTACTTTGTTGAGAGTTTTTATCAAGAAAGGATGCAATATTTTGTCAAATGTCTTTCTGCATCTATTGAGAGGATCATATGGTTCTTATCCTTTCTTTTATTAATGTGGTATATTACATTGATTTGCAGATATTGAGCCACCCTTGTAGCCCAGGAATAAATCCCACCTGGTCATGGTGAATAATCTTTTTAATGTACTGTTAGTTTTGATTAGCTAGTATCTTGTGGAGAATTTTTGCATTCACCAGGGATATCAGTCTGTAATTCTTGTTTTTAGTGGGTCTTTGTCTGGTTTTGGGATCAATGTAATGCTGTCCTCATAGAGGTTGTTTGGACCTTTTCCTTCCATTGCTATTTTTTGGAACAGCTTCAAAAGAATAGGTATTCTTCTTTAAATGTTTGTAGAATTTCCCTGGGTAGCCATTCGGCTCTGGACATTTGTTTGTTGAGATTTTTTTTTTATTACTGCTTCAGTTTCCTTCATGGTTATGTGTCTGTTCAGGTTTTCTGTTCCTTCCTGTTTCAGTTTTGATAGTTTATATGTTTCTAGGAATGTATCCATTTCTTCCAGATTACCTAATTTGTTGGCATATAATTGCTCATAATATTCTCTTATAATATTTCATTGTTGTTGGTTGTGATCTCTCCTTTTTCATTCATGATTTTATCCTTTTGGGTCTCTCTCTCTTCTTTTTGGTAAGTCTGGCTAGGGGTTTATCAGTTTTTGTTAATTCTTTCAAAGAACCAGCTCCTTGTTTCATTGATTTGTTCTACTGTTTTTTTTTTCTTATTTCTGTATCATTGATTTCTGCTCTAGTCTTTATTATTTCCCTTCTCCTGCTGGATTTAGGCTTTATTTGCTGTTATTTTTCCAGCATCTTTAGGTGTAAGGTTAGATCGTGTATTTGAGACTTTTCTTGCTTCTTGAGTAAGGCCTGTATTGCTATATACTTCCCTCTTTGGACCACCTTTGCTGCATCCCAATGGATTTGGACTGTGTATTTTCATTTTCATTTCCTTCCCTGTATTTTTTTAATACTCCTTCAATTTCCTGATTGACCCATTCATTCTTTAGTAGAATATTCTTTAATCTCCATGTATTTGTGGTCCTTCCAAGTTTTTTCTTGTAGTTGACCTCAAGTTTTATAGCAGTGTGGTCCAAAAATGTGCATGTTATGCTCTCAGTCTTTTTGTACCACTTGAATCCTGATTTGTGACCCAGTATGTGATCTATTCTAGAAAATGTTCCATGTTCACTGGAAAAGAATGTGTTTCTGTTGCTTTAGGATGAAATGCTCTGAATATATCTGTTAAGTCCATCTGGTCCAGTGTGTCATTCAAAGCCCCTGTTTCCTTGTTGATCTTCTGCTTAGATGATCTGTCCCTAGCTTTGAGTGGGGTGTTAAGGTCCCCTAGTTACTGCATTATTCTCAATGAGTTTCTTTAAGTTTGTTATTAATTGATCTATATGTTTGGCTGTTCCTATGTTAGGGGCATAGATATTTACAACTGTTAGATATTCTTGTTTGATAGACCCCTTTATTATAATATAGTGTCCTTCTTCATCTCTTATTACAGTCTTTGGTTTAAAATCTCTAGTTTGTCTGATATGAGGATGGCTACTCCAGCATTGTTTCCATGTCCATTAGCATGATAAATGATTCTCCACCCCCTCACTTTCAATGTGCAGGTGTCTTTGGGTCCAAAGTGAGTCTCTTGTAGACAGCATATCGATGGGTCTTTTTTTTTTTTTTTAATCCATTCTGGTACCCTTTGTCTTTTGATTGGCGTTTTCAGCCCATTTACATTCAGAGAAATTATTGAAAGAGATGAATTTAGTGCCATTGCAGTACCTGTAAAGTTGCTGTTCCTGTAGATTGTTTCTGTTCCTTTCTAGTCTTTGTTACTTTTGGTCTCTTTTTCTGCTCAAAGTGTCCCCTTTAATATTTCTTACAGGGCTGGTTTAGTGTTGAACTCCTTTAGTTTTTGTCCTGGAAACTTTATCTCTCCTTCTATTCTATAATGACAGCCTTACTGGATATATTCTTGGCTGCATATTGTTCCCATTTAGCACGTTGGATATATCATTCTACTACTTTCTGGCCTGCCAGGTCTCTGTGGATTGGTCTGCTGCCAGCCTTTGTGTCTACCCTTGTAGGTTAAGGACTTTTTCTCCTGAGCATCTTTCAGAAGTCTCTCTTTATCTTTGTATTTTCCAAATTTCACTATGATATGTTGTAGTGTTGACCTGTTTTTGTTGATTTTGAGGGGGGTTCCCTGTACCTCTTGGATTTGAATGCCTCCTTCCTTCCCCAGATTAGGGAACTTCTCAGCTATAATTTGTTCAAATAAACCATCTGCCTCTTTTTCCCCGCTTTCTTCCTCTGGGACTCCTACAATACAGATATTATTTCACTTTATGGAATCTCTTAATTCTCTGTCTTCCTTCACGATCTAATAGTTTTCTTTCCCTCTTCTTTTCCGCTTCATTATTTCCATAATTTTATCTTCTTTATCACCTATTTCCTCCTCTGCTACGTCAGTCCTTGTAGTGATTTTATCCAGTCTGTTTTGCATCTCAGTTATAGCGTCTTTTATTTCTGCTTGGCTAGTTTTTAGGTCTTTTATCTCTGCAGTCAGGGTTTCTCTGGTGTTTTCTATGCTTTTTTCAAGTCCAGCTAGTAGTCTTATGACTGTTGATCTAAATACTTGTTCAGATATATTGCTTATATCTGCTTTGAGCAAGTTTCTGGCTGTGATGTCTTCCTGACCTTTCTTTTGGGGAGAATTCCTCCATCTTGTCATTTTGGCTAAGTTTTATCTTGTACGTGTTATGAAAGTGTGTTATGTTTCCTGCACCTCAGAGTAATGCTATATTAAGAAGAGATCATACACTGTCTAGGGCCTGGCACTTTAGGAAGTGTTTCCTGGTGTATGCTGTGTGCACTCTGCTGTTGTATTTTGGCTGTTCTTTCTCACTGGCCCTGCAGTGTTCCTTCTGCTTGCAGTGGGGAGTGTTTGGACCTTCATCTAGATGTGCTTTGATTTGTTTGTTGAAAAAAACCTGAAAAAAAAAAAAAGGAAAAGAGAGTAAAAAAAAAAAATCCTGGTTCTAAAAAAGAGAAAAGTAAATGGAACAATAACACCAACAAAAATACCTAGGCAGACAGTGAGAAAAACTATAAGCCTTATTCCAAAAAGAGAGGGAGAAAAAATGAAAAGAAAAAAGGAACCTGATCCAAAAAAAAAAAAGAAAGAAAGAAATCTTAGGTTACTAATTTAAGATCTTTCTTCTTTTCTGTTACATGCACTTAATGCTATAAAGTGTTCTTTGTGTATTGCTTAACTGCATTACACAAATTTATTTTCATTTAAAATATTTTCAGAATTTCTCTTGTGATTTATTTGATGCATTTTTTGGAAGTATGTTGGTTAATTTCCAAATATTTGGGAATACTCTGGCTATCTTACTGTACTTGATTTCCTATCTACTTCTGTAATATGAGTACATATTTTTTTAAATGTCTACACATTTAAATTTGTTAAAATATGGTTTTTGACCTAGAATGTGTTCTATTTTGGTGAATGTTTCATGTATACTTCAAGCAAATGTGTATACTTCTGTTGTTGGAATAGCTTTAATATATGTGAATAGATCCAAGTTGGTTGCTAGTGATGTTCAAGTAATCTATATCCTTAGTAACTATCTGCCTTCCTGATCTATCAATGCTGAGAGAGTGGAATTTAAGGCTCCAAATCTAACAGTGAGTTTTGTCTATTTCTTTTCTCGGTTTTATCAGTTTTTTGCCTCATAAACATTTTCAAGCTCTGTTTTTAGGTGAATAAATACTTAGAATTGTTATGTCCTTTTAGAGAGTAGACCCCTTTATCAGTAGGTAATGTCCTGGTAATGTGTGTGATGTTTGGTAATCTTCCATGTTTTGAAGTGTACTTTCTCTGAAGTTAATACAGTTCAGTTTTCTTTCTTTGGTAAGTATTAGCATGGTATATTTTTCTACATCTCTTACTTTTTAACCTTTCTGAGTCTTTGCATATAAAGTGTGTTTCTTATAGTCAGCGTAGAGTTCCCTCTACCTTTTTTTTAATCGTATCTAACAATCTCTTTTATTTGGTGTTTTTACACCAAATAGTTTGGTGACTAATTGATGTAGTTAGATTAAATTTTTATAACTTTCTATTCATTGAATTTGTTCTTTGGTTTCCCCACCAATTCCTTTTTTCTTTTTGCCTTCTTTCCTTCCAAGAACATTTTATTTGAATCCATTTTATTCCTTCTCTTGATGTATTATTTATACTTTTAAAATCTTTTTGTGGTTGCTTGCTATTGACATTATATATTTTTAAGTAATCTATGTCCATTCTACAACTCCATAACCATACCACTTAACATATAGTGCACATATCTTAGAGTATTCCTGTGGCCCTTGCCATCCCTTCTCCTAATGCTGTCATTAACTTATTCATGTGCTATAATAACCTCATGGGGTGCCTGGGTGGCTCAGTCGGTTGGGCGTCTGCCTTCGGCTCAGGTCATGATCCTGGGGTCCTGGGATCGAGCCCCTCATTGGGCTCCCTGCTCAGCGGGAAGCCTGCTTCTCTCTCTCCCATTACCCCTGCTTGTGTACCCTCTCTCGCTGTCTTTCTCTCTGACAAATAAGTAAATAAAATCTTAAAACAAAAAAAAACCTCCAATATATATATATGTATATATATGTGTGTGTATACATATATATATATGTGTGGGTGTTTTTTTTTTTATATATATTTTTATATAATTATATATATATATAAAACCTCAAAGATTGTTATTGTTATTATTTTAATTGTATCCTGGACATTTTAGGCATTATGAGATTCTGGATCTTTTTAGCCTTCAGTTTTAGTACACTTCCTGTGACATCATGGCAGCTAGAGAGAGAAGACTGCTGGGTGAGGTTTGGAGTCCAGGCTTTCCACTTAGCTTCTGTCAACACCATGAGTTAGGGATTGGGACCAGTTTTTGCTGCTCATCAGTGGTGAAGTCTTGACTCTCTACTAGTTCTCCTCTGACATCACCCCACTGAAAAGTAGAGGGGTACTTTGTTACTGCAGAATGGTGGCAGAGGTCAGTCTTTACTGATAGAGGCAGACATCAATTTTTTTTCATGGATACAGCTGAAGTAAAGCAGTTATCTAAAATTTTCTCTCTAGATTGCCCCTTTCCTTTTACCTTTTACTTGTCTAGAGAAAGCAGTCTTTACTGAGATTTTTTTTTTTCTGTGCACATTGGCTTGCACAGATTGGATTGTCTGTGTTGGTTTTATCCAGTATTGAATTTAAATGTGTTAGGCAATATAAAACTCAGGAAACCGGGTGTTCTTTCTTGAGTTCTGAGATCATTAGCCAATCTCTTTCCTTTGTTCTACTGTCCAAAGTAGTACTGTCTTCATATGTTTGCTTTATATATGATGTCTAGGATTTTAGATGGATTTAAGGGGAGGGACAGAGTGAAGTATGTCTAACCTTATCTGGAACCATCAGCCTCAGAAATTTTCACACTTAAGAATTGCCTTTAAATTTAGTGTGATTTTTTAAATACAGAAAATATTTGTATAGTTCAGACACCCAAACTGTATTAAAAGGTATATTCAAAGTCTCATTTCCATTCTTGTCCCCTCCATTCATTTCCCTCCTGTCCTACTTTTATTGCTTTCTGATTTTTCTTCCAGTGTTTCCTTTTTGCAAATATAAGTAATTACATAATTCCTGATTCTCTTCCTTTCTTACTCAAAAGAGAGCTTTCTGTACACACTATTCTGCTTCTCTCTTTTTGACATTATACTGATTACTCATTACCTGTGTGTTAGCTCTTATCTATATTATGGATGCATGGTCTTCACTTGTGGGTAGATGCAACCCAAATTTATTAACTAGTCAATGATGAACATTTGGGTTTTTATATTTTACTGTTATTACTGGCAATGCTGTAATGAATAATCTTGTGCATATATTATTTTGTACCTGTGCAGGTATAGCTTTAAGATAAATTCTTAGAGATGAGATTGTTGGGTAAAAGCTAATGCATCTGAAAATATTATAGTGCCCCAAATTTATATTTCTTAAAAATAGATGTGATTGTATTACTATTTTACTTAGAACACTCACTGGCTATTGATTGCTTAAAAACTTCAGAATATGGCTTCAAGAAAATATATTCTGATTCTCTGCCACATCTTGTACCATGTGCCCTCTTGCTTTTTTTGTTGCAGCCTTACTATCTGTTTTTAGGACCTGTTGCTGTCTTCTTTTCTTACAAGAATCTTGGTACTTGTTCTTTTCTCTGTTTGGAATGCTCATATTTCCTTATTTCAGTTATTCCTACACTTGCTTTAAAGATTTCCTCAAGCCTCATTTTAACATTTCTTTTTCTTTGAGCTTGAAAACTTTTATAAAAATAGTAAATAATCCAGTGAACCCCTCCCCACCCAGCTTCAACAAATAGCACACATTTTTTTATGGAAAGGTTTTATTGAGCTCCCTGAAGTCAAGTACTACTGTTAGAAATATTATATTGTATGTTTTTGCTTCCTGATGCTTATCAAATTTGCAGAGCTACATTTGTTTCTGTAATTTAATTTTAATTTGCTCCAAGAATGCTGAGCTTCCTGAAAGTAGACATTCTGTTTTTGTTCATAATTACTTTTCTAGTACTTAGTCGAGTACTTGGCTGAGTGTTCATACTATCTTAGGAAAATTAAAGGCTGTGCAATTAAATAGTTGGAGAATTGCATAGTTGTCTACCAAATAGTGAGTATTAAGTAAATAGTTATGTTTTAATTATATTTCTTTAAGATCACATACTGTAATCTATCAAAGAAGGAGATACACTAGAAGATACAAATTAAGGATTTGTTTTAGTGACTTGATACACAATTTGTACAAGCTAAAGGAGTGCTGAGAGAAATTTGTAGCACTAAATGTTTACATTAGAAAAGAGAAAATGTCTCAAATCAGTAGTGTATATAATCTCACATTAAGAAAGTATAAAAGAGCACAAGAAACTCAGCTTCAGCAGAAGGAAAACTCAGTGGAAATCAGTGAAATTGGAAACAAAAACAATAAAGAAAAACCAGTGATAAAAGAGGCTGGATGAAAAGAACAATAAAACTGACAAACCTCTAGTAACAGTGAATGAGAGAAAAGAAGACAAATGATCAATATGACAAATAAAACAAGGATATAAAAAACACAGCACTCACGGACACCAAAATGATATTAGAGAATATTGTAGAGAATTCTATACACCTAAATCTGACAAGTTAGATAAAATGGACTAGTTGGTAGGAAAGCAAAAATACCACAATGAACCCAACAATGATAATTTAAATAGTCCTATAACCAATAAAGAAATTGATTTTGTAATTTAAACACACAGAAAAAAAATCTCCAGAACAGGATGTTTTTGCTAGAGAATTCTACCAAACATTTAAAGAAAATTAAACACAATTTCCACAGTCTCTTCCAGAAAATAGAAAAGGAGAGAATAATTTCAAACTAATTTTATGAGGTCAGCATTATCCTGATGTGAATACTAAGACAAAGACAGTACAAAACTACAGGCCAGTTTCTCTCATGAACAGAGATATAAAACTACTTTTAAAATATTAGCAAATGGAATTTAGCAATAAATAAAAAGGATTATGTGATATGACCAAGTAAGGTTTATTCCAAGTATGCGAGGCTGATTCACTGTTCAAAAATCAGTCAGTGTTGTCTACCACATTAATGGGTAAAGAGGAAGCACAGAATTACAGCAGTACATACAAAAAATGTTTTTGACAAAATTCAACATCCATTCATAAGAAGTACTCTCTGAAAACTAGAAATAGAGGAGAGCCTCCTCCAGCTGATGAAGAATGTCTGTAAAAGACTTCCTGCTAAATAATATCATCTGGTAAAAGACTGGATGCTTTCTCTCTAAGATTGGAAACAAAGCAAATATGTCTGCTCTCACCACTCCCAAGAAAGTTCATCAAGGTCCCTGCATAAAAGAACATATAAAAATATTCTATAAACTAGCAATTGATGAGAAAACAAAGTAAAGTACAATGCCATTTACCATCACTCAAAATAATGAAATACTAAGGTTTCATTGAACAAAACTCGAACAGGACTTTTATGCTGAAAACTACAAAACCCTGATTAAAAAAATCAAAGTTCTCAATAAGCCTGTAGAGTTTGTTTCTGGATTGCAACACAGTAAGGATATTAACTCTTACAAAATTGGTAACTGATACATTAAATGTAAATGTTAGACCAAGCAAGATTAAAAAAAAAAAAACAGCATTATTCCAAATTTATATGCGAAGCCAAAGTAACTAGAACAGATAAAACAACGTTCAACAAGAAGTATAATGTGGGAAGCATCACTACCTGATTTTTAAAGAACGTAGAAATTGTCCCTTGAAAATACAGCCAACTGATTTTTGACAAAGGAAAAGACAATTCAGTGGAAGAAAGATAATGGTACAGAGCAAATGGATATCCACAGGCAAAAAAAAAAAAAAAAAGAAAAGAAAAAGAAAGAAAGAAAGAAAAAGAAAAACTCAAACTTCATTATACAAAAATTAACTCAAAATGCTCCATAAATTTAAATTAAAATTTGGAAAAACCTTTGGACCAAAAACTTGATGAAGCATTCTTAGATATAACAACAAAACTGATAAATTGGACTTCATCAAAATTAAAAATGTAGACTCAGCAAAAAACCTTATACAGAGGATGAGAAGTCACAGATTAGTATGAAAATGTGCAAATCATACATTTGACAAAGAACTCATTATAAACTCATAAAATTCAGTGTTAAAAAAATCCAATTAAACAATGTGAAGAGTAGGGGGAACACTTACAAACTCATTTTATGAGACCAGCATTACTCTAATACCAAAACCAGACAAGAACACCACAAGAAGGATAATTAGAGGCCAATATCCTTGATTTTCATGTGCAAAGTCCTCAACAAAATGTTAGTAAACTGAACTCAACAATACAGTGAAAAATCACATAGCACGATCAAGTGGAGTTTATTCCAGAGATGCAAGGATGGGGATGGTTCAACATCTGCAAATCAATCAATAAATACACCACATTAACAAAATAAAGGATAAAAATCATATGATTATATTAATATGCAGAAAAAGCATCTGACAAAATTCAACATCCACTTATAATAAAAGTTCTCAACAAAATGGGTACAGAGGGAATGTATCTAAACATAATGAAGGCCACATATGACAAGTCCACAGCTGACATCATACTGAATTGTAAAAAGCTAAAAGTTTTTCCTCTAAGATTAGGAATAAGGATGCCCACTCTCACCATTTTTACTTAACATCCTATTGGAAGTCCTAGCTACAACAATTAGGCTAGAAGAAGAAGAAATAAAAAGCATCCAAATTGGTAAGGAAGAAGTAAAACTGTCACTATTTGCAGATGACATGAAACTATACATAGAAAAGCCTAAAAACTCTATGGAAAAAACTAGTACATCAATTCAGTAAAGCTGCAGAATATAAAAATCACTATGTAGAAATCTGTTGTGTTTCTATACACAAATTAACTATCAGAAAAAAAACAATCCCGGTTACAATAAAAAATAAATAAATAAACTACCTAGGAATAAATTTAACCAAGGAGGTGAAAGACACACTGTACACTGACAACAAAAAGACATTGATGAAAAAATTGAAGAGAAATAAATGGAAAGATATTCTGTGCTCATGGAGTGGAAGAATTAATATTGTTAAATAGCCCATACTACCCAAAGTTAGTCTGTAGATTCAGTGCAGTCACTATCAAGTAACTAGAAGAAACAATTCTAAAATTGGTATGGAACCACAAAAGACCCCAAATAGCCAAAGCAATCTTGAGAAAGAACAAAGCTGGAGGCATCGCACCCCCTGATTTCAAACTATATTACCAAGCTGTGGTAATAACGATATTATGGTATTGGCATAAAAACAGACACACAGATCAATGAAATAGCCCAGAAATAAACCCATGCATATATGGTCAATTAACTTATGACAGAGGAGCCAAGAATCCAATAGAGAAAGGACAGTCTCTTAAATAGGTGTCAGGAAAACTGGACAGCCATGTGCAAAAGAATGAAACAACCATTATCTTATACCATACACAAAAATTAACTCATAATGCATTAAAAATGTCAGTGTAAGACCTGAAACCATAAAACTCCTAGAAGAAAACAAAGGCAGCAAGCTCTTTGACATTGATCTTGGTGATGATTTTTTTTTTTTTTTGGATTCTACATCAAAAGCACAAGCAACAAAAGCAAAAATCAAGTAGGACTACATAAAACATAAGCTTCTGGAGAACAAAGAAACCATCGACAAAATGAAAAAAAAAAAAAGCAACCTACTGAACGGGAGAAAATACTTGAAAAACCATATATCTATAAAGAACTATAACTCAACAGCAAAAACCACACAGTTCATTTAAAATATGGGCAGAACATCTGAATAGATATTTTTCCAAAGAGGACATTTGGATGGCCAACAAGTACATCAAAAGGTGCTCAACATCTGTTAATCATTGAGGAAATTTAAATCAAAACTACAATGAGATATCACCTCACACTTGTTAGAATGGCTATTATCAAAAGAACAGGAAATAACAATGTTGGTGAGGAAGTGAAGAAAAGAAAATCCTTCTACACTATTGATGGGAATGGAAATTGGTACAATCACTATGGAAAACAGTATTAAAATTAAAAATAGAACTACCATATGATCCAGCAGTTCCATTTCTGAGTATTTATCTGAAGAAAATGAAAATACTAATTCAAAGAGATATATTCACCCCCATGTTCACTGTAGCTTTACAATAGCCAAGATAATGGAGATAACCCAAGTGTCCATTGACAGGTGAATGGATTAAAAAAATGTATTTACATTTATGTTTATTTGTATTTATTTACTTGTTTACCATGGAGTATTATTCAGCCCTAAAAACGAATGAAATTTTGCCATTTGTGACAACATGACCTTGAGGGCGTTATGCTAAGTAAAATAATTCAGACAAAGCCAAACAGCATATGATCTCACTCATATGTGGAATCTAAAAACAAACAAAAACCAAGCTCATAGATACAGAGAACAGATTGGTGGTTGCTAGTAGCAGGAGGTATGGAAGCTTGCAATATGTGATGGGAGTTAAAGGGTACAAACTTCCATTTATAAAATAAATAAGTCATGAGAATGTAATCATAGAAAAAAGTGCCAAGAGGAATTCCCTCAGCTGTATTCCTTTGTTGGGAGAAAAGAGTAGAAGGACCCCTGCAGCCTTTGTTACCAAGGACCCTAACAGTGCTCACTGTCACAAGACATCTTGCAACTTTCTCTAATGAGGACACCTATAGTCTTTGCCTATGGTTACCCTAGCTGATAGAGCTGCCTGGAGGCCATGGTACTGTGACCCTCTGGAGCAGGAGACACTACTGTGTTCCCTTTGGGGCTGGAGCCATGGCACCCTGGCAACACCATGAACATGCTTGAGTCCTGGACTTTGGTGCTGTCATTCTGTGTGCCTCTACCCTGGCACCAAAAGAGAACCTCTTGGCCATGACATCCATCTCTGGGGCAGAGGAGACCAGGGAAAGTCCAGCAGCCTTTGCCACCAAGGACCCCAGCAGCCTTTGCTGCTGCTGTAGACACCTGCAGCCTTCACTGCCAGCAACCCCCAATGCTGACTTCAGCTGTTGGAGCTGCCTGAAGTCCACACCATGTTGCCCCTACAGGGTTGGGACTGCCACACCGGACCCAACTAGCCCCCTCATGCCCACCCTTAGGTGAAGGGCTTTACTGAATCCAGTCTGTAAAGTTTAAAAGAAGTGAATGCTCCTACAAAGGACATCAGCACAAAACTACAAGGAACAGGAGAAAAGAAAAGAAAAGAAAACATGACACTACCAAAAGAAAAGAATAAATTTACAGTAACTGACTGCAAAGATACGCAGATCTACAAATTGTCTGTCAAGGAACTAAGAATAATTGTTTTAAGGAAGATCAGTAAGCTACAAAAGAACACAGAAAGCTCAGTGAAACCTGGAAAACATTTCATGAACAAAATAAGTTCAACAAAGAGATAGAAATCCTAAAAATACTAAAAGAAAAACAAATTCTGGGGTTGAAGAACACAATGAATTTAATAGAGTCAACAACAGATTTCATCAAGAAGAAATAATCTGTAAATCTGAAGGTAGGTCATTTGAAATTATCTAGTCAGAGGAGAAAAAGCAATGAAAAAGAATGAAGAACGCCTTCAAGAGTTATGGGACACCACCAAAAGAATCAGTACACATTCTCAGAGTCTCAGGAAAAGAGAAAAGAGCATAAAGTTTATTTAAAGAAATCATGGCTAAAAAGTTCTCAAATCTAGGGAGGGAAATGGACATCCAGATTCACGAATCTCCAAGGACTTAAATAAGATCAGCTTAAATAAGAGCACACCAAGGCACATTATTATCAAATTATCAAAAGTCACAGATTTTTGAAAATAGCAAGCGAAAAGTGACTCATCAAATAGAAGGTAACCCACATTAGACTATTAGATTTCTCAGCAGGAACCTTGCAGGATAGGAGACACTGGGATGATAATATTCAAAACACTAAAAGAAAAAGCCTTCCAAAAGAATACTATACCTGACAAAATTATTCTTTACAAATGGAGAAGAGGTAAAGTCTTTCCCACACAAAAACCAAGGGAGTTTGTTACCACTAGACCTGCCTTACAAGAAATGCTTAACCAGAGGAGTTCTTCAAATCAAAATGAAAATACAAAAGCATATGACAGCATAAATCTCATTAATAAAAATAAATAGGCAACATAGAATAATGTAACACTGTAATAGTGGTATGTAAATTACTTTTAAGTAATATAAAAATTTGTTAATAGATACATAATATAAAAAGAACTCTGACTACAAGAATATGAAATAGGAAAAGAGTAAAACTACAGAATTTTTATGTGCAACTGAGATTAAGCTGTTATTAACTTAAAATAGATGGTTATAACTATAAGACATTTTTGCAATAGTCAAGGTAACTTCAAACAAAACACTAATAGATACACCAAAGATAGAATCAAAGCAAATTAACATAAAAAATCTTTAAATAATAGATGTTAAGACAAGAAGAAAAAGACAAAAAGCTGCAAAATAGAAAATGATTAATAGCATGGCATAAGTCCTCACCTTCCAAAAATAAATGTAAGCAGATTAAAAGGCATAGGATACCTGAATGAATTAAAAAACGGGACCTAGAGATACGTTGTCTACAAGCAACTCATTTTAGATTTTTATTATTTATTTATTTATTTATTTATTTATTTATTTTAAAGATTTTATTTATTTGACAGAGTGAGAGAAAGAACACAAGCAGGGGGAGTGGGAGGGAGAGGAGCAGGCTTCCCGCGGAGCAGGGAGCCCGATGCGGGGCTCGATCCCAGGACCCTGGGATCATGACCTGAGCCCAAGGCAGAGGCTTAACGACTGAGCCACCCAGGCGCCCCTCATTTTAGATTTAAAGACACATAGAGACCAGGTGCCTGGGTGGCTCAGTCAATAAAGCGTCTGCCTTTGGCTTAGGTCATGAGCCCGGGGTCCTGGGATTGAGTCCTGCTTCTCCCTCTCCTACTTTTGTAGGAGATGTGCTCTCTCTGCTTGTGTGCATATGCTCTCTCTAGCTCTCTCGCTGTCTCACTCTCTCTCTCTGTCAAATAAAGAAAATCTTTGAAAAAAATAAAAGACACATATAGACTGAAAGAGAATGGATGGAAAAAGATATTTAATGTAAATAGTAACCAAAAGAAAGCACAGTGGCTATACTTAATATCAACAAAATAGACATAAAGTAAAAAACTGTATGGAAACAAAGGTCATTATACAATGATAAAAGGATCAATTCTACAGGAAGATATAACAATCATATACACACCTAACATCAGAGTATGTGTGTATATATGCACACACATATGCATATACAGGTATACCTCATTTTATTGTGCTTTGCTTTATTGCACTTTACAGATATTACTTCTTGCCTAAATTGAAGACTGGTGGCAAATCTGCACTGAGCAAGTCTGTTGGTGCCATTTTTTCAACAGCATTTGCTCACTTTCTGTATCACATTTTGGTAATTCTCAAAATATTTCAAACGTTTTCATTAGGACTTCCCAGGAAGATGGCAGAGTTAGGGGGACCCTAATGCCGGGAATGGCCAGTGATGGATGAGAGGTTACTCCAGACTTTGCTGTGAAAGAGAGGAGAAGGCAAGGGGGTCAACACTCAGAGACGAAGACCCTTTGCTCTTCTTTCCTCTCACCTTTACTCGTACTTCAGGATAACCATAAATCTTCATTACTCTGTTTCTCAAGCAAGTGATGTGTGGCAAGGGGTCTTACAGAAAGTAGAAGAATCTGATTATAATAAAGATACAATGTGCTGATCACTTGTTCTACGAGTTCTGCTAAACATAGCTTTAGGAGACAATGCATACATCTCTTAGATCATAGGGCAGCTGTTCGCACTAAGAAAGCTTTGGGGAAAGCAACTCCCCGCAGCATTCCTACGGCAGAGTGGTTGCGCAGGCCTCAGCATTCCAAAGGCCTATGCCCTTCTCTGAAACCTTCCATCGCCCCCAGTGGCCTCCATGTTACATTTTAGCAAGCCACGTATTATGGATGATTTCATACTCTACATTAATCCCAACACCCTAAGCTCACCGCAGCCCATGGTTATGAGATAATGCTCACATCAGTTTAAATAAGCCAGAAAACAATCTGAAGACTGGCAGAAGAAACTCCACAACTAAAGGTGGAGAAGAGGCCATATTGAAGAGTGAAGAAGGCCAAAGATACAGTCTGGAGCTAAATGGCCCATGGGACTGCCTATAGGAAGAGAAGGATGCCTCTCTCCAAGGGTATGGAGAGAAACAGACTCTCACACTGGGGAGGCCATACAGGAAAAATATATCCCTGTAACATTTGGCTTTGAAAACCAGAGGGGCCAGATTTCCTGAGTTCTTACAGTCAGTGGGACTTAACACCTGAAACATTAAAAATCAATGGCCTAACCTCTGGGAGAGCAGGGGATGAGAGGAAACAGTCCCCTCCCCCCAACAGCCCTGCAGTGATATAGCATAGGAGTAGAGGTTTGAAAATGGCCTAGGGAATATCGGATGGAGATTTGTTTGCTAATCTTAGATCGTATGCTGGTGGGACAGGGATCATTCAGACTTCTCCAGGAATAAAGGAGTTGGCAAGCACCATTTCCCTCCCCGACCCCTCAGCATAGCAATGTGTGGGAACCAGCACAGTGCCAGTATGCGCTACCTAACTTGCTAACAGTGCCCACCCTACTCCCGTTCCCCTATGGACTTGCCACCTCCAGCGAGGCCTCAGCACCAGCTCTCTTCCCACGGAGGACCCTCCCAAACCTTTTGTTAACACTGTGCATCCCACCTTCAGCCTTCACCCTCTGTGCTTCCGTGGATCCACCCCCTCCAATATACTTGGCTAGAGCCCATCCAAAGCACTGTGACAAGGCTGGCAGAGTGCAAGCAGCCACAACAACGGACAGCAACAGGGAGAGAGAACGATAACCACATACTGCAGTCAGACAATGGCCGCAGCAGGGGGCTGGGGGCAGACACCTGGTCTGACTGCAGGTCCCACCCACCAAGGAAAACTTTTCAGGGGACAAAACAGGGAAAGTGCCCTGCACTTCAGTGCTACTGCATCTGGCAAATACCTGGTCTGACTCATCAAGCCCAAGGCAGCCCCAAAGTGACCACTATCATCACAGGAACTAAACCCTGCCCACCACAAGTAGAGAGACTTTGAAGACAACTGTACTGAAAGAAAAAGTGCCTCAGCCACAAAAGAAAGCACAAGGAAGACACATAGGAGACACCTCTGGAGTTCTGGTGACCAGGGGACACTTCACTGCGGGGCACTACGGAATCTCTTCTTCATAAGGCAACTACTTGTAAGGGCAGGAAATGCAGCTGACTTTCCTAACACATAGAAACAGACACAGAAAGTTAGGCAAAATGAGGACACAGAGGCATATGTCCTAAATGAGAGAACAGGACAAAATCACAGCAAGAGACATAAGCAAAATGAAGATAATTAGTATGCCTGATAGAGAAATTAATGTTCATAAAATTACTCAAAAGATTTGATAAAAGAATGGAGAACCTAAGGGCTACCTTAACAAAGAGATAGAAAATATACAAAAGAACCAATCAATGAACTCAATAAATGAAATTAAAAATCACTAGATGGAATGAATAGTAGATTAGAGGAGGCAGAAGAATGGATCAGCAACCTGGAGGAAAGCAATAAAGCTGAACAGGTAAGAGAAAAAACTAACACAAAATGAAAATAGATTTAGGGAACTTAGCAACACCTTGAAGCATACTAACACTCCCATTATATGGATCCCAGAAGAAGAAGAGAGAAAAGGAGGCAGAAATTTTGAAGAAATAATAGCTAAAAACTTCCCAAATCTGGGAAGGAAACAGAAATCCAGGTCTCAGAGACACTGAGAGCCTTGAACAAAAGCAACCCAAGGAGGTGCACACCAAGATATACAGTAATTAAAGTGGCAAAAAGTAGTGGTAAGGAGAGAATTTTAAAAGCAGTAAGAGTAAAGAAAACAGTTACATACAAGGGAAACCCCATAAGGCTATTAGCTGGGTTTTCAGCAGAAATTTTATAGGCCACAGGGAGTGGCATGATATATTCAAAGGGCTGAAAAGAAAAAACCTGCAGCCAAGAATACTCTATCAGTAAGGCTATCATTCAGAATAGACAAAGAAATAGAGACTTTCTAAAACAAATGAAAGTTGAAAGAATTCATGATGAATAACCAGTGCTGCAAGAAATGTTAAAGGAGACTCTTTGAGTGGGGGGAAAACAAAAAGACCACAGGGGCACCTGGGTGGCTCAGATGGTTAAGCATCTGCCTTCAGCTCAGGTCATGATCCTGGGGTCCTGGGATCAAGCCCCACATCGGGCTCCTGGTTCAGCAGGGAGTCTGCTTCTGCCTCTCCCTCTCCCTCTGCCTCTCTCCCTGTTCATGCTCCTTCTCTCTGTATCTCTGTGTCTCAAATGAATAAATAAAATTTTTAAAAAGAAAAAAGACCATAAGTAGGAGTAAGAAAATTAAGTACAAGAGCCATAAAAATAAGTGTACCTAAAAACATTAGTCAGGGGACTCACAAAATAAAAGGAGGTAATGCATGACACCATATACAGGAACTAAACCCTGCCCACAACAAGTAGAGAGACTTTAATATTTAAAAAAATATGGGGGGGGTGGTAAAGAATGGGTTCAAACATAAGTAAACATCAACTTAATATAGACTGCTATATACAAAGGATGTTATATATGAACTGAATGGTAACCACAAAGCAGAAATCAGTAACAAATATGCAAAAAATAAAGAGCAAGGAATCCCAATATAGCACTAAAGAAAGCTGACAAGCAGTGAGAGAAGAGAGCAAGAGAAGGAAGGAACAGAGAACAACAAAAACAACCATAAAAGAAGCAACAAAATGGCAATAAATACATACCTCTCAATAATTACACTGAATGTAAATGGACTAAATGCTCCAATCAAAGATATAGGTTGACAGAAGGCAAAAAAAAAGCAAGACCCATCTATACGCTGCCTACAAGAGACTTATTTCAGAACTAAAGACGGGGCACCTGGGTGGCTACCTTTGTCTCAGGTCATGATCCCAGGGTCCTGGGGTTGAGCCCCGCATTGGGCTCCCTGCAGGTAGCTTGCTTCTCCCTCTCCCTCTGCCTGCCACTCCCACTGCTTGTGCATTCATGCTGCATTGTCCTCACACACTCTCTCTCTGTCAAATAAAATCTTTAAAAAAGAAAAGAACTAAAGACACATGTAGATGGAAAGTGAAGGGATGGAGAAGTATTTATCATGCAAACAGATATGAAAAGAAAACTGAGGTAGCAATGCTTATTTGGACAAATAGATTTATTTATTTAATACATGGATAGTCAATATATACTACTCTATTTTTTTTAGCTTTTATTTAAATTCCAGTTAATATACAGAATATTAGTTTCAGGTGTACAATATAGTGATTTAGCACTTCCATACAACACCTGGTGCTCATCACAACAAGTGCACTCCCTAAACCCCATCACCTATTTAACCCATCCCTTCACCCACATCCATTCTGGTAACCAGTGACAAAAGAGATTTCTTTTTTAAGATTGTATTTACTTGTCAGAGAGAGAGAACACACAGGGGGAGCAGCAGGCAGAGGGGGAAGCAGGCTCCCTGCTGAGCAAGGAGCCCAATGCGGGATTTAATCCCAGGACCCTGGGATCATGACTTGAGCCGAAGGCAGACGCTTAACCGACTGAGCCACCCAGGTGTCCTGACAAATGAGATTTTAAAACAGACTATAACAGGACACAAAGAAGGACATTATGTAATTATAAAGGGAACAACCCAATTAGAAGATATAACAATATTTATGAATCCAACACAGAAGCACCCAAATACATAAAGCACATAATAATAAACATAAAGAAAATAATTGGTGTAGTAATACAACAATATTAGGGGACTTTAACACCCCAGTTACATCAATGGCTAGATCAAACAGAAAATCAACAAGTGGCTTTGAATGACACATTAACCAGATAGATCTTACAGATATATTCAGGACATTCCACCCTAAAACAGCAGAATACACATTCTTTTCAAGCGCACATGAAACATTCTCGAGAATAGATCACATACTAGGATGTAAAACAAGTCTCAACAAATTAAAAAAGACTGAAGTCATACCATGCATCTTTTCTGATCATAATGCTATGAAAATCAAACAGAAGAATCTGGAAAGAGCAAAGATACATGGAAGTTAAGTGACATGCTACTAAACAATGAGTGTGTCAACCAAGAAATCAAGGAGGAAAACAAGAAAATACATGGAGACAAATGAAAATGAAAATACAATGGTCCAAAATCTTCAGGATGCACCAAAAGTGGTTCTGAGAGGTACGTTTATAACAATACAGGCCCACCTCAGGAAGCAAGAAAAATCTCAAAAAACTACCCTTACATCTAAAGGAGCTAGAAAAAGAACAAACGAAACCCCAAACCATAAAAGGAAGGAAATCATAAATATTAACACAGAAATAAACTTAATAGAAACTAAAAAAACAGTAGAACAGATCAATAAAACCCAGAGCTGGTTCTTTGAAAAGATTAACAAAATTGATAAGCCTTTTAGACAGACTCCTCAAAAGAGAGAGAACTGAAATAAACAAAATCAGACATGAAAGAGGAGAAATACAACCAACACCACAGAAATACAAAGGATTATAGAGATTAGGAAAATTATATGCCAACAAATTACACAACCTAGAAGAAATGGATAAATTCCTAGAAACATAACCTCCCAAAACTTAAGCAGGAAGAAACACAAAATTTGGGCAGACCTATTATCAAGCAATGAAATTGAATCAGTAATCAAAAATTCTGAAAAAACAAAAGTCCAGGACCAGATGGCTTCACAGGTGAATTCTACCAAACATTTAAATAAGAGTTAATACCTATTCTTTTCAAACTATAGCCCCCCCAAAAAAGTAGAAGTGGAAGAAAAACTTCCAAATTCATTCCAAGGGCCAGCATTTGCCCTGATACCAAAACCAGATAAAGACTCCACAAAAAAAAGAGAAATTAAGATCTGAAGGATACAGATTCAAAAAAACCTCAACAAAATATTAGCAAGCCAAATCAAATAATACATTAAAAAAAATCGTCCACCACAATCAAGTGGGATTTATTCCTGGGTTTCAAGGGTGGTTCAGTATTCACAAATCAACGTGATACATTACATCAATAAGAGAAAGGACAAAAACTATAGGATCATTTCAATAGATGCAGAAAAAGCGTTTGACAAAGTACAACATCCATTCGTGATAAAAACTCTTAACAAAGTAGATTTAGAGGGAACATACCTCAAAATAATAAAGGCCATATATGAAACACCCACAGCTAACATTCTCGATGGGGAAAAACCAAGAGCTTTTCTCCCAAGGTTAGGAACAAGACAAGAATGTCCACTCTCACTGCTTTTATTCAACATACTACTGAACTCTTAGCCACAGCATCAAGCAAGGAAAAGGAATAAGAGGCATCCAAATTGGTAAGGAAGAAGTAAAACTTTCACTATTTGCAGATTACCTGGCTCTATATATCGAAAACCCAAAACACTCCAACCAAACAACTACTAAAACTGATAAATGAATATGGCAAGTTGGCAGGATACTAAATTAATATTTCTATACCCTAATAATGAAGTAGTAGAAAGAGAAATCAAGAAAACAGTCCCATTTACAATTGCACCAAAAAGAATAAAATACCTAGGCATAAACTTAACCATGGACATGAAAAGACCTGTACTATGAAAACTATAAAACATTTATGAAGGAAATTGAAGACGACACAAATGCAAAGATACTCCATGCACATGGATTGAAAAAAAAAATACTGTTAAAATATACATACAAAAAAAAAATAAAATATACATACTACCCAAAACAATCTACAGATTTAATGTTATCCCTACCAAAACACCAAGCATTTTTCACAGAACTAGAATTATCCTAAAGTTTGTGTGGAACCACAAAAGACCCCAAATAGCCAAAGCAGTTTTGAAAAAGTAGAACAAAACTGGAGATATCCCAATTCCAGATTTCAAGTTATATTATATGATGCTGTAGTAATCAAAACAGTATGGTACAGGCACAAAAATAGACACATAGATCAATAGAAGAGAACATTGAGCCCAGAAATGAACCCACAACTACATGGTCAATTAATGTTCAATGAAGGCAAGAACATGCAGTGGGAAAAAGACAGTCTCTTCAACAAATGGTGCTGAGAAAACTAGACGGCCATGTGCAAAAGAATGAAACTGGACCACTTTCTTTCACCATACACAATAATACTCAAGATGGATTAAGGACCTAAATGTGAGACCTGAAACCATAAAAATCCTGGAAGAGAACATAGGCAGTAATTTCTTTGACATCGGCCATAGCAACATCTTTCCAGATGGGTCTCCTGAGACAAGGAAAATAAAAGCAGAAATAAACTATTGGGACTACATCAAAATAAAAAGTTCTGCACAGCAAAGGAAACAGTCAACAAAACTAAAAGGCAACCTACTGAATGGGAGAAGGTATTTGCAAATGATAGATCTGATAAAGGGTTAGTCTCCAAAATCTATAAAGAACTTTACAAAACTCAACACCCCAAAAAACAAATAATCCAATTAAAAGTGGGCTGAAGACATGAACAGACATTTCTCCAAAGAAGACATCCAGATAGCACACAGACACATGAAAAGATGCTCAACATGACTGATCATCAGGGAAATGCAAATCAAAAACACAATGAGATGTCAGAATGGCTAAAATACAAAACACAAGATACAACAAGCGTTGGCAAGGATATGGAGAAAAAGAAATGCTCGTGCACTATGGGTGGGAATGCAAACTGGTACAGCCACTGTGGAAAACAGTATGGAGGTTTCTTACAAAGTTAAAAATAGAACCACCCTATGATCCAGTAATCAAACTACTGGGTATTTACCCACCAAATACAAAAACACTAATTCAAAGGATACATGCACTCCAAGTGTCCATAAATAGAAGAAGTTGTGGTATATACATACAGTGGAATATTACTTGGCTATAAAAAAGAATGAAATCCTGCCATTTGCAACACACAGATGGAACTGGAATATGATGCTAATAAGAGAAATAAGTAAGAAAAGGACAAATACAGGGCATCTGGGTGGCTCAGTTGTTAAGCATCTGCCTTCAGCTCAGGTCATGATCCCAGGGTCCTGGGATCGAGCCCTGCATTGGGCTCCCTGCTCTGCAGGAAGCCTGCTTCTACCTCTCCCACTCCCCCACTCCCCCACTTGTGTTCCCTCTCTTGCTGTGTCTCTCTCTGTCAAATAAATAAATAAAATCTTAAAGGAAAAGAAAAGGACAAATACAGATATCACTAATATGTGGAATTGAAGAAAAAATAAACGAACAACAAAATAAGAGAAACAAAAAAACAGACTCTCAACTATAGAGAACAAACTAATGGTTAGGAGAGGGGTGGTGGGTGGGGCTATAGGTGAAATAGGTGAAGGGGAATAGAGTACACTTGTCTTGATGAACATTGAGCAATGGACAGATTGGTGAAACATTATATTGTACTCCTGAAATTAATATAACCCTGTATATTAACTGTACAGGAATTAACATTTTTAAAACTTTTCATTATTATAATATTTGGTATAAACTGTTGTGATTACAACTTTCTGAAAGCTCAGATGATGGTTAGAATTTTGTAGCTGCAATGTTCTTTTATATGTATGTACATTGTTTCTTTAGCATAATGCTATTGCACACTTAATAGACTACTGTATAATGTAAGCATAGCAAATGCATTGTGAAACCAAAAAATTCATTTGACGTGCTCTAATACAGTATTCATTTTATTGTGATGACCTGGAGCTGAACTTGGAATATCTCCAAGCTATACCTAAATAGATCTCAACAGAGAAGCTAACAGCAATAAAAAGTAGGTAACTTCAGTACTCCACTTAAAATAATGGAAAGAAAATCTAGACATAAAAATTAATAAACAGCTGGTTTGAACAACATTATAGACTAATTGGATATAACAGACATATATAGAACCTTCCATCCATCAGAGGCAAACATAATTCTCAAGCACACACATTATTCTCCAGGATAATCACATTAGGTAAAAAAACAAATCTTAACAAATTTTGGAAGACTGAATTCATTCTGAACTGTAAATCAACAGCAAGAAAATAGGAAAATTAAAAAGATGTGGAAACTAAACACAGAGTTGAATAAATATTGGTTCAAGAAGAAATGAAAAAGTAATGTAAAAACTATCTTGAATCAAGCAAAAGCAAAAACACAACATGCTAAAAGTTATAAGATGCAACAAGGGCAGTACTAAGAGGGAAGTTTATAGCAATAATGCCTACATGAGAAAATAAAAAACATCAAATAAACAACTTTATGTCTCTGTGAACTAGAAAAACAAGACTTGAGCCCAGAAGGAAGGAAATAATAAAATTTAGAGCAGATAAATGGGGAAAATATGCAGCCAAGAATACTTTATCCAGCAAGTCTGTCATTAAGACTAGAAGGAGAGAGAAAGAATTTCCAAGACAAACAAAAACTAAAGGAGTTCATCAATACTAAACCAGCACTGCAAGATATATTAAAGGGGACCCTTTAAGCAGAAAGAGAGACCAAAAGTAACAAAGACTAGAAAGAGACAATCTACAGGAACAGCGACTTCACAGGTAATACAATGGCACTAAATTAATCTCTTTCAGTAATTTCTCTGAATGTAAATAGGCTGAATGCTCCAATCAAGACACAGGCTATCAGAATGGATTTTAAAAAAGACCCATCAATATGCTGTCTATAAGAGACTTATTTTAGATGGAAAGGCACCTCCAGATTGAAAGTGAGGGGGTGGAGAATCATTTATTATGCTAATGAACATGGAAACAACGCTGGAGTAGCCATCTTTATATCAGACAAACTAGATTTTAAACCAAAGACTATAATAAGAGATGAAGGACACTATATCATAATAAAGGGGTCTATCGAACAAGAATATCTAACAATTGTAAATATTTATGCCCCTAACATGGGAACAGCCAAACATATAGATCAATTAATAACAAACTTAAAGAAATTCATTGAGAATAATGCAATAATACTAGGGGACCTTAAAACCCCACTCATAGCCAGGGACAGATAGTCTAAGCAGAAGATCAACAACGAAACAAGGGCTTTGACACACTGGACCAGATGGACTTAACAGATATATTCCGAGCATTTCATCCTAAAGCAACAGAATACACATTCTTTTCCAGTGAACATGGAGCATTCTCCAGAATAGATCACATACTGGGTCCCAAATCAGGATTCAACTGGTACAAAGATTGAGAGCATACCATGCACATTTTTGGACCACTGTGCTATGAAACTTGAGGTCAACCACAAGAAAAAACTTGGAAAGACCATAAATACAGAGAGGTTAAAGAACATCCTACTAAAGAATGAATAGGTCAACCAGGAAATTAAAGAAGAATTAACAAATACATGGAAGCAAATGAAAATGAAAACACAATAGTCCAAACTCTTTGGGATGTATCAAAGGTGGTCTGAAGAGGAAAGTATATAGCAATACAGGCCTTGCTCAAGAAGCAAGAAAAATCTCAAATACATGACCTAACCTTCCATCTAAATGTGCTGGAAAAATAGCAAATAAAGCCTAAATCCAGCAGGAGAAGGGAAATAATAAAGATTAGAGCAGAAATCAGTGATACAGAAATTAAAAAAAAAAACAACAGTAGGACAGATCAGTGACACAAGGAGCTGGTTCTTTGAAAGAATTAACAGAAATTGATAAACCCCTAGCCAGATTTATCAAAAAGAAAAGAGAGAGACCCAAATAGATAAAATCATGAATGAAAGAGGAGAGATCACAACCAACACCAAAGAAATATGATTATAAGAGAATATTATGAGCAATTATATGCCAATAAATTAGGCAATCTGGAAGAAACGGATGCATTCCTAGAAATCTATAAACTACCAAAACTAAAACAGGAAGAAATAGAAAACCTGAACAGACACATAACCAGCAAGGAAATTAAAGCAGTAATCAAAAATCTCCCAACAAACAGCTGTCCAGAGCTGGATGGCTTCCCAGGGAATTCCACCAAATATTTAAAGAAGAATTAACAGCTATTCTTCTGAAACTTTTCCAAAAAATAGATATGAAGGGAAAACTTCCAAACTTACTCTATGAGGCCAGCATTACCCTGATCCCAAAACCAGACAAAAACCTCACTAAAAAGAATTATAGACCAATATCCCTGATGAACATGGTATAGTATAGTATATTAATAGGATTATTCACCAAGACCAAGTGAGATTTATTCCTGGGCTACAAGGGTGGTTCAACATCCACAAATCAATTAACATGATACACCACATTAATAAAAGAAAGGATAAGAACCACGTGATCCTCAGTTCAGAAAGGCATTTGACAAAATACAGCATCCTTTTTGATAAAAACTCTTAACAAAATAAGGATAGAGGGAACATACTTCAGCATCATTAAGACCATATACAAAAGACTTACAACTAATATCATCCTCAATGGGGAAAAACTGGGAGCTTTTCCCTTAAGGGCAGGAACAAAACTGGGATGTCCACTCTCGCCACTTTTGTTCAACATAGTACTAGAAGTCCTAATCTCAGCAATCAGACAACAAAAAGAAATAAAAAGCATTCAGATCAGCACAGAAGTCAAACTTTCACTCTTTGCAGACATCATGATACTCTATGTAAAAAACCCAAAAGACTCCACCAAAAAATTGCTAAAACTCATATAGGAATTCAGCAAAGTTGCAGTCTATAAAATCAACATACAGAAGTCTGTTACATTTCTATACACCAACAATGAAGCAGCAGAAAGGGAAGTCAGGGAATCAATCCCATTTACAATGTACCAAAAACTATAAGGTACCTATTAAAGAAGTGTACTCTGAAAACTACAGAATCCTTATGAAAGAAATTGAAGAAGACACAAAAAAATGGAAAAACATTCCATGCTCATGGATTGGAAGACCAAATATTGTTAAAATGTCTATGCTACCTATACACATTCAATGCAATCCCTATCGAAATAACACCAGCATTTTTCACAGACCTGGAAGAAACAATTCTAAAATTTATATGGAACCACAAAAGCCCTCAAATAGCCAATGTGATGTTGAAAAAGCAGAACAAAATTGGAGGTATAACAATTCCAAATTTCATGTTATATTACACAAAGCTGTAGTAATCAAAACAGTATGGTATAGGCAGACCAAAAAAAAAAAAATAGACACATAGATCAGTAGAACAGACAGCGAACTCAGAAATGAGTCTGCAACTACATGGTCAAACAATGTTAATGTTCAACAAAGGAGGCAAGAATATCCCATGGGAAAAAGACAGTCCTGTCAACAAATGGTTATTGGGGAAAATGGATGAATACATGCAGAAGAATGAAACTGGACCACTTTCTTACACCATACACAAAAATAAATTCAAAGTAGACAAAAGACCTAAATGTGAAGCAGGAATCCATCAAAATCCTAGAGGAGAGCAGAAGCATCAACCTCTTTGGCCTCGGCCACAGCAAGTTCTTGCTAGACATGTCTCCAGAGGCAAGGACAACAAAAGCAACAATGAACTATTGGGAGTTCATCAAGACAAAAAACTTCTGCACAACAAAGAAAACAAAGAAACTAAAAGGCAACCTATGGAATGGGAGAAGATATTTGTAAATGACATATCAGATAAAGGGCTAGTATCCAAAATCTATAAAGAACTTATCAAACTCAGTACCCAAAAAATTAAAAATCCAGTCAAAAACTGGGAAGAAGACACGAATAGGCATTTCTCCAAGAAGACATGCAAATGGCTAACAGACACATGAAAAAATGCTCAACATCACTCATCATCAGAGAAATACAATTCAAAACCACAATGAGATACCATTTCACACCGGTCAGAATGGCTAAAATTAACAACTCAGGAAAGAGTGCTGGTGAGGATATGGAGAAAGAGAAACCCTCTTGCACTGTTGGTGGGAATGCAAAGTGGTCCAGCCAATCTGGAAAACAGTATGGAGGGTCCTCAGAAAGTTAAAAATAGAACTACCCTATGACTCAGCAATTGCAGTACTAGGTATTTACCCAAAGGATACAAACATAGTGATTCAAAGGGACACATGCACTCCAGTGTTTATTGTAGCAATGTGCACAATAGCCAAAATATGGAAAGAGCCCAGATGTCCATTGACAGATGATAAAGAAGATGTGTGTGTGTGTGTGTGTTTGTGTGTGTGTGTAGTGGAATATTACTCAGCCATCAAAAACAATGAAATCTTGCCATTTGCAGTGACATGGATGGAACTATTATGTGTTATGCTAAGCAAAATAAGTCAATTAGAGAAAGACAAATACCATATGATTTCACTCATATGTGGAATTTAAGAAACAAAATAGATGAACATATGGGGAAGGGAAGGAAAAATAAAATAAAAACAAGCAAACTATAAGAGACTCTTAACTGTAGGGAACAAACAGAGTTGCAGGTGGGGGGATAGGGTAATTGGTGATGGGCATTAAAAAGGGCACTTGATGGGATGCCTGGGTGGCTCAGTTGGTTAAGCATCTGCCTTCGGCTCAGGTCTTGGTCCCAGAGTCCTGGGATTGAGTCCTGCATCGGGCTCCTTGCTCAGCAGGAATCCTGCTTCTCCCTCTGCCTGCGACTCCCCCTACTTGTGCTTGCTCTCTCTACTTATCTCTATCCCTTTGACAAATAAATAAGATCTTAAAAAAAAGGGGGACACTTGATGTAATGAGCACTGGGTGTTTCATGCAACTGATGAATCACTAAATTCTACCCCTGAAACTAATACATTATATGTTAACTAGTATTTAAATGTAAAAAGGTAAGATTGGCAGAATGAATTTTTTTTACAAATGATCAAACTGTGCTCTCTACAGGAGACAATTTAGAGCTAAAGACATAAATAAATTGAAAATGAAAGATAGAAAAAGATATACTATGCAAATAATAACCAGAAGAGGTGAGGCTATATTAATATCTAGACTATAAGAAACTGTTAAAAGAGATGAAAAAGAACATTATATATTGCTAAAAGTGTCAGTTCACCAAGAAGGCATAACGTCTGTGAACATATATGCACCTAACATCAGAGCCCAAATGCAAACATGAATATAATTGAAGGGAGAAACACACAGTTATATGGCAATAATACTCCACTTCCAACAATGGGTTGACCAACCAAAGGAAAAAGGAACTTGAAAAACACCATAAGCCAATTGAACCTAACAATGGTATAGAAGACTCCAGTCAACTACAGAACACTACATATTTTTCATATGCACGTGGTTTGTTCTCCAGTTTAGATCAAAACAAGTCTTAATACATTTTTAGAAGATTGAAATCATATGCAGTATCTGTTCCCATCACAATTAATGAAACTAAAGAATCAATAACAGAAGGAAAATGAATGTCATGAATAAATGGAAAATAAACATCATATTTTTAAACAACCAATGAGTCAAAGAAAAAAATCACAAGGGAAATTAGAAAATACCTTGACAGAATGAAAATGAAAACAGCACACAAAAACTTATGGGATGTGGTAACAGTAACACTAAGATGGGAAGTTTAGCTATAAACCTTATACCTTAAACAAGAAAAGGTATATATAACAAGAAAAAAGAGGGGCAACTGGGTGGCTGTCAGTTAAGCATCTGCCTTCGGCTCAGGTCATGATCTGGGGATCTTGGGATCTAGCCCTGCATTGGGCTCCCTGCTCAGTGGGAGTCTGCTTCTCCCTCTGCCCCTTCCCCTGCTCGTGCTCTTGTGCTCTCTCTCTCTCTCTCAAAATCTTTAAAAGAAAAAAAAAGCCCACACGAATAGAACCTCACTTTACACTAGGAGCTACAGAAAAAGAGGGCAAACTGAAAGCTAACAGATGGAACGAGACAATAGAAATGATAAAGAATAGAAAGAAGAGAAAACCAATGAAACCAAAATTGATCTTTGAAAAGATCAACAGAATTCCCAAGCCATAGCTAGATTCAGAAAAAAGGAAGGGACTCAGATTACTAAATTAGAAATGAAAGTGGAGACAGTACTACCAATTTTACAGGAATAAAAATAATTATAAGAGAACACTATGAGCAATTGTATGCCAACAAATTGATGAAAGGGACAAATTCATAGAAACACATAATCTTCCAAAACTAAATTATACAGAAATTGGAAATTGAAATAGATGTATTAGTAGTTAATACAGTTCTCCAATAAAGGAACCAAAGTTCCTTGGAGAAATGGCTGATTCTAAGGATGAGACATGAAACATACAAGGTAAGTGCAGGGAACAGAAGGAAATGCTCAAAAACCTGAATGATGGGGGTATATCAGGAACAGAGGAGCCAAACTGAAAAAGCTCCCTGTAGCCAAAACTGCCACAATTTAGGCATTAATGTAACTTAATGTATAACCCAAAGTATGAAATACCCATTAGTCCATCCTGATATGAGTAAGTGATTGAATAAGTAAATAAATGAGAGAGAATAGAAAAATCGTCAAGCAGAAGAATTCCTAATAAATTATGTAATTACTCCACCTTCAAGGAGGTGGAGCAGAATTCCCTATCCCTTTAGCAGGCTGTCCCTAGTGACTTCCTTCTAAAGAGTGCAATATGCATGGGGTTGGGGGGAGGAGTAACTTTACAGTGGAGAACCCTGGCATATACTACTTCAGCCAGGTCGTCCGGGTTATTATTAATGATAAGTCATATTGATGGAGAATGAACCTGGACCACTTTCTTACACCATACACAAAAATAAATTCAAGATGGATGAAGGACCTAAATGTGAGACAGGAAACCATCAAAATCTTAGAGAACACAGGCAGCTACCACTTTGACCTCAGCTGGAGCAACCTCTTACTAAACATGTTGCTAGAGGCAAGGGAAACAAAAGCAAAAAACTATTGGGATTTCATCAAGATCAAAAGCTTCTGCACAGCAAAGGAACCAATCAAAGACACTAAAAGGCATCCTACAGAATGGGAGAAGATATTTGCAAACAACATATTGATAAAGGATTGGTATCCAAAATCTATAAAGAACTTATCAAATTCAACACCCAAAAAACAAATAATCTAGTTAACAGATGGGCAGAAGACATGAATAGACAGTTTTCCGAAGAAGACATCCAGATGGCTAACAGACACATGAAAAAATGCTCAACATCACTCACCATCAGGGAAATACAAATCAAAACCAGAATGAGATGCCAACCTCAAACCAGTCAGAATGGCTGAAATTAACAACACTAGAAACAACAGGTGTTGGTGAGGATGCAGAGAAAGGGGAACTCTCTTGGACTGTTGGTAGGAATGCAAACTGGTGCAGTCACTCTGGAGAACAGTATGGAGGTTCCTCAAAAAGTTAAAATTAGGGGCATCTGGGTGGCTCAGTGAGTTAAGCGTCTGCCTTCAGCTCAGGTCATGATTCCAGGGTCCTGGGATTGAGCCCCATGTCAGGGTTCCTGCTCAGCAGGGGATCTGCTTCTCTCTCTCCCTCTGCCCCTCCCCCTGCTTGTGCTCTCTCTCTCTCTCTCTCGCTCTCTCACTCCAAATAAATAATAAATAAAAAAGAACTTCCTACCATCCAGCAATTGCACTACTATGTATTTACCCAAAGGATACAAAAATAGTGATTTGCTAGGGCACATGCATCAAGCTGTTTATAGCAGCATTATCAACAGTAGCCAAACTATGGAAAGAGTCCAGATGTTTATCACCTGATGAGTGGATAAAGATGTGGTATATATGTACAATGGAATATTACTCAGCCACACACAAAAAAATCTTGCTATTTGCAATGCTGTGGATGGAGCTAGAGTGCATTATGCTAAGTGAAATAAGTCATTCAGAGAAAGGCAAAATAACATATGAGTTCACTCATATGCGGAATTTGAAAAACAAAACAGATGAACATATGGGAGGGGTAAAAAGAGGGAAGCAAACTATAAGAGACTCTTAACGATAGAGATCAAACTGAGGGCTGATGGAGATATGTGGGGGTTGGACTAAATGGGTGATGGGTATTAAGTTGGGCACTTGTTATGATGAACACTGGGTGTTGTATGTAAGTGATGAACCACTGAATTCTACTTGTGAAAGCAGTATTGCACTGTATGTTAACTAACTAGAATTTAAATTAAAAGTTAAATGAAAAGAAAATTATGTCATGTTGATAGCATAAGGGATAAGGATAGCAGTCTCTTTGCTATTTTTATCCCAAAAACACATCAGACAAGTAGTCCACACTGAAGGACTTTCTGCAGTGTCTTCTAAATGTCAAGGTTATCAAAACCAAGGCAAGTCACTCATAATCCAGAGGAGTCTAAGGAGACATGATAACTAAGTGTAATGTTGTGTCCTGGATGGAATTGTGGAAGAGAGAAATGAGATTAAGGGGAAAATCTGAATATCAAAGTATGGATTTTATTTAATAATTGTCAACATTATATTATTAGTTGTGACAAAACTTCTAGTAATGTTAACAATAGGGTAAATTGGGTACAGCATATTTAGGAATTTTCCTTCCTATCCTTGCAGTTTTCCCGTGAATTTAAAGACATTCTAAAATAAAAAATTTATTTTTAAAAAAATTCAGTGCATATGCACAGCAGCAGAATGGAGAAGACAGAGAAAAAAATCATTTAACTTCATATAGAACAATAATAATGGCTTATTTGTTATTACAGAAAATAAAATAGATAATAAAAATGAACAGAATCTCAGGGGACTATGGATCTGCAACAAAATTTAACATTTTTGTCTTTGGAGTCCCATAAGGAAAGGTGGAAAAGTATTCAAAGAAATAATGGCTGAAAATTTCCCAAATTTGGCAAAAGGCATAAGCCTACATTGAAGAAGCTGGGCAAACTCCACACAGACTAAAACCAAAGGAATCTATGCCATGAATTCCATGACTTTTTTAAAGATTTTATTTCTTTATTTGAGAGAGAGAGAAGAGAGAGTGGGAGCACAGGGGGAGAAGCAGAGGGAGAGGAACAGCAGACTCCACTCTGAGTGTGGATCCCGACACGGAACTTGATCCCACAACTCTGACTTCATGACCTGAGCTAAAATCAAGAGTCAGATGCTTAACTGAGCCACCCAGGTGCCCCCATGACTTTCAAACTTAAGAAAACTAAAGACAAAAGATCTTAAAGGCAACAAGAGAAAAACTTTACCTTTTTATAAGGGAAAACCGTTTAAACAATATTTATGAAATGAACTTATTGTGGACAGGATATAGTTGGGTCATATTTTTTAACCATGGACCAGTCTTCTATAGATGGGAATTAGGTCATGTTAATAATACTGTTCAATTTTTCTTTGTCCTTAGTTACTTTTCATCTACTTGTTTTATCAGTTATTGAGACAAATGCTGTTACTGCCCAGCTGTAATTGTGGATTTGGTTATTCTTCCAGTTTTAACAGGATATGCTTTATATATTTTGAAGTAGTTTCATAAGATGAAAAAATACTTAGGATTGTTTTGTCCTCTTGATGAATTATTCCCTTCATCATTGTGCAGTATTTCTCTTTATCCCAGATAATATTCCTTTCTTTTGAATTTTATTTTGATATTAACAAAGTCACTTTCTATTTATTATGGTTGCTTGGCATCTTTTTTGTTCTTTTTATTTATAACTTACCTGTGTCTTTAATGTGGATTTCCTGTAGACATCATATATTTGGATCTGGCTTTTATATCCAATCTGTCAATTTCTGCCTTTTAATTGAAATTTACGTTTAACATTAAATGAACTATATATGACTGTGTACTATTTTTGCAATCTGTTTTTTCCCATTTTTCTGCTTTTGCTGCTTTCTTTGGATTAACTATATTTTTAATGATTTCATTACATCTGTGTACATGGTTTATAGCTGTGCCTCTCTCATGTGGTTATATGGTTACTTTAACATTTACAGCATACATCTTTAACTTAACACAATCTGCCTTCAAATATTTTTTTTACTACATTTATAAGAATTTTGTAATTGTCCATTTTTTGCCTTCCATCTTTTGTGCTGTTGTCATCTATTTTACATACATACACATATATATAATATATATGTTACAAACCTTACAGTATGTTGTTGCTGTTATTTTAAAAGATAATTTACCATTTTTTTAAAAGCTCTAAAAATGAGAAAAGTATATTTTATATTTATATTTCCAGGTTGTGGTGCTCTGTATTTCTATGCATAAATCCAAATTTCCACCTAATAGTATTTTTTTCTGTCTGAAGAATGTTTTTAGCTTCTTCTGTAATATATGTCAGTTGGTGATAAATTCAGCTTTTGTTTGTCCGAAAATGTCTTATATTTGCTAAATATAGAAGTATAGGTTGACTTTTTCCTTCCAGTACTTTAAAATTGTCACTTCATTGTCTTGTGGTTTATATAATTTCCGACAAAAAGCAGGCATTCTTTGTTCCTCTATACATATTACACCTTTTTCTAGCTACTTAAGATTTTCTCTTCATCGAATGAGATCTTGCCATTTGCAATTACATGGATGGACCTAGAGGGTATAATGTTAAGTGAAATAAGTCAATCAGAAAAAGATAATTACCATATGATTTCACTCATATTGGGATTTAAGAAACAAAACAAATGAACAGACAAAAAAAAAAGAGCAAACAAAAATAACAAACTCTTAAATGCAGAAAACAAACTAGTGGTTGCCAGAGTGGAGGCGGGTGAGGGGAACGATGAAATTGATAAAGGGGATCAAAAGTACATTTATCTTATTGAGCACTGATAATACTGATAATATATTGTTAGCTACTAGTTTTGTTGTATTATTTTAAATCTTTTGAGGCCTTTTCTGGTATGTAGTTATTTGGAATTAATTTGGTTATGTCAAGGATTGCTTTAAGCTGTGTTATGTTAGATTCAGAGCTTGCTTTAGGACTAATTTGACTCTTCTATTAAGCAATAAACATCCTTCTGGTATTCTTCCCAGTTGGCCATGAAGTATGAGATTTTTCTACCCTGTCTGGTGGCAACAGAAGCTTCCTACATCTGTGTAGGCTTTGATAATTTTTTCAGCCTCTTCTTTTTCACTGGTCTTTCCTCATCCTTGAGTATTTTTCTTACATACTTGCATAAGTTAGTACTTAGGAGACTCTTCTGCAAATCTCTAAAACTCCATATCAGTACAGCTTTTTCTTCTCTAGTATTTCATCCTTAACAATTCTAGTTGTCATGGCTTCCTTAAAATTCAGTTATGTTACTTCAACTTACTGAGTCAGCTAGGCTTTCTTGGTTCTTTTGTTCTGTGGGTTAAACTCTTCTTGGCAGTAAGTTGTGTGATAAGGGAAATTTTCAGCTTTTAATGTTTGTGGGCCCTGTTCCTGGGCTCCCAGAGAAGCTATACTTTAACATTCACTAAGACTAAAATGACTCGACAAAACAGAGCATTGGCTCTGTTTCTGCCCCGAGCACACATTGTACATCTGCTTCAATTTAAAAAAAGGAAAAAATAAAAGGAGCATTCCAAACAAAAGGTAAGAAAAACAAAACAAAAAATCTCTCCCTGGTTCCCATAAGATTAAAGTCATACAGCCTTGCATATAATAAAAACATAAGATAAAGTCTGTAACTTTCTGGAATGTCCTTCATCTTGATGATTTGCAACTCTTTGTGTCAAGAACATATATAACCCTGCACTAAATGTTCCTTCTCTGGACCACTCTCTTGCTTGTGAAGATTGTGTATCCCTGGCAGTTTTCCTAACTTGGGCTCAAAACTCTTCCTTTCTCTTTAAAATTTTTTAAAGTTTATGCTCATTTTGTATCAACATGTGATAATCATAGGACTCACTTCATTTGATTTCCTATTGTCAGGTATTCCTGTCTGCAGTGCCTGGCACTGCAGACAGAAATGACTGGAATCAACCAGTCTAAAAACCATTTTATATAGTTTGTACACTTTTTTAGATGTGTGATATGGAGAAGTACATCAGTTCCTTTTAGTCTATTATGGCCAGTTTGGAAAGTCCTTCTGAATTCTCTTCTTTAAAACACAGACGTTGAGCATTTCGGAATTTAATATCACTTAGGCTTGTGATTTGGGGGTTTCAGAAGATTGATCCTTTATAAGCACTAGAAAATATTTTTTGTGATCACTCTCCTCCCAGAAAGGTTGTAGTGAGCACCCTGAATGTGCCATTTTTGAAACTACCTTCCTTTACATTCAGAAACAGTGAAACATATGCAGCTAACTCAAGTGCCAAATTATTTCCCATTTACAGGGTACTGCTTTACAAAACCAGAACTGATCTTCACACTGGAACAAGGAGAAGATCCATGGCTATTAAAGAAAGAATTACTAAGAAAAAGCTCCCCAGGTGAGTTATTGAATACTGGCAGAAGGCATCCAAAAAATTAGATCCAAAGTGATCAGCTAAAAAAAAAACAAAAACAAAAACAAAGCGATCAGCTGGAAGTGAGCAGTTTAAAATGTTTGTCAGCACTGTCCTTTTAGAGGCTTTTACATTTTAAATTATAAAAATAATAGATCTAATAAAATGTGGAAGGGATTGTAAGCATGAGTATATTCTCATCTTTTGTTTTAATTTAATTTAATTTTATTGTGTTTTGTTAGTCACCATACTACATACAACATCATTAGTTTTTGATGTCGTAATCCATGATTCATTGTTTTGTTTTGTTTTGTTTTAAAGATTTTATTTATTTATTTGAGAGAGAGAGAGAATGAGAGACAGAGAGCACGAGAGGGAAGAGGGTCAGAGGGAGAAGCAGACTCCGTGCTGAGCAGGGAGCCCGATGTAGGACTCGATCCCGGGACTCCCGGATCATGACCTGAGCCGAAGGCAGTCGCTTAACCAACTGAGCCACCCAGGCGCCCCCATGATTCATTGTTTTTATATAACACCCAGTGCTCCATGCAGTACATGCCCTCTTTAATACCCATCACCAGGCTAACTCATCCCCCCACCCCCTCCCCTCTAGAACCCTCCGTTTGTTTCTCAGAAGCCATGGTCTCTCATGGTTCATCTCTCCCTACGATTTCCCCCCCCTTCATTTTTCCCCTCCTTCTCCTAATGTCCTCCATGCTGTTCCTTATGTTCCACAAATAAGTGAAACCATATGATAATTGACTTTCTCTGCTTGACTTATTTCACTTAGCATAATCTCCTCCAGTCCCATCCATGTTGATGTGAAAGTTGGGTATTCATCCTTTCTGATGGCTGAGTAGTATTCCATTGTATATATGGACCACATCTTCTTTATCCATTCATCTGTTGAAGGGTATCTCGGCTTTTTCCACAGTTTGGCTATTGCGGACATTGCTGCAAAGATGGGAACTAAGTATTCCATTTGAGGCTGAAAAGTTAAATAATGAATTCCATATTCTTAACAGTAAAAAGATAAAAACTAAGAAAAATTAATAAAGCTACTAAAATTGAGAATAGGCAAATTAGAAAAGAGAAAGGAACCATAATTTTTCATTATATAATAATGAGTTACTAGATGTCATCTAAATATATAGATGATTAAGCAATTACATAATAAGAAAGGATAACTACTGGAGCAAACTGCAGCCTTCCTAATTATTGGAAGTTAAATACATGTGATAGAGCAAAGATAACAGACCTCTTACTAGAAAAGTTTCTTATAAAGTTGTATAGAGTCCCCAGTAATATTATGTGTCAACTATACTTCAAATAAAAAAAAAAAAGAGTGAGTCCCCAGGACAACTACCACATACCACATTCATTGATTCTTTGTTACTCAGCATATAGTCATACTCATAGCTAAGATCTATAATGTGAAATGATTGGTACAAAGCAAAATCAGCAAAGAGAAAAGGGACAAAGTCCAGAGGAAACCAGGTGTGAGCTTCCAAGACCCCAGCAGTGAATTTTGTCTACCTGGAAAGTTTATTAGAGACTAGGTTCTTGGGAACCATCTCAAAAGCTAAGTTCACAGATGCCAGCCAAGGGCTAATCTTGCAAGTCAACCATCTAAGGGTAACAGTCTCAGGCCTGCTGTGTTAAACATTTTGCACAAAAGCTGTGCAAACATACTACATAATATATGGTAAGGTAAACATACCTGCCATATCAACTAATGTAAATGAATTAAATTCACCTATTAAGATAACATGCTATCAGATCGTATCAAAGAGATATGCCTAAAAAGTAATATATAAAGTTTGAAATATGGTCATGAATTGTTAAGCCAAAGGCATTTTAAAACTCAATATTTATTTACCTAATACTTAAGAATCAGTTCATGGCAAAAACAGATTTTAAAAAAAAGACATTTTGATAAAGCTAAAAAAGTTTTTAAAGGACATATAAAAGTTTTGAATATTAGTGTACCAAATAAATTATCAACAAAATATCACAACAAAATTATCATAAAACAAAAACTGGCAAGAGTTATAAGGAGAAGTAGGTATACATTAGATATAGACCTTAATATGCCCCTCTGATTTCATACCAGACTCAGTGGAGTCTAGAATAAGGCTCAGAAAACTAGCCCTAGGTCAGATCCTGCCTGCTGCTTTTTTTGGTACAGAAACATTTATTGGAACACACAGCCATGTTTATTTGTTTATGTATTCACACTACAAGGCAGAGTTGAGTAACATTGGTTTGAACTATGCAAACAACATAGGCTTTAACTGCTCAGGTTCTCTTCTATGTGGATTTTTTTCAATAAAAGTACAGTACTATAAATGTATTTTTCTTATGATTTTCTTTTCTGTAGCTAACTTTATTTAGAGAATACAGTATATAACACATTTAATATACAAAATGTGTTCATCAACTTTATGTTATCAGTATAGTTTCCATTCAACAGCAGGCTTTTAATAGTTAAGTTTTTGGTAATTCAGAAATTATAATGCATATTTTCAGTTGCGTTGGGGGTTGGCACCCCTAATCCCCACATTGTTCAAGGGTCAACTATAATTGCAACAGAGACCGCATGAACAGCAAAGCCCAAAACATTTACTCTCTGGCCTTTTACAGAGAGTTTCCCAACCTCTGGTCTAGACATTATAAATAGCATGTTTTATAAAATGAAACCTTTAAGTGTCTTTCAAAACTCTGTTCTGAAAACAAAGAATAAACCTCCTTTTAAATGGCCTTCAAACATTGAGATAATGTAAAAGTATTTTAGATAACAATAAATTCCACAAAGTAGAGATATTATTGTTCAATAACACTGTAAATTGCAAACAATATGAGAAAAGTTAAAATCCCTCTATCTTAAAATCAATGATGAATATATATATATCTTTCAAAAACCTATTTTATCAAAAGGTAAATCAAAATTATACAATATCCAGAAAAAGTTTTTATTGAAAAACATGTCTATTAGAACCTTTGGACTGTAGATAAAGTAGTGCAGAATTTTTAATCTCATATACAGTTGACCCTTGAACAGCACAGGTTTGAACTGCACAGATCTACTTATACATGGATTTTTTTCAGTAAATACAATAAGGGTAACAGTCTCAGGCCTGCTGTGTTAAACATTTTGCAAAACAAAATACACTGTAGGTGTATTTTCTTTTATTTTTTTAATAACATTTTCTTTTCTCTAGCTTATTTTATTGTAAAAACACAGTATATATAATACATGTAAATTACAAAATATGTGTATCAAAACTGTTTATCTTATTGTAAGGCTCTGGTCAACAGTAGGCTATTAGTAGTTAAGTTTTTGGGAAGTCAGAAGTTATACACAGATTTCCAACTCCATGGGGGGTGGTCAGCACCCCTTGACCAGTTGACCTTTGAAAAACACGGATCAAGTGTACTTTTTTTAACAAGCAAGGAAGATGTAATAAAAATAAAATAAATAATATTTATATTATATATACAATAATAAAAAATAAAAGATGTAATAAAAACTATAATGTTATAAATTATAAGGCAAAAGGTAGTCCTTGAAATAAAAGTAAATAAAATAGCTAACCTCAGCCAGAAAAAGGAAAGAAAGCACTATTACTCATTATAAGTTTGGGGACAGGTTCCTACTTCTATAATCTCATCTTGGAATATTTAGCCTATACTTTATCTCTTCTGTAAACTCTTAAGTCATTTGATGGATGTGTCAAAAGATAGTGAAATATCTGTGCCAGATACAGTTAACGTATGCTAGATACGGTTATTGAATGAGATGAGCTCCTTTTCTCACCTGGATTATGATTCCCCCCAAAAGAATGGTCTCTTTCATTCTTCTACTTTGGTATGTATTATATGGTAAGTATTTTTAATAACATTTTGGGTTGATTTCAAAACGAGATGGAGATAACTACTTCATATTGATTAATTCAGAAGACACTATTCATAAATTAATGCCCAAGTCAAATTTTTAGGATTTTTGAATCCTCAGGTGTAGATCAGCAATCGATCTGAGCCCTTGTATGTGCAGAGCTCCCTAGGTAATTCTGAAGCGCACTGCTTTTTATGGACCACTGATGTATTACAGAAGGATGCCAAGAATATCATAGTGAGGGTTTCATTTTGGAAAACTGAGCAAACCTACATAAAATATATTTCATATAATATAGATACTGTTGATTAAAAGATGAACCAGTATTTTAAGTACAACCAAGAAAGAGAAAATGCTGCCCATTTAACTGTTGGCTTGCCATCAATTTTAAGATGCCTCCTGATTTGGGTTATGATATTTACTTTAAAAATCATGAGTCACAAATATGGGCACTCTCTATATATCCCTTGTTGAAATGAATGATACAGGCAGAATGGTACTACTTTCAGATTTTAAAATAAATGTTGCTTAAATTTGTGAGAAGATATTAGAAGCCTTTCTGTTAAGTTTAATGAAGATAGCTTTGCTGTACCTGAAGGGCATCTAGATTTTATATAGTCCTAAGACTAGAATGGAGGACAATTTAGGGAAAGAGTGTGAGTATAAAGTTACTGCTGGAAAAGAACCATTTAATGGGGACTGATAGCAAGATTAGAGCAGAAAATACTATGGACTGGTGGAATGGTAGCTAGAACACACAATGAACATGCAGTTAGTGTGAAATTTGCCCTGAACCACTTAAATCTTTCATCTCTTGGCACCTAGGTCAGTGTATTCAAGGCTTTCAAATATTTTTAGCATAGGCCTGACGTTTTTGCTAGGAGTGTGGGTAGTAGCAGGGCAATAACAGATATGCATAACTTTTTTTTTTTTAAAGTTTTTTTTTTTTAAGATTTTATTTATTTATTTGACAGAGAGAGACACAGTGAGAGCAGGAACAGAAGCAGGGGGAGTGGGAGAGAGAGAAGCAGGCTTCCCGCGGAGCAGGGAGCCCAATGCAGGGCTTGATCCCAGGACTCTGAGATCGTAACCTGAGCCAAAGACAGACACTTAATGACTGAGCCACCCCCACGCCCCTATGCTTAAGAAACTTATGGTGAGGGGCGCTTGGGTGGCTCAGTTGGTTAAGCGACTGCCTTTGGCTCAGGTCATGATCCTGGAGTCCCAGGATCGAGTCCCGCATCGGACTCCCTGCTCGGCAGGGAGTCTGCTTCTCCCTCTGACCCTCTTCCCTCTCGTGCTATCTCTCATTCTCTCTCTCTCAAATAAATAAACAAAAATCTTTAAAAAAAAAAGAAACTTATGGTGAGTAAATATAAAGGATACTTATAGTTTTTAGGGCCAGTTTGAAACATGATCCTTAAGGTTTTCACAGTCAAAAAAAAAAAAAACAAAACTAGATATGTTGAAAAACAGAATCAAAGATTGGGCAAGCAAGACTAGTTTGGGGAAAATTATGAGCAAGTTGAAAAGAGAAAAGTTAAGGTTTGATGACCAAGAGATATTCACTATTGAACAATAATACCAAGGTACCAGAACCAGGATAGAGCAGTGGCTCCAGTATAGGTGGAAAAATTACTTTAGCCCCCATCATTTTTTTTTTTACTTTTACTGATACTCTTATGTTTCTGTGAATGATACCACAGAGAGAATTAAAGAATGGCAAATAGATTTTTTTTCTTTCACCATGAGGAAGTTGGTACCATTATAAATTAATTTTAGTGTTGTTGTGTAGACTGGAAAAAATGGAGCTCCAACTGGAGTCATATAGTCTAATGATTATGCTGCCATTTTAATCTATATTTGACTAAGAATCTAGACTCATGTTTTTCCCTAATGCAAATTCTCTCTCAGATAAATCCATTGAAAGCCTTTTAATCTACTTAGTTCCATAATCTTTGTTGAATTCTTCCCATTCACTACTTTTTTCCTGTCTTTTCTGTTCCCAAGATCCAACTCCCTTGAATATATTCTCCATTCTCAATTGTTCCTTTCCTTTATATCTTCTTTAACCAGTTTTGAAAACTATACTTTAAGATGCCAAATACGTATGTATATCTTTTTCTAGTTTCTTCTCTTGCTACTACAAAAAGCTTTTTTTTTTTTTTTTTACAAAAAGAGACTATACACTTGGAATTACTTTATTGTTGGGAAACTGAGACATCAAATACATAATAGGGCATATATCTATAAGTCCCATTCCATAAGAAGTGTGTTAAATATCTTAAAGTATTTTTAATTTTCTCATTTTTAGAAGACTCCCAACCTAATCAACTCTCAGAGAAGAGCCTAGAAAACCAAGGCAAATATTTGTGGCAAGTTTTATTCACCAACAAATCATTGACTACAGCAGAAGAGATTTTAGAAAAACCATGTAATCTGGACATAAACATTTTACCTGCAAGAACAATGCCCTATAAATTTGACACTACAGAGCCTACTTACCTGCATCTTAGCTCATTGACTCCACACTGTCAGTATTCAAGAAAGAAGGCTCATGAGCTTACTGTATGTGAGAAATGGCTCCTCAGTATTAAGGAGGGCAGAACTAATAGTGGAGAGAAATCATTTGTCTATAGTAAAAATGTGAAATCATTCAGTCATAAAGAGAAAGTCATTCAGCATCAGGCGGTTCAGACTTTGCAGCAAGCTTCTGAGTACAATGAATGTGGAAAAGCTTTCCTTGAAAAGACTGCCCTCATTACATCTGGGAGTACCCACCCAAAAGTGAAATCTTATAAATTCAGTAAATTTGGGGGAAAACAATGTGATAAATCAACTCTTATAGTCTCTCATAGCAGAGGAAAAGAGTCCAGAGGAAATCCAGAGGAAAAGAGTCATTATGAATTTAATGAATATCAATGTACTGAAAATAATTTCAGTAGGATCACTCAAGGATTTGACACAGAAGGGAAACCTTTCAGCCAAAAATCACACACTAGAGAACATCAGAAAATTCATATAGGAGTGAAACCCTTGGAATATGGAAAGAATTTCAGCCATAATCCAGCCCTCCCAGTGCATCAGAGAACTCACACAACAGACAAATCCTCTGATTATGACATATGTACAGAGACCTCAGGTTGCCAGTCAGCTTTCAACATACATCAGAGAACTCACATAACAGTGAAACCCTTTGAATGTAATGAATGTGGAAAATCCTGTACTATGAATTCATTCCTGATTCAGCCTCTGGAAAGTCACACAGGGGAGAAAACCTACAAATGTCATGCATGTGGGAAAGCTTTCAGTGAGAAGTCACGCCTAAGAAAACATCAGAGAACTCACACAGGAGAGAAACCCTATAAATGTGATGGTTGTGAGAAGGCTTTCAGTGCAAAGTCAGGTCTAAGAATACATCAGAGAACTCACACAGGGGAGAAACCCTATGAATGTAATGAATGTGGGAAATCTTTCAACTATAAGTCAATCCTCATAGTACATCAGAGAACTCACACAGGGGAGAAACCCTTTGAATGTAATGAATGTGGAAAATCTTTCAGCCACATGTCAGGCCTAAGAAATCACCGGAGGACTCACACAGGGGAAAGACCATATAAATGTGATGAATGTGGGAAAGCTTTCAAACTGAAGTCGGGTCTAAGAAAACATCATAGAACTCACACAGGGGAGAAGCCCTATAAATGCAATCAGTGTGGGAAAGCTTTTGGTCAGAAATCACAACTTAGAGGACATCATAGAATTCACACAGGGGAGAAACCCTATAAATGTAATCATTGTGGGGAAGCTTTTAGCCAGAAGTCAAACCTCAGAGTGCATCACAGAACTCACACTGGGGAGAAACCCTATAAATGTGATGAGTGTGGAAAAACTTTCAGGCAGAAATCAAATCTCAGAGGACATCAGAGAACTCACACAGGGGAGAAACCCTATGAATGTAATGAATGTGGAAAAGCTTTCAGTGAAAAGTCAGTCTTAAGAAAACATCAGAGAACTCACACAGGAGAGAAACCCTATAATTGTAATCACTGTGGAGAAGCTTTCAGCCAGAAGTCAAACCTCAGAGTACATCAGAGAACTCACACAGGGGAGAAACCCTATAAATGTGATAAATGTGGGAAAACTTTCAGCCAGAAATCAAGCCTTAGAGAACATCAGAAAGCTCACACAGGGAGTTAAATATATGAATGTAAAGAATATGGAAAAACTTTGAGCCAGAAATCAAATCTCACAATATAAAAGAGAAAGAGAACCCTATGGATAGAACAAATAACTGCAAGTTCCTCTGCAAGATACATACTTTCACAAACATCAGAGAACTTAGGAGAGAAATTCTTGGAATATATTTTATGTGGGCAGTCTTGCATCCAGAGTGCAGTCCTCATTATGGATCAGAGAACTCACCCAGCAAAGAAGTTACAAAGATAATGTGAGAAATACTCTGTACTCAATCCTCAGAAAACTCACACTGCAGAAAAGGTCTGGGAATGTAATAAAAATGTGAAAACTTTGTGTCAGTTATCAAAATGTACTCATCAGAGAAATGATACAATGAGAAAATTGAGAATGTAATAAGTGTTTGATAACCTTTAGCCAAAAGCCAGCTTTCTCAGTACAACAGAAAATACATAAAGGTTAGAGAACTCAGAGTATTTCAACACAGACGAAAAATGAAGTAATGGATGTGGGGAATTCTATTACAAATCAGCCCTCAATTTGATTTACACAGAAGTAATCCCCATATGCCATATAATGACTATTAATTGTTCACCAGTAACCATTTACTCTTTTCCCTTATGCCACACCTAGTCCAAATTTCTCAACCAGTATCATCTGAATGGGGTCATATTAATAACCTCTGGCTAGTAGGATGTGGGGGTCAATGACCAGTCTCATTTAATACATTCCTTAAATTCTCAGTTTTTCTCCTGTCCCTTGTCAGAATGGAGTGGAGATTACTCCCAGTGAAACCATGGGGCTCATGCACTGAAGATGAGAGAATACAAGATGCAAGGAAACAGGGTAAAGAGTGACTGGAATGGAGTTTTCTCCTCCATGCACACCGCCTTTTTGCAGCAAGGAAATAAACTTCTCCACTGAGTTTCTACAGGCTTGGGTATACTTTATACTAACATATACTCACCAACCCTCAACTAATAAAGCCTATGAATATGATTTCTGTGGATATCTGAACTCAGCATATATCAGAAACCTGACACAGGAGAAACCCCTGACAATATCCTGAATGACCATAGTTTTTATCCACAACTCCTCCTCATCAGTCAGGTAAATATCAGTGGAAGAAATTCAGCATTTCAACATATGTAGGAAATATTTTACCAAAACAATAATATTTCATTAAATAACTGATAATTGAATTGTAAATGTATGAAAGTTTTCAACAAGTTATCAAACTTTAATCTTTCTCAGAATGTGTTACACGGGGAGAATCTATCAATTTTAGAAAGGTAAGTAATAGCACCTGCTTAGAAGTTGTTCCATAAGACTGTTGTCTCATATGCATTATGAAAACAAACATAACAATACTGATAATGTAGACATTTACTAAAATAAGATGGTTTAAAAGAATAAGAAATAAATTGCATAAACTGAACAGCACTGAATGTATGTGAATATTTTCTGAGTTCTCTATTTTTTATCTATGTGAGTTTGTATACATGCATGCCACTTACCAGGTATTTATATGTGTACTGGAACTCAACCATCATTATAATAGAATTATCTACCCCTTGCTCAGTAACTGTTCTGACACCAGCTACATTTTACCATATGTAGATTAATAACAAATAAACCTGTTACAGGAAATAGTTGAAAAGTCAGAATCCCATACTACATTTCATTTCTCATGCTGCTTTCTGACATGTGTATATAGGAAAGGCTATTGTTACTAAACAGTTTCTTTTCAAAGAAGCCAAACAATGTTTTGTATGTACTTTTATATTATCTCAGGGTCACCAATACATTTAAAACATATGCCAAAATATGGAAAGAGCCTAGATGTCTATCAACAGATGAATGGATAAAGATATGGTGTACACACACAGACACACATACACATACATACCCAATGGAATATTACTCAGCCATCAAAAAGAATGAAATCTTGCCATTTGCAACAATGTGGATGGAACCAGAGAATGTTATACTAAGCAAAATAAATCAGAGAAAGACAAATACTGTATGATATCCCTTGTGGAATTTAAGAAATGAAAAAGATGAACATAGAGGAAGGGAAGGAAAAATAAAATAAAACAAAGAGGGAGGCAAACCATAAAAAACTCTTAACCCTATATAGGGAACAAACAGAGTTGCTGAAAGGGAGGTGGGTGGGGGGACGGGGCAACTGGATGATGGGCATTAAGGAGGGCACTTGAAGTACTGTGCACTGGGTGTTGTATGCAACTGTTGAATCACTAAGTTCTTCCTCTGAGACTAATAATACAGATTTGTTAATTAAATTGAATTTAAATAAAACAGTACATGATTGTACAGTCAGTTAAGCAGGTAGGGAGATTTTCATTTAAAGATGTTTTTAAGACTTTAAACTTGTAAACACTTGTAAATACTAAGCTTGTGGACATTAAAATACATAAAATGAAAGAATATATATATTTAAGCATACACACACATATCTTTAATGTCACTGATTATTTTCTCAGCAGTATCAAGTATCCTGAAGAGCCATTTATGAGACTGTGTTTTTTATTTTTAGCATTTAAATTTTATTAAACTTTCCATCTCTCTGCGAAATAACCTATCTAATCTTGTATGTTGTCTAGCTTTTCCATTAGAGTCATTTTATATGATGTTTGTCATTCTCTGGCTCAGTGAAGCAACTGCTTGGGCCCTTGCTTCTCCCTGCAGCCACCTAGCTCTCCAGAGTCTGGGTTAGTTTTTACCTTGCAGTCTCAGATATCTGATCCATTCAAAAAACTTGTTAATTTAAAGTCTGCCTAGCTATTTTCTTTATGGATGGGAGTAATGCTTTTTCCTTTTCTCTACTTATCTGAGCTAAAACTGAAAGTTTTCAGTGGATTTTTGATAAATGTGCCAGTGTAATTTGATGGGAGAGGATAACTATTTTCAAAAACAGTGACAAAATAATTGGATATTCATGTATTTTAAATATGCCTTTATGTTTACATCATAATTAAATACTTGATTCAAAATGAAATATACACCTAAACAAAATAGCTAACAGTATAAAATTTGTTAGAAAACAGAGAAAAGTGTAATTTTACTTTGAGACCGAATAGCAAAGCAAAAAAGGTAAGTTGAAGTTTATGAATTTTTAAAGTGCTTTTCAAGATTTTATTATGAAAATGGAAAAAAACACAGGAGAAAATGTCTCTAACAGAGTACTTGCATTCACAATATGTAAAGAATATTAATAGAAAATAATTATAATGCAATAATAATACAAACAATCTAGTTAAAATGGGCAAAACAGAAGATTAAAACAGGCATTTCAGGAAAGAAGATATATAGATAGCCAATAAATACTAGAAAAGATGTCCAAAGCTTTAGTCATAAAGGAATGCAAATTAAAATTGTAATGTGATAGTATTACAAATCCCTTTGATAGTTCCTTAGAAAGTTAACAGTATCATACCTACAATTTTAGTTCTAGATATTTGCCCCCAAAGAAACATAAAGTGTACCAAAAATTTTTTTTAAGTTTTTTTAAAGAATTTTATTAAGATGTTCAAGGAGTTTTTATTCACAGTGGCGCCAAATTAGAACCAGAATATCCATCAACAGATAAATTGTGTAAATAGTGATATTACCTTACAATGGAATAGCACTCAGCAATAGAAAGTACTACTAATGGATGTATCAACATTGATAAATTTCAATAAGGTTATTCTGGGAAAAGAAGCGAAGCACAAGAACCTGTATGATCCCATTTCTATGAAATTCTAGAAAAGACATCTAATATAGAGGGATAGGAAGCACATCATTGGTTGCCTAGGAGTGGGGTTTGGGAGTCACTGGATAGAGGAGCAGGGAATGTTTTAGTGTGATGGAATGTTCTATATTTAGGTTATGATAGTGTTTACAAAGCTGAATAAGTGTCACTCATCAAACTGTTCAAAAAATGCATACACTTTATTTTACATAAATTATGTGTTAGTACAGTTGATTTTAAAAATCATAAAAGTGAACTTTATTATGTATATTATGAGACCCAGCATGTGCCAAGGGGTTATTGACTTTACTACTTGGGTATTTATTCCCTTCCCCCTCCTGTTTGGCTTTGTGACCTGGGGCAAATCAGTTCTCCTTTATGTTCCTCAGCTTCCTCATTTGTGAAAGGTGCATAATGATAGTAATTACCTACAATCCATTTTGGGAGCATTTTCTGAATTCATCTGTGTCAATCACTTAAAACCAAACCTGGCACAGAGTAAATGGGCAATAAATAATAACTGTCATCATTATTTTACTAATGCTAAAAAAATGAATGTGTTCTTTAAAAAAGCTTAAAGCAAGATTATAATTCATAGTAAAACAAAAGGATAAATTAGACCTAAAGAAGACTCAGCCTTGATTGGATGGGAATTCCTCACATTATGGTGGCATCAATTTTTCTAACTCTATCTGATGACACCATCCCTGAAGTGCTTGAAACCTTGGGCTCTGCTAACTTGCTGACATGACTAAGCCCAAAACATTAAGTGTGTAGTTCCCAGGAAATTGCTTTTGAACAGACATAAAAAGCCCCTACCCCCAATGAGTCTACATCTCCCCCTTTCCCCCTAAGATTCTCTCTGATAGAAGTTTTTAGAAGCCAGAACTAAGCTGAAGTATTGTCACTTGGGTTCTCTGCTACAGTCCAGGGTAGCAGGCATATACACAAGATGTATAAACATTCTAGAAAGAAGCCACACTTGAGGATAGTACTAATAACACAAACACACACATACATACTTCCTAAATGCTTTCAGCATATGATACCACTGCTGCCCTAAGTTTCCCTGTTGTATTGAAAGTGATTTCATGTGTGACCAATAATGTCCCTTTAACACAGGAACTACATCCTGAGTTCTTTTGCATAATGGAATCACATGGTGACCACCATAACAAAAGAAGACTCGGAGATCTGCCACTGACTTGGCTCTAATCATGGGCAAAATCCATGAGCTTTCACATTCTTCATCACAGGTGTGTCAGGACCTGAAAAAAAAACCATTTCAAGTAGTAGAAGATCCTCTGCCAGTGTATAGAGTTCATGGGGGCATGACTTGGGCCACAGTTTGAGAACTTATCTTCTGGGTTGATGGAAAATTTTAACAAGGACTTGAGGAGACCTTGAGCTCAATTTTCAGAGGCCCTTCCATATTCCTAAGAGAAACTTATTCTCATCAGTGGTGTGGGCATGGCCCTACCTGTAAATGTTTTAGCAGCCAGAGGAGGTGAAATCAAATGGCATTATGAGCCCAAAAGCATTCTTTTGCTTGATAGCATAATTTATTTTATGTCAGAATTATTGGAAAAGAACAGAAGACAGTATTCACAAGATAGGAAAACAGCATACAAGATTATAGTGAAAGGATGGTGTCCACTGAACATAAGTCTGCAACAGAAATCATTAAGTTGTCACCAGTTTTAATTGCTAAACCTTATTCCTTGCATTAATGCCTTATATCCAAATATTATGAGGGCCAGTGTTTCAGTCCTTAATTTTTTCATTTGCATTATTTGTTGTAGTAACATCCTTGGGAAAAGCAAAATCCAACATCTGTATCCCCATAAGAGGATAAACCTCTTATCATGGGCCCACAGACCAGGTGCTTGTCCCGTAGAAGCCCCACTGCAACTGTAGGACCTGGCAAGACCTATGCCTTCTGGAATAGATAGCTACAGAGCTTGATATCTTCAAACAGGCCAACCATATGGGCTTTGGGGGCTTCCTATAAAGCCCTAATGGACCTACTTTGGAAGTACAGGTCAGGCTGCAAGGTTTGAGCAACTTCTCAGACTGTGTAAAAGACTGTTGAGGATCCAGTTGAGGATCCATATGTCTGCAATTTCTGGTACTGCCTGATTTCATGGAAGGGGGAAAGTCTGGGTTGGTAACCATATGACACCAGCAGAGATTGATACCTGCTATAGTACTGGGCACTTTCAGGGTCCTGGGGATCATAACAGCTGTAATGGTCGGCTTGTTGCACCACTGAGACTGTTGAGCAACACTTCCCATACATTTGCCTTCTTTTCTGTGTGGTCTTTGAGAGCGAGAGTGGCCTCTGCACCTGAAGGAGGGCAAAGCAACTACGGATAACATTTGGTATGACTTTAGCTCTGGATCACATTTAAGTGTACACTTTGTTAAGCCTGGGCACAGCACCCTGCCTAATAGAGGTTTACCAAAGAAAGGAGTGCTTGAATGATGCTGCTAACAATCAAACACACTAGTAATTTGTTTTCATAGTATTCTATATTTTTGTGGAAAAAATGCAATGTTTTAAAGTAAGTGTGGCTTAGCCTGCTCTTTGGCATATTTTTCCAATGTTTTTATATTATTTAGCTATGTATTTCACCCCCAACACTGTTTTTATTGAATCCAGTGATTTTGATATATTGTCTTTTCCTTTTCCTTGTCTCTAAGTATTTTCTAATTTCCCTTGTGATTTCTAATTTGGTCTATTGTTTGTTTAAGAGTGTTGTTTATAATTTCCACAAATTTGAATTTTCCAGTTTTCCTTCTGTTACTGATTTTTAACTTCATCCTGCAATGGTCATAGAAGAGATTTTGTATAATACCTTTCTTTTTCAATCTATTGAGACTTAATTTGTGCCCTAATGTTTGGTCTCTCCTGAAGAATGCCCCATGTCCACTTGACACAAATGTGTATTCTGTTGTTTAGTATGGTGTTCTATAAATGTTTGTTAGATCTAGTTTTTTTATTTTGTTGCACAAGTCTTCTGTTTCCTTATTTATCTTCTGTCTGGTTGTACAATCATTATTGATAGTGAGATTGAAATCTTGTTATTATAGAAATATGTTTCTCCCTTGATTCTATTTTTCCTTATTTTGATCTTATTATATGTGTAATTATTTATTACAATTATATTTATATAATTTATATATTATATAAATTATATAAATATTTATAATTACAACAACAATTATAGTTGTTATAGCTTGCTGTATTGAACCTTTTATTACACTTTAATTTTTAATAACCTTTTAAAATTTTTATTTAAATTCAATTAATTAACATATAGTGTATCAGTTTCAGAGGTAGAGTTCGGTTATTCATCATTTGCATATAACACCCAGTGCTCATTACATCTTGTGCCTTCCTTAATGCCCATCACTCAGTTACCCCATCACCCCACCCACCTCCCCTCCAGCAACCCTGTTTTTTTCCTATAGTTCAGAGGCTTTTATGGTTTGTCTCCATCTCTGATTTCGTCTTATTTTATTTTTCCCTCCCTCCCCCTATGATCCTCTGTTTTGTTTCTTAAATTCCACATGAGTGAACTCATAGGATAATTGTCTTTCTCTGATTGACTTATTTCAATTAGCATAATAACCTTTATTTATTTAAAGACTATACTGTCTGATAATACAGGTACCCCTGCACTCTTTTGGTTATTGTTTGCTTAGAATATCTTTTCTATCCTTTCAGTATCAACCAATTTTGGATCAACTTTGGATCTAAAGTAAGTCTCATGGCAGAAGAGTAGGGGACCTTGTTTCATCTGGTGCCTTGAATTTAGCTGGATATCTACCAAACCAACCTGAACACCCACAAAATCAGCCTGAGATGTAAGAAAATATATCTGGAACTCTACAAGCAGAAAAGCGACTGCTTTTTGCAAGGAGGAGGTGTGGAGAAATGAATCTGAGAGAAAAATGTCAGAAGATATATAGAGGGGGGAGCGGTCCTCCACAAACTGGCTACCGGAAAGTGATATAACACCAGAGTGCAAAATCGGAACCCTTAGAAATCTGCTTCAGTGAGAGACATCCCTTTCTGAAAAGGGCTCAGGGGATGAAAAGGGCAGAATTCTAGGTGGGTCATTGTGGTCTTAGAATCCCAGGAGACACAGAACCAACGGGGGTACCTGAACCAATAGAGTGCCCAAGCAGTGGAGTGGGGAAACTGGTTATGGTCAGCAAGCACAGGAGGGACTCTCCACTCCAAAAAATCACAACAATCTTTAATGTCTATGTGCCTAAAAACATGGAATTAAAATACATGAGGCAAAAGCTGTTAAGACTGCTAGAAGAAATAGATGAACCCACTATTACAGTTAGAGACTTCAACAGCCCTCTATCAGAAGTAGATCCAGCAGGCAGAAAACAAGTGAAGACATGGTTGAACTCAACAGCACCATAAATTAACTGATATAATTAACACCTACGGACTCTTTCATCTAACAATAGCAGAATACACATTCTTCTCAAGCTCACATGGGACATTCAGTAAGATAGACAACATTCTACATCTAAAACACACATTAACAAATTTAAAAGAACAAAAATTACACAATATATGCTCTAAGACCACAATGGAATTAAACTAGAAATCAATATAGAAAGAAGGCTGGGAAATTCCCAAATATTTGGAGATTAAGCAGTACATTTCTAAATAACATGTGAGTCAACTCTCAATAGAAATTTTAAAATATTTTGAACTAAATGAAAATACAACATCAAATTTTGGGGGGTGCAGTGAAAACACTTTAGAGGGAATTCTGTAGCCTTGTAGAAGAAAGCTCTAAAATCAATCATCTAAGAGTCCACCTTAGAAAACCAGAAAAGAAAAACCAAATCCAAAGTAAACAAAAGAAAAGTATTAACTAGGGCAGAAATCAATGAAATTGAAAACAAAAGCCAATAGAGAAAAACAATGAAACCAAAAGCTGATTCTTTTAAAAAATAAAACTGATTAACCTCTACCCAATCCAAAGAAAAAAAAGACACAAGTAACATACCAGAAATGAAAGGACATCACTACAGATGCTGTGGACATTAAAAAGATGATAAAGGAATACTATAAATAACTCTATGGCCACAAATGTGATAACCTAGATGAAATGAACCAATTCCTCAAAAGACAGAATATACCAAAACTCACACAAAGAAAAAATAGACAATCTAGGGGCACCTGGGTGGCTCAGTCAGTTAAGTGTCTGCCTCAGCTTAGGTCATGATCCCAGGGTCTGGGAATCGAGCCCCACATTGGGCTCCCTGCTCAGCAGGGAGTGTGCTTCTCCCTCTCCCTCTGCTCCTCATCCCTGCTCATTCTCTTCCTCTATCTCAAATAAAATCTTAAACAGAAAAGAAAAAATAGACAATCTGAATAGGGCTATATCTATTAAAGAAATTAAATCAACAAAGAAATTAAATCAACAATACTGGAAATCTTACAATAAGACAAGAAAAGGAAATAAAACTTACTGATTGGAAAAAAAAGAAAGAAAGCCACCTTTGTTCGCAGATGATGTGATTGCCTATGTAGATAATCTGAAAGAATGAACAACAAAACTGGAACTAATAAGCAATTATAACAAGGTTGCAGGCTACAGGATATATACAAATGCCAATCATTTTCCTATATGCCAGTAATAAACAAGTGGAATTTGAACTTAAAAACAATACTATTTACATTAGCACTGCCCCAAAATGAAAAACTTAAATATAATTCTAACAAAAAATGTACAAGATCTATATGAGGAAAACTACAAAACTCAGATGAAAGAAATAAAAGAATAACTAGACAAATGGAGAGGCATTCCATGTTTATGAATAGGAAAACTCAATATTGCCAGGATGTCAGTTCTTCCCAATTTGATGTATAGATTCAATGGATTAAATGTAATCCCAATCAAAATACCAGAAATATTTTATGGATACAAACTGATTCTAAATGTAATATAGAGAGGCAAAAGACCCAGACTAGCCTACATAATATTGAAAGAGAAAACCAAAGTCAGAGGACTGACGCTATCAACTTAAAGACTTGCTATAGAGCTAAAGTAATCAAGACAATGGGGCAGAAAGAATGCTGAAAGAAAAGACTAATAGATCAATGGAACAGAATAGAAAGCCCAGAAATAGACCCACACAAATATAGTCAAATGATATTTGAAAAAAGAACAAAAGTAACACAATGGAGACTGACAGATTTTTCAATAAATGGCGTTGAAACAACTGAATGCCCACATCAAAAAGAAGTACCAGGACTTCACATCCTTTACAACTATTAACTTGAAATGGATCATAAAACTAAATGTAAAGTGCAAAGATAACATAAGAGAAAATCCAGATGATCTTGGGTTTGGCAATGACTTTTTAGGTATAACACCAAAGACATCATGATTCATAAAAGAAAGAATTGACGGGTGCCTGGGTGGCTCAGTCGTTAAGTGTCTGCCTTTGGCTCAGGTCATGATCCCAGGGTTCTGGGATCGAGCCCCGCATCGGGCTCCCTGCTCCATGGGAAGCCTGCTTCTCCCTCTCCCACTCCCCCTGCTTGTGTTCCCTCTCTTGCTGTGTCTCTCTCTGTCAAATAAATAAATAAAATCTTTAAAAAAATAAATGAAAGAATTGATAAACTGGACTTCATTAAAATTAAAATTTTCTGCTTTGCAAAAGACACTGTCAACAGGATGAGGAGACAAGTCACACTAGGAGAAAAAATTTACAAGAGACATATCTGATAAAGGACTGCTACTTAAAATATACAAAGAACCCCCAAAGTACTAGAACTCATACAGCAATTCAGCAACATGGCAGGATACAAAATCAATGAACAGAAATCATTTGCATTTCTATACACTAACAATGTGACTGAAAAAAGAGAAATTAAGGAATCGATTCCATTAAAATAGCAACAAAAACCCTAAGATACCTAGAAATAAACCTAACCAAAAACCTACTCTAGAAACTACAAAACACTTATGAAAGAAATTGAGGAAGACACAAAGAGATGGAAAAAACATTCCATCCTCTAGGACTGAAAGAATAAACATTGTGAAAATGTCTATACTGCCCAGAGCAATCTACACATTCAATGCAATCCCTATCAAAATACCATCAACATTTTTCACAGAGCTGGAACAAACAATCCTAAAATTTGTATGGAACCAGAAAAGACCCCGAATAACAAGGGGAATGTTGAAAAAGAAAACCAAAGCTGGGGGCCTCACAATGCCGGACTTCAAGCTATATTAGAAAGCTGTGATCATCAAGACAGCATGGTACTGGCACAAAAAGACATATAGATCAATAGAACAGAATAGACACCCCGGAAATGGACCCTCAACTCTATGATCAACTAATCTTTGACAAATCAGTAAAGAATATCAAGTGGAAAAAAGTCTCTTCAATAAATGGTGTTGGGAAAATTGGACAGCCACATGCAGAAGAATGATACTGGACCATTCTCTTACACCATACACAAAGATAAACTCAAAATGGATGAAAGACCTAAATGTGAGACAGGAATCCATCAAAATCCTAGAGGAGAACATAGGCTGTAACCTTTTTGACATTGGCCACAGCGACTTCTTTCAAGGCATGTCTCTAAAGGCAAGGGAAACAAAAGTTAAAATGAACTTTTGGGAGTTCATCAAGATAAAAAGCTTTTGCACAGCAAAGGAAATAGTCAAAACTAAAAGGCAGCCCACAGAATGGGAAAAGATATTTGCAAATGACTTACAGATAAAGGGCTGATATCCAATCTAAAAAGAACTTCTCAAACTCAACACCCAAAAAACAAATAATCCAGTCAAGAAATGAGCAGAAGACAAGAACAGACACTTCTCCAAAGAAGACATACAAATGTCTAACTGACACATGAATAAATGTTCAACATCACTTGGCATCAGGGAAATAAAAATCAAAACTACAATGAGATACTACCTTACACCAGTTAGAATGGCAAAAATTAACAAGACAGGAAACACCAAATATTTGGTGAGGATGTGGAGAAAGGGGAACCCTCTTACACTGCTAGTGAGAATGCAAGCTGGTACAGCCATTCTGGAAAACAGTATGGAGGTTCCTCAAGACATTAAAAATACAGCTACCCTATGACCCAGCAATTGCACCACTAGGTATTTACCCCAAAGTTACAGATGTAGTGAAAAGAGGGGTACCTGCACCCCAATGTTTATAGCAGCAACAATAGCCAAACTGTGGAAGGAGCTGAGATGTCCTTCAACAGATGAATGGTTAAAGAAGATGTGGTTCATATATACAGTGAACGTAGAGGAGCAAGATGGCGGAAGAGTAGGAGACCTAAATTTTTTTGGTCCCAGGAATTCAGCTAGATAGGGATCAAACCATTCTGAACACCTACGAATTCAACGGGAAAGCAAAGAAAAGAATAGCAGCAACTCTCTGAACAGAAAAGTGACCACTTTCTGAAAGGTCGGACATGCGGAGAAGTGAATCCTAGGCGATATTTGGGAAGATAGATGGCGGGGGAGGGGGCCTCCGTCAGCCGCTACTGGCAAGTGATAGAGCAGCAGAACACAAAATCAGAAATTTAGAAGTCGGCTCTGCTGAGGGACGTCGCTCCAGTGGCTAAGCCAGGGGGTGGAACACTCGCTGGGACAGTGTGGTCTCAGGACCCTCAAGGTCACAAAAGACCAAGGATGCCTGAGTGCGGCAGAACTCCCAGGTATTGGAGCAGGGAAGCCGGCTGTGAGATGGAGCCGAGGAGTGGGCTTTCAGCTCAGGGTTGCCATAAACCTTGATCCGTGGCAGTCAGGTCACTCCTCCTCCAGCAGGGACCCAACAAGTGGCAGATCCGGGGAGATTCCCCTTCCTCCCCAAGGAGGAGCAGCACGGGAGCGCACCACAGGAATCTGCTGGGCTTGGAGATTCCAAATGGGGTTGTGTGCCAGAGATAGAAACGCTCGGTCATAGGCCGGGTGAGCACGGAGTGCGGCCGGAGATCATGGAGACAGGAGTGATTGACTGCTTTTCTCTGGGGGTGCACTGAGGAGTGGGTCCCCGAGTTCTCGGCTCCTCCAGGGCTGAGATTGGGAGGCCACGATTTTAACTCTCGTCCTCCAAAGCTGTAAGGAAAGCTTACAGGGAAAAAAAGCTCCTGAGAGAAAACCCCAGCAGATTACTTACCCAGACCTGGCAAGGGCAGGGCAATACAGCCTCCAGCAAAGACATCTGAGAAACACTGCAACAGACCCGCCCCCAGAATATCAGCAAGAACAGCCAGCCAAGGCCAAGTTTACCAATCAATGAGAACGGCAGAACTCCAGTGCTAGGGGAATACTACACATAGAATTCATGGCTTTTTTCCCATGATTCTTTAGTCTTTCAAAGTTAATTTTTTTAACTGTCTTTTTCTTTTTTGAATTTTTCTTTTTCCCTTTTTCAACCAACATCTTATCAATCCTTTTTTTAAAAATCACTTTTTTATTTTTCATTTTTAGAGTCATATTCTATCTCTTCTATGAAGTTAAGCCTATTTTTGGTACATATATATATATAAGTTGTTCTCTCTTTAAAATTTTGGGATACAGTTTCTTCTAACAGACCAAAATATACCCTAAATCTCTAGTGTATGGCTTTGTTTTAGTCTCCTGCCTGATCACATTCTCTCCCTTTTTTTTTAATCCTCTTCTTTCTTTTTTCAACCAACTTCCTACCAATTCCTTTTATAAAATCTTTTATAATTTTCATCTTTACATTAACCCTTATTATTGTACATATATAAGTTTTTCCTTCTTTAAAATTTTGGGAGGCACTTTCTTCTAACACACCAAAATACGCCCAAAATCTAGTGTGTGGCACTGATCTATGCATCAGCCTGATCATATTTGATCATATTCTGTTATTTTTTGTTTGTTTTTGTCTTCTTTTTCTTTTTTATTCTTTTTTCTTTCATTTCCCTTTCTTTTCCCCGGTATCAGGTCTTGTCTAATTTGTTTGGTGTATATTTTTCTGGGGTTGTTAATAGCCTCTTAGCATTTTGTCCTCTCATTCATCTATTCTCCTCTGGACAAAATGACAAGATGGAAAAAGTCACCTCAAAAAAAAAGAACAAGAGGCAGTACTGACTTCCAGGAACCTAATCAATACGGACATTAATACGATGTCAGAACTAGAGTTCAGAATGACGATTTTAGAGATACTAGCTGGGATTGAAAAAAGCATGGAAGATGTTAGAGAAACACTTTCTGGAGAAATAAAAGAACTAAAATCTAACCAAGTCGAAATCAAAAAGGCTATGAATGAGGTGCAATCAAAAATGGAGACTCTAACTGCTAGGGAAAATGAGGCAGAAGAGAGAATTAGTGATATAGAAGACCAAATTATGGAATATAAAGAAGCTGAGAAAAAGAGAGATAAACAACTACTGGATCACAAGGGCAGAATTCAAGAGATAAGTGATACCATAAGATAAAACAATATTAGAATAATTGGGATCCCAGAAGAAGAAGAAAGAGAGAGGGGGGCAGAAGGTATATTGGAGCCAATTATACCAGAGAACTTCCCTAATTTGGGGAAGGAAACAGGCATCAAAATCCAGGAGGCACAGAGAACCCCTCTCAAAATCAATAAAAATAGGTCAACACCCCAACATCTAATAGTAAAACTTACGAGTCTCAGAAACAAAGAGAAAATCCTGAAAGCAGCTCGGGAGAAGAGATCTGAAACCTACAATGGTAGAAACATTAGATTCACAAGAGACCTATCCACAGAGACCTGGCAGGCTAGAAAGGACTGGCATGATATCTTCAGAGCACTAATTAAGAAAAATATGCAGCCAAGAATACTCTATCCAGCTAGGCTCTCATTGAAAATAGAAGGAGAGATAAAAAGCTTCCAGGACAAACAAAAACTAAAGGAATTTGCAAACACGAAACCAGCCCTACAAGAAATATTGAAAGCGGTCCTCTAAGCAAAGAGAGAGCCTAAAAGCAGCATAGATCAGAAAGGAACACAGACAATATACAGTAACAGTCACCTTGCAGGCAATACAATGGCACTAAATTCATATCTTTCAATAGTTACCCTGAATGTAAATGGGCTAAATGCCCCAATCAAAAGAAACAGGGCATCAGATTGGATAAAAAAACAAGACCCATCAATATGCTATCTGTAGGAGACACATTTTAGACCCAATGACACATCCAGATTGAAAGTGAGGGGTTGGAAAACCATTTACCGTGCTAATGGACAACAAAAGAAGCTGGGGTGGCAATCCTCATATCAGACAAATTAGATTTTAAACCAAAGACTGTAATAAGAGATGAGGAAGGACACTATATCCTACTTAAAGGGTCTAACCAACAAGAAGATATAACAATTGTAAATATCTATGCCCCTTGAACATGGGAGTAGCCAATCATATAAGCCAATTAATAACAAAAGCAAAGAAACACAGCAACAACAATACAATAATAGTAGGGGACTTTAACATCCCCCTCACTGAAATGGACAGATCATCTAAGCAAAAGATCAACAAGGAAATAAACATTTTAAATGACACACTGGACCAAATGGACTTCACAGATATATTCAGAACATTCCATCCCAAAGCAACAGAATACACATTCTCCTCTAGTGCCCATGGAACATTCTCCAGAATAGATCACATTCTAGGTCACAAATCAGGTCTCAACCGGTACCAAAAGATTGGGATCATTTACTGTATATTTTCAGATCACAGTGCTTTGAAACTAGAACTCAACCACAGGAGGAAAGTCAGAAAGAACTCAAATACATGGAGGCTAAAGAGCATCCTACTAAAGAATGAATGGGTCAACCAGGAAATTAAAGAAGAATTAAAAAAATTCATGGAAACCAATGAAAATGAAAACACAACTGTTCAAAATCTTTCGGATGCAGCAAAGGCAGTCCTAAGAGGAAAGTATATAGCAATACAAGCCTTTCTCAAGAAACAAGAAAGGTCTCAAATACACAACCTAAACGTACACCTAAAAGAGCTGGAGAAAGAACAGCAAATAAAGTCTAAACCCAGCAGGAGAAGAGAAATAATAAAGATCAGAGCAGAAATCAATGAAATAGAAACTAAAAGAACAGTAGAACAGTTCAATGAAACTAGGAGCTGGTTCTTTGAAAGAATTAACAAGATTGATAAACCCCTGGCCAGACTTCTCAAAAAGAAAAGAGAAATGCCCCAAATAAATAAAATCATGAATGAAAGAGGAGAGATCACAACCAACACCAAAGAAATACAAACAATTATAAGAACATATTATGAGCAACTCTATGCCAGCAAATTAGATAATCTGGAAGAAATGGATGCATTCCTAGAGATGTATCAACTACCAAAACTGAACCAGGAAGAAATAGAAAACCTGAACACACCTATAACCACTAAGGAAATTGAAGCAGTCATCAAAAATTTCCCAACAAACAAGAGCCCAGAGCGAGATGGCTTCCCAGGGGAATTCTACCAAACATTTCAAGAAGAATTAATACCTATTCTTCTGAAACTGTTCCAGAAAATAGAAATGGAAGGAAACCTTCCAAACTCATTTTATGAGGCCACCATTACCTTGATTCCCAAACCAGACAAAGACCCCATCAAAAAGGAGAATTACAGACCAATATCCTTGATGAACAGGGATGCAAAAATTCTCACCAAAATACTAGCCGATAGGATCCAACAGTACATTAAAAGGATTATTCACCACAACCAAGTGGGATTTATCCCTGGACTGCAAGGTTGGTTCAACATCCGCAAATCAATCAATATCATACAATATATTAATAAAAGAAAGAACAAGAACCTTATGATCCTCTCAATAGATGCAGAAAAAGCATTTGACAAAGTACAACATCCTTTCTTGATCAAAACTCTTCAGAGCATAGGGATAGAGGGTACATACCTCAATATCATAAAAGCCATCTTTGAAAAACCCACAGCAAATTTCTTTCTCAATGGGGAAAAACTGAGAGCTTTCCCCCTAAGGTCAGGAACACGGCAAGGATATCCACTATCACCAGTGCTATTCAACATAGTATTAGAAGTCCTAGCCACAGCAATCAGACAACATAAAGAAATAAAAGGCATCCGAATCAGCAAAGAAGTCAAACTCTCACTCATTGCAGTTGATATGATACTTCATGTGGAAAACCCAAAAGACTCCACCCTAAAACTGCTAGAACTCATACAGGAATTCAGTAAATTGGCAGGATATAAAATCGATGCACAGAAATCAGTGGCATTCCTATACACCAACAACAAGACAGAAATTAAGGAGTCGATTCCATTTACAATTGCACCCAAAACCTAAGACACCTAGGAATAAATCTAACCAAAGTGGCAAAGAATCTGTACTCAGAACAGTATAAAATACTCATGAAAGAAATTGAGGAAGACACAAAGAAATGGAAATTCGTTCCTCGCTCATGGAATGGAAGAACAAATATTGTGAATATGTAAATACTACTTAGAGCAATCTACACATTTAATGCAATCTCTATCAAAATACCATCCACTTTTTTCAAAGAAGTGGAACAAATTATCCTAAAATTTGTATGGAACCAGAAAAGACCCCGAATGGCCAGGGGAATGTTGAAGAAGAAAAGCAAAGCCGGTGGCATCACAATTCCCGATTTCAAGCTCTATTACAAAGCTGTAATCATCAAGACAGTATGGTACTGGCACAAAAACAGACACATAGATCAATGGAACAGAATTGAGAGGCCAGAAATGGACCCTCAACTCGAGCAATCTTTCTCAAAACGGGAAAGAATGTCCAATGGAAAAAAGACAGTCTCTTCAACAAATGGTGTTGGGAAAATTGAACAGCCACATGCAGAAGAATGAAACTGAACCATTTCCTTACACCACACAGAAAAATAGACTCCAAATGGTTGAAAGACCTCAATGTGAGATAGGAGTCCATCAAAATCCTAAAGGAGAACACAGGCAGCAACGTCTTCGACCTCAGCCGCAGCAACTTCTCCCTAGAAACATCGCCAAAGGCAAGGGAAACAAGGGCAAAAATGAACTATTGGGATCTCATCAAGATAAAAAGCTTTTGCACAGCAAAAGAAACAGTCAACTAAACCAAAAGACAACCTATAGAATGGGAGAAGATATTTGCAAATGACATATCAGATAAAGGGCTACTATCCAAAACCTATAAAGGACTTCTTAAAATCATCACCCAAAGAACAAATGATCCAATCAAGAAATGGGCAGAAGACACGAACAGACATTTTTCCAAAGAAGACATCCAAATGGCCAACAGACACATGAAAAAGTGCTCAACATCACTCAGTATCAGGGAAATCCAAATCAAAACCTCAATGAGATACCACCTCACACCAGTCAGAATGGCTAAAATTAACAAGTCAGGAAATGACAGGTGTTGGCGGGGATGCAGAGAAAGGGGAACCCTCCTACAGTCTTGGTGGGAGTGCAAGCTGGTGTAGCCACTCTGGAATACAGTATGGAGGTTCCTCAAAAAGTTTAAAATAGAGCTACCATGCGACCCAGGAATGCACTACTGGGTATTTACCCCAGAGATACAAATGTAGGGATCAGAAGGGGTATGTGCACTCCGATATTTATAGCAGCAATGTCCACAATAGCCAAACTGTGGAAAGAGCCAAGATGTCCATCAACAGATGAATGGATAAAGAAGATGTGGTATATATGTACAATGGAATATCATGCAGCCATCAAAAAGAATGAAATCTTGCCATTTGCAAAGACATGGATGGAACTGGAGGGTATTTTGCTGAGCGAAATAAGTCAATCAGAGAAAGACATGTATCATATGACCTCACTGATATGAGGAATTCTTAGTCTCAGGAAACAAACTGAGGGTTGCTGGAGTGGGGGGGGAGGGATGGGGTGGCTGGGTGATAGACAATGGGGAGGGTATGTGCTATGGTGAGCACTGTGAATTGTGCAAGACTGTTGAATCACAGATCTGTACCTCTGAAACAAATAATACATTATATGTTTAAAAAAAGAAGAAGATAGCAGGAGGGGAAGAATGAAGGGGGGGAAATCAGAGGGGGAGACGAACCATGAGAGTCTATGGACTCTGAAAAACAAACTGAGGGTTCTAGAGGGGAGGGGGTGGGAGAATGGGTTAGCCTTGTGATGGGTATTAAAGAGGGCACATTCTGCATGGAGTACTGGGTGTTATAACACAAACAATGAATCATGGAACACTACATCAAAAACTAATGATGTAATGTATGGTGATTAACATAACATAATAAAAAAAGAAAGATAAAAATATATATATACAATGGAATATTATTCGGCCATCGGAAAGGATGAATACCCACCATTTGCATTGACATGGATGGAATTGAAGGTATTATGCTAAGTGAAATAAGTCAATCAGAGAAAGACAATTATCATATGGTTTCACTCATATGTGGAACATAAGGAATAGTGTGGAGGATCACAGGGGAAGGAGGGAAAACTGAATGGGAAAATATCAGAGAGGGAGACAAACCATGAGAAACTCAGGACTCCAGGAACCGAACTGAGGGTTACAGAAGGGAGGGGGTTAGGGGGAGGGGGTAACCAGGTGATCGGTATTAAGGAGGGCATGTGTGGTGATGAGCACTGAGTGTTATATTCAACTAATGAATCATTGAACACTATATCAAAATCTAATGATATAGTATATGTTGGCTAATTGAACATAATAAAAAAATAAATATGGAAAAAAATATACAAAAAACTGTTAAAATTCAACAATAAGAAAACCAACAACCTGATGAAACAATGGGCAAAATATCTGAATAGACACCTCACCAAAGAAAATATAGAGATGACAAGTATAAGAAAAGATACTCAAGGGACACTCCGGTGGCTCAGTCAGTTAAGCTCTTGATTTTGGCTCAGGTCATGATCACAGGGTCCTGGGATTGTGCCCCGTGTGGGACTCAACGCTCAGTGGGGAGTCTTCTTGAGATTCTCTCTCTCTGCTCCTCTGCCCTTCTCCCTGCTCACAGGCTCGTGCTCTCTCTCTTTCTCTCAAATAAATAAATCTTAAAAAAAAAGTGCTCAACATCCTATGTTATTAGGCAGTTGTAAATTAAAACAACAATGAACACCACTACATAACTATTAGAATGACCAAATCCAAAACACTGACAACACCAAATGCTGGTGAGGATGAGTAGCAACAGGAACTCTCATTCATTGCTGGTGAGAATGTGAAATGGTTCAGCCATTTTGGGAGACAATTTGGCAATTTCTTACAAACTATGCACACTCATTCCATTTGATTCAGCAATCATGCTCCTTGGTGTTCACCCAAATGAGTTGAAAACTTAAGTCCATGCAGAAGCTTGCACACAGATGTTTATAACTGCTTTATTCATAATTTTTAATACTTGGAAATAAGCAAGATGTCCTTCAGTAGGTGAATGAATAAATAAACTGTGCTACATCTAGACAATAATAGATTATTCAGTGCTAAAAAGAAATGAGCTGTCAAACCATGGAAAGACATGGAGGAACTTTAAATGCACCTTACTAAGTCAAGGAAGCCAATCTGAAAAGGCTTCATACCGTATGATTTCAAATATAATGACATTCTGAGAAAGGAAAACTATGGAGACAGGAAAAAAATCAGTGGTTAGAAAGAGTTGGAGGGGAGGCAAGGATGAACAGGAAGAGCACAGAGGATTTCTAAGACAATGAAACTATTCTGTATGATGCTTTAATGGTGGATACATTTGTCAAAACCTATAGAATGTATAATATCAAGAGTGAATCCTAATGTAAACTGTGGATTTGGGATGATAATGATTTATCAATGTAGCTTCATCAAGTGTAATAAATGAACCATACTCTGGTGCAGGATGTTTATAGTGAGGAAGGCTGTACATCTGTGGAGGCAGGAAGTATATAGGAACTCTGTATTTTCTGCAGAATTTTGCGGTGAACCTAAAACTGTTCTACAAAGTAAAGCCTATTTAAAGAAAAAGAAAGACACAGAGCCAGCTTGAAAGAGCTCCCAATGGCCAAAGTTGGCACATATTCAGCAAAATAAAAAATATAGTAATGGATTGTAGAGTGAAATAAATCTCCATGTGTCCATAGAGATAAAAACAAGTGATTGAATAAATAAGTACATAGGGGAGAAGGGACAAATCGTCCTTGCAGAATTCCAATCAATAACTATAGAAGTTGTCAATGTAATTTAGCCAAATACCATCAAAACACACATGCAAACTGAACAATTTAGATTTTAATAGTCATTGAAATGAGATAGAGCACACATTACATGGGAATGATAAAGGGTTTCAGTAAGAGAGGGTTAGAAAGAAGTTATAAGATCTGAGCTTTAGTTAGTTCATTTTGCATTGGTTCCAAAGCCACCGAATTTGTTCAGGATTGGGTGTTGTTTAAAAAAAGGGGGGGCGCCTAGGTGGCTCAGTTGGTTAAGTGACTGCCTTCGGCTCAGGTCATGATCCTGGAGTCCCAGGATCGAGTCCCGCATCGGGCTCCCTGCTCAGTGGGGAGTCTGTTTCTCCCTCTGACCCTACCCCCTCATGTGCTCTCTTTCTCTCATTCTCTCTCTCAAGTAAATAAATAAAATCTTAAAAAAAAAAAAAAAGCAACAGTCACTTGTAACAGCTGAGAGGGGGATGCTTGGTATTTTGAGAGTGGCAGAGCAACCTTGTTTTTGTCTTTACTCTTGCAAAACAGTGATCTTGTTTGTGTTACATCATAATGGTCACAAAATGACCTCATCTCCTTGTGTTCAGTGAGATTGTTTAGGTCCAGCAAGAAAACACCACTGTTTAGCTATGAGCACCACGATAGTTTTACTCACAGCCAGGCTCTCTAAGTGTCAGGCCAGCTCCCAGACATCACAGGCTGCTTTATGCTTTCTCAGACTAACGAGGGAAATTAAAAATAACCATTAGAACACCAGAGTAATAACTGAATCAGACAAGATCCACAAATGAATGCTAAACTGGTGAATGATACTTTAAGGAGAAACAGTATGTTTTATAGCTTCAAAGTATCCCTCTGCAAATATTAATTAGTAACTGTCATGGTGCTGCATCTACTTTGACAGCCCTGGATTCAGGGCGGGGTAGGGGAGGATGGGTCTGTGGCCCATCTCAGCACACCCAGACCAGTTTTTCTCAGGTGTGGAGCAGGGTCTCAGGCATGGGATAGGAGTGAAGAGGTAGGGTTTCCTAGAAAGGAGCTGAGAGGCCTTATATTTTTAAAACATTTGTATTCTTTAAGAACTTAGGAACTTTTGGGGTGCCTGGGTGGCTCAGTTGTTAAGCGTCTGCCTTCAGCTCAGGTCATGATCCCTGGGTCCTGGGATCGAGTCCCGCATCCTGCTCAGCGGGGAGTCTGCTTCTCCCTCTCCCACTTCCCCTGCTTGTGTTCCTTCTCTCACTTTGTCTCTCTCTGTCATATAAATAAATAAATAAACTCTTTAAAAAGAAAAAAAGAACTTTAGAAATTTTTTTAAAACTCTAGAAATTGTCTTTTAATTGCTTATACTTGAATCACTATGAAAGTTATTTATTATAATATGAATTCCATGGATATGGCCTTGCTATGTTCCAGCACCTACCTCATTGTTCTAACAAAATTATTGAATGTTCTCCTTCCACTGCTTTAAACCCCAGCTCTAATACATACTACCTTCTCACTCTCTTTTCTTCTTGAACTTTTCTTGCACCAGGATCAGTTTTTAAATATTTTAGCAATAGCGTATGTGTTAATATAGATACATTACTATGCATTTTCAGTTTTCTTTTGATCATTACTAAAAGTTTTTATTAGCATAAAAGTTGGAATTGTTCCTTAATGTTTAACAAACAAAATATATAAATATCAAAGAGAAAAAACACACATAGAAAACGTTTTTAGAATTCTGATTGGAACTTTAATTATATTCCTTTCATCTAGAAAACTGGTATTTATTGAAGTTTCTTAATTGTCAACAGAATCAAGTTTTATACCTTGATTCACATAAGCTGCAATAAGTTACTGGAAACATTAATCTTTCTTTTTAGTTGCTAATCAAAACTCTCTTTTTATCACTGCCATATAAAATAATCTATGTTACAAAATAACAACCAAGAAAAGTGTGTTTATATATAAATGTATGTACTTTTTGTATGTATAAACACATATACACAAAGAGTCAAAATGTGTGGAGGTTCCTAATTTAGTTCCTAATTTCAGAAGTGTGCAAATGTAAGCTTGTCCTTAGGAGAGGCATAATTTGCATGATAATCGTTTTTTTATTGAGTGGTGTGTACTTTCAGGTATTACTTATGGAGGATTCAACAACTTACTTTTTTTCCCTAAAGAAACTCTGAGGATCACAGATATTACTCTTTTATGTTAATGATAGGCTCCATTTCCTGTTATTTGTTACATTTTACAGTTTTATTCACAAAAGCTGTTTACATGTGGTAAAGTTAATTGTATATTGGTACCCACAAAATGGGGGCCCAAGTCACAAATCTAAGTCAGCCTGATCTAATGGTACCCTTCTCATTGTCAAAGACACCTAATATATGCCAATCACAATTCAGCTTTAGCTAGCTGACTTTACCTTTATAAGGAAACTTTTACTTTGCCTTATAAGGAAATCTCTAGTAATAAAATATGCTCTTGTCCAAAATCCCTCAGAAGAGTGCTCTATGATTTGTTTTCCCTTGAGTAAAGGACATCAATCTTGTTAGTTTTAGTTTTATTTGACACATATGTTTTAGTTTTATTTGACAGATATATTTTATCTTCTTTTGGCAGCTCTGAGTTAAAAGGCACACTTTTTGAAAAAACAGTTCAAAAATTTCCCTTTATAAACTTCATATTACAAAACTTCCAACTGCATAGAGAAGTAGAAAATAGTAAAAGGAGTATACCCATATACTAGAGGTAGAAATCCTTAACATGTTGCCATATTTGCTTTTTCTAGTTATTTTTTCAATTACAAATATGTAATATAATGTTAAGTATTTTAATATACATCTCTAAAAAAAGTAAACTTCTCTTCATAATCCGAATGTCATTATCACAATTAACAAAAATAACAATAAATTCCCTTAATATTTCTAACATCCAATCCATATACAAATTTCCCCAGTTGTTCCCAAATGTCTTGTACTTCATCTTATGTCAAAGTTTAACCCATAACCTCGGGGGTTTTGGTAGGATCTGGGCTCCAGATATCAATACAGGGAGTTAATCTCATTATGCCCTCTTTATCCCCGGCCTCCCCGCCGCACGCCAGCATCCAACACACCCGAAAGCCGCGAGGAGTCGCGCTCTTTTCATGGGAAATGTAGTCCTGAAGGCCACGGCTCCCCGCGCGGCCTTCTGGGAACGGATATCCTGGACTTTTCCCTGCGCATGTGCAGTCAACCCTACTTTCCTGCTTCCGCCCTCTCCGGCCGTGCGGGGGAGGCCCGTTTGCCCTCAGGTGAGAGGAGCGGGGCGGGGGTTTCTGGGCCTCCGTGCGCCTGGCGGGGGCGGGGTGGGGTTGTGGCCTGAGGAAGGGACCCAGACGTCTCGGGAACTCCCCGCTCTACGCAGGGCGGGAACCCCGCCGCTTATTCCGGAGCCAGGCGAGAACCTACACCTGGCAAAGGCGGTTGGGGGCGGGCCCAGCCCGGCGGGCTCCGGGGACCCAGATGGGGCGAGTGCTTTAGGAAGATGTTCCCTGTAGACTGGAGTGCGGGAGCTGACCGCAGCCGGCGCTGGGAAGATCCCTTGCTGGCGGCGGGAAGGTAATGCCTGTTTAGGTTATTGGATATTGACCGTGAAGCTGGCATAGAGCGCGCCCCGGCCTTGAGCTTAAAAGCCAGAAAGATCGGGTAAATTCCTCCTTTGTCACTTGGGCATAAGTCAGGTTCTCATCTGAAAATAAGGATATTAGTAAAAACTGCTTTGTGGCATTGTTCAGAAAGAGATAAGTCATCATCTATAAAGCATTCAGCCAAATGCTAGTGAGTAAGCACTAATAGGTACAAGGTATAAGCCAACATGCAGTGTTGGCTTCCATCATATTGGAAGACACTTTGTTCTTTTTTATTTAGTATTTAACTTAATCTTTACAGCCACCCTATTTATAGGTATAACCATATAATTTTATTTTAATTCAATTAATATATAGTGTATTGTTAATTTCAGAGGTAGAGTTTAGTGATTCATCAATTGTATATAACATCCATTGCTCATTACATCACATGCCCCCCCTTAATGTCCACCACCCAGTTACCCCATCCCCTCACCCACCTCCACTCTAGCAACCCTCAGTTTGTTTCCTATAGTTAAGAGTCTCTTATGGTTTGTCTCCCTTTCTGATTTCCTCTTATTTTATTTTTCCCTCCCTTCCCCTATGATCCTGTTTTGTTTCTTAAATTCTACATATGAGTGAAATCATATGATAATTGTCTTTCTCTGACTTATTTCTCTTAGCATAATACCCTCTAGTTCCATCCATGTCACTGCAAATGGCAAGATTTCATTCTTTTTGATGGCTGAGTAATAGTCCAGTGTGTGTGTGTGTGTGTGTGTGTGTGTGTGTGTGTGTGTGTACACCACATTTTCTTTATCCATTCATCTGTTGATGGACATCTGTTTTCCCATAGTATTAACCATATAATTTTAGAAAGAAAGAGGTAAAGAAAAGAAAAAGAAAATGGGCTCAGAAGAGTGAAATTACAGACTGAAGGTCAAAAAGGTGAGGCAGCCAGGATGTAAACAGATATGCTTTACTTCCAAATTCAGCTATACAAACCCAGCATTGCAGCCTTCGCAGCACTAGTAGAGTGACTTGCCCCCACCCCCCATATTCTCAGGACTATGATTGTAAAGTCAACAGGAGCCAAATGTCACTCTGTGATAGGTGTATCTATTCCAGGGTTTCTGGCATGTCTCCAGAACTGGATAAGACTGAGCCTCCTGGCACCTCCTGTACTGTCCAGACTGTCTTCTGTCTTCTGAAGGCACAGTCTGATGTTGTAGTGCAGTGCTGTCTAATAGATAAGGTGAACCACATATGTAATTTTAAATGTTCTAGTAGCCACATTAAAAATGAAAACACATGAAGTTAGTTTTAACATATTCTTTATCTTAGTATATACAAAACTATTCAATGTGCGGTAGCCACATTTCAAATGCTCAATAGTGGGATGTGGCTAGTGGCTACAATAATGGGTGAGCAGTTCTAATGAATTTGAAGAGAATCAGGTTTAAGGCCCTACACCAGTGGTTCCAAACCAGGATAATTTTGCTCTCCAGAGGACTTTTGGAAATGGCTGGAGATGATTTGGGTTCTCACAACAGAGGAGGAGTGCTACTAGTGTCTGGTGGGTAGAGGCCAGAAATGCTGCTAGACATCCTACAATGCACAGGACAGCCCCCATGTGACAAAGAATTATGTAGCCCAAAATGTCAGCATTGCTGAAGTTGAGAAACTTTGCTCTCGATGAAAGGTTCAACTAAGAGGAATTTGTTTCCTAGGCCTAAGTCTCAACGTCTGGAACAAAGTAGCTCTTGTGTGACAGGGAGGAGAGGAGCCCTGGGGACAGGAGTCCCACCTGGAAGAAGAGCTCATCTAACAGGAACCACCCTCACCAGAGCTTCAGAATATGCAGAAGAACCCAGAAAGGAGTGGGTCCTAAGAACCCAGAAAGGAGTGGGTCCTAATTTGCTCCACCAGAAGCAGTTCTTAATTACCTTGTCCAGAAAGAGCCAGACTTGGTGATGTCACCACATCCAGAAGCTATCACAGACTGTGTGACAGTGGAAAGTGGACCAGCTTACAGAAGGTGGTGAGCTGGGGTTGAAAGAGATGGGTGACTATCAGGCCATACAGGAAAAGCCACTGCCAGAGCTAAGGAAATTCAGTCTCAGTCCTTAAACAGTCCCCGTTTTCTTCATTTTTCCCTCTTTACAGATTCTGAGCCACTCTCACATTGTGTCCATCACAAGTGGCATCTAGAGATATGCTGAGGCTTCCTTTATCCTGAACATATAGAATTATAAAATGACAGTATTGGAGGGGATTTCTATCTCTGACTCTTTTGAAACTTTAAAAAAAAATGGAGCCTGAGATGTATATCCCCTGGTCATCCAGGACAGAGCAAGGAGCAAAGCACAGTGCAGTTCATTCTGTCACACATAAGTCACTAGAAGTGTCTCATCAAAAGTCTTACCAAAAGAGCAAAATGATTTTAAAATATTTCAGCACTAAACATCTTTTTTTCCCCCAGAGTTTTCTGTTGATTTTCTAACTCAAAGTAGAAATAATAGGATATTAATATTATCCTCTGTTTTAATTTTTTGTTAATTAGTCAGAGGGGGACATACATTTTTAAAATTAATAGGAAATAATTTAAGTCACTGGTGAAAAATAGCAGGGTTACATTCACGTGATCATATCAGAGATGTATTACATATATCGGGAGTGCTGTCTCTATGTGGTGCTTCCTGCCCCTTCTCAAGGGTCAATAGAACATTTTTCCATAGGGAGGCCTTTCCCCCAGCTGATGTGGTGAGATTTTTAGGCAACTGGCGGAAGCTCACCAGACCTCTTGTAATTCCACTCCTCTTTCCTTATCCCCAGCTTATCCATCACAGTTCTCTGTACTCTCCCAACAACAGCAGAAAATGAACACATCTCAGGTGAGTTATTTATATACAACTTTTTTTATAATGGATTTTATAGGTAGGTAGTGAACATAGAAAAGTGGGAATGGAAATGGATCAGAACCATTGAAGGAAGGTAGAGAAAAGCAGATGAGTAGTACAGCACAGCTGGCATGTGGGTAGATGCGGTCCTATGAAGTTACACATTTTCCGAAGTGCAAGTAGCAGTTTTCTTCCTGACCTTTCTGATTGCCATGGCAGAGAGTCAGACAATATTTGTTTCAAGATTTGCATTGATGAGAATCTTAAATCAAACCTTCCTCTGAAATCTAAAGTCACTGAAGTCAGGGAAAATGTCTTTGTTGGTTTTCAGGTAGGTGATAGTGCAGATCTTTCCAATAACAACCCGGAAATAATTGTAGAATGTTGTTTCCACTTTTTCCTCAGTGGGAGTAAGGGGCACATTGCCAAAGCAGGGCTTTTGTTAATACAGTTGTCCATCTAAATAAAACAGAAGAAGCAGACCTTTTTCTGACCATTCTGCTAGATCCAGAGATAATACTTAGACTAACTGGAGGTCAGCATGAATAACTGGTACGTTCATGTCCTAAAAATAGCTTTATGTAAATATTTCTCTCAGGTACCTGTCTTGAACAAGTTGTTCAGGAGAGAGCTTAAAGTTCTGTTCTCTAGCAAATGCTACCGCACTTTCCATTCACATCTCAATCTACTGCATGAGGCCTTGGTGTCTCTACTCATATACCTGTGACCTGCACCCACCAGTGACCTAACTACAGTCAAATCCAGTGGGTCCTTGCCTCATCCTTACCTCACAGACCTGTCTGCAATGCCTGTTCTGCGCCTACTCAGTCCTTCTGGAAGGTCTCCTGTGTTAGTGTCTCTGACGGCCTGTTTTTTTCATGGAGTCATCTTTCTTTTGCCCTTTGACATGTCTCATCACAGGTTTCCAGTCCTTCTAACTATTTTTCTAGCTGGTCTCCTTGACTCATTTCATCCCCACTCTAGTTTCAAGAACAGTGTTTTTCCTAGTTCCCATAAATGCGGCTCTGCGGCCCACTGTGACCAATAGCACTTTTTTAACATTTTTATTTATTTTATTTTATCTTATGTATTTTTTGAGAGAGAGAGAGCATGCGAGCAGGGAGAGGGGTAGAATGAGAGGGAGAGACTCCCAGCTGAGTGTGCAGCCTTACGCAGGGCTTGATCTCACGACTCCAAGATCATGACCTGAGCCGAAATCAAGAGTTGGACACTTAGCCAACTGAGCCACCCAGGTGCCCCACCAATAGCACTTTTTATGATGATGTAAACCTTCTGTATCTGCATTGTCCCAAATGATGGCCACTACCTGCATATGCCTGTTGAGCACTTGAAATATGGCTAGTGTGACTGAGGAACTGAATTTTTAATTTAAGTTTTAAATAGTTACACATGGCTAGTGACTGCCATGTTGGACATAGTTGACTCAACATCTCTGTGTAGGTATCTACAAGGCATCTCCAGCTGAACTGATGCAAAGTAAAAGTTAACATTTATAATCCCATTTACAGTTCTTCCCAAACGAATTTCCCTCATCTTTCCATATTAGATGTTACGTCCCCAGTCCCAGCCAGACACCCAAGCCACAAAAGTGCTACTGCACATCCCTGGCTTCTCTTGTTCTCACTGTCTCAACTCCTGACACATCTGGTGTGTAATCATGTCTTGCCACTTTTCCCATTTGTCAAAGATAACAGCAATTTTATATGGTCAAACATAATGTATTTTATTTTATTTATTGATTGATTGATGATTGATTGATTTTTTAATTTATGTAACAGGGAGAGACACAGCGAGAGAGGGAACACAAGCAGGGGGAGTGCGAGAGGGAGAAACAGGCTTCCTGGCGAGCAGGGAGCCTGATGCAGGGCTCAATCCCAGGACCCCGGGATCATGACCTGAGCCGAAAGCAGACACCCAACAGCTGAACCACCCAGGCGCCCCTAAACCTAATGTATTTTAAATGTATTCCTCTACTTTATTCCTCCTACGACTATCTCATGGTTTCACACCTGAACTGTTGGAATAGCTTCTTTACCAACCTGACCACTTCTTTCTTCACCCTACTCAAGCACATCTTCCACACGGGTAGTTCATCTAAATGCTAGTGAAGTAATGTCTTGTCCATGTGTAAATCACCTCTGTGGCTCCTCACCCCACATGATAAAATTCCCAGTTCCTCAGAATAACATTCAGGCTTTGGAGACATTACACCTTCCTACTATTTTTTTTTTTTTTACTTTATTGGTGCTCTGATTTTTTTTTTTAATTTTTTTTTATTAACATATAATGTATTATTTGTTTCAGGGGTACAGGTCCGTGATTCATCAGTCTTACACAATTCACAGCGCTCACCATAGTACATACCCTCCCCAATGTCCGTCACCCAGCCATCCCACTCCACTCCAGCAACCCTCAGTTTGTTTCCTGAGATTAAGAGTCTCTTATGGTTTGTCTCCCTCTCTGGTTTTGTCTTGTTTAATTTTTCCCCTCCCTTCCCCTATGATCCTGTGTCTTGTTTCTCAGATTCCTCATATCAGTGAAATCATATGATACTTGTCTTTCTCTGACTTATTTCGCTTAGCATAATATCCTCTAGTTCCATCCACATTGTTGCAGATGGCAAGATTTCATTTTTTTGATGGCGGCATAATATTCCATTGTGTATATATACCACATCTTTATCCATTCATCTGTTGATTGACATCCAAGCTCTTTCCATAGTTTGGCTATTATGGACATTGCTGCTATAAACATTGGGGTGCAGGTGCCCCTTTGGATCACTACATTTGTATCTTTGGGGTAAATACCCAGTAGTGCAATTGCTGGGTCGTAGGGTAGCTCTATTTTCAACTTTTTGAGGAACCTCCATACTGTTTTCCAGAGTGGCTGCACCAGTTTGCTTTCCCACCAACAGTGTAGGAGGGTTCTGCTTTCTCTGCATCCTCGCCAACATCTTTCATTTCCTGACTTGTTAATTTTAGCCATTCTGACTGGTGTGAGGTGGTATCTCATTGAGGTTTTGATTTGGATTTCCCTGATGCCGAGCGATGTTGAGCACTTTTTCATGTGTCTGTTGGCCATTTGGATGTCTTCTTTGCAGAAATGTCTGTTCATGTCTTCTGCCCATTTCTTGATTGGATTATTTGTCCTCCGGGTGTTGAGTTTGAGAAGTTCTTTATAGATTTTGGGTACTGGCCCATTATCTGATATGTCATTTGCAAATTCTTCTCCCATTCTGTGGGTTGTCTTTTGGTTTTGTTACTGTTTCCTTTGCTATGCAGCAGCTTTTTATCTTGATGAAGTCCTAATAGTTCATTTTTGCCCTTGCTTCCCTTGCCTTTGGCGATGTTTCTAGGGAGAAGTTGCTGTGGCTGAGGTCGAAGAGGTTGCTGCCTGTGTTCTTCTTTAGGATTTTGATGGGCCGACTCCTGTCTCACATTGAGTTCTTTCAACCATTTTGAGTCTATTTTTCTGTGTGGTGTAAGGAAATGGTCCAGTTTCATTCTTCTGCATGTGGCTGTCCGATTCCCAACACCATTTGTTGAAGAGACTGTCTTTTTTCCATTGGACATTCTTTCCTGCTTTGTCGAGATTAGTTGACCATGGAGTTGATTTCTGGGCTCTCGATTCTGTTCCATTGATCTATGTGTCTGTTTTTGTTCCAGTACCAGACTGTCTTGATGATTACAGCTTTGTAAGAGAGCTTGATATCCGGAATTGTGATGCCACCGGCTTTGCTTTTCTTTTTCAACCTTCCTCTGGCTATTTGGGGTCTTCTCTGGTTCCATACAAATTTTAGGATTATTTGTTCCATTTCTTTGAAAAAAGTGGATGGTATTTTGATTAGGGGTTGCATTAAATGTGTAGATTGCTCTAAGTAGCATAGACATTTTCACAATATTTGTTCTTCCAATCCATGAGCATGGAACGTTTTTCCATTTCTTTGTGTCTTCCTCAATTTCTTTCCTGAGTATTTTATAGTTTTCTGGAGTACAGATCCTTTGCCTCTTTGGTTAGATTTATTCCTAGGTAGCTTATGGTTTTGGGTGCAATTGTAAATGGGATCGACTCCTTAATTTCTCTCTCTTCTGTCTTGTTGGTGTATAGAAATGCCACTGATTTCTGTGCATTGATTTTATATCCTGCCACTTTACTGAATTCCTCTATGAGTTCTAGCAGTTTTGGGGTGGAGTCTTTTGGGTTTACCGCATAAAATATCATATCATCTGCAAAGAGTGAGAGTTTGACTTCTTCTTTGCCGTGAATGTTGAAGTCTTGATTGACAGGCCTTCCTTTTAGCATTTTAAATAAGTCATACCACTGCATTCTGATCTCCCTGGTTCCTGAGGACAAATTGACTGTTAGCTTTATTTGGGAGCCTTTAGAAGTGATAAGTCAGGGTGGGGGGATGGGTTAGCCTGGTGATGGGTATTAAAGAGGGCACATTCTGTGTGGAGCACTGGGTATTATGCACAAACAATGAATCATGGAACACTACATCAAAAACTAATGATGTAATGTATGGTGATTAACATAACAATAAAAATTTAAAAAATAAAGACTCAAAGGCACATTTAAAATACGGAAAAAAAAAAGTGATAAGTCACTTCCCTTTTGCTGCTTCAAGAATCATTCTGTTTTTCTGCCCCTTCTCTCTCCTCCTACTACTCCTCTCCTTTGGATGTTGCTATATTTAGATGTTTGATTTTATCCCACAGGTCACTGAGGCTTTTTGTTCATTTTTCCTATTTTTACTTTCTGTCCTCAGATTGTATCATCTCACTAGGTCTGTATTCAAAATTGGGTGATTCTCCTGCATGTTTAGATCTGCTATTGAGACCTCTAAGGAATGTTTCACTTCAATTATTGTACTTTCATATTTCAAATTTCAAATTTTCAAATTTCAGAATTTCAGTTTACTTTTTCATCAAATATGTATTATTTCTAATTCTTTATTCAGTGAGAATGTGTTCCCGTACTTTATTTTGCTTCTTTAGATATGGTTTTCTTTAGTTATTTGTATGTATTTAGAACAGTTTATTGAAAGTCTTTGTCTAGGGGTGCCCAGGTGGCTCAGTTCATTAAGTGTCTGCCTTCAGCTCAGATCATGATCCCAGGGTCCTGGAATGGAGCCCCACATCAGGTTCCCTGCTCAGTCACGAGTCTGCTTCTCCTTCTCCCTCTCCCCGCCTCCATTCGTGCTCTCTCTTTCAAATAGATAAAATCCTTTTTAAAAAAAAGTCTTTGTCTAGTAAGTCCAATGTCTGGACTTTTTCAGAGACCGTTTCTACACGGTTTCATACATAGTATTGGGTTTGTTTGTTTTTGCTGTGTATGAGCCATACTTTTTTATTTATTTGTAGGTCTTAAATTTTTGTTAAAAACTTGATATTTAAAATAAAACGTGTCAGTTTATCATCAGAATACCACTCCACCACAGCTGTCATTTGTTTAGTGACTCTTTTGAACGGATTCTGTACAACCTATATTCTTTGTCATGTGTGACCACTGAAGTCTCCACTCCATTAGCTAAATAGTCAGCTAATAATTGGACAATGATTTCCTTAAGTACTCATAACCAGTAAGGCTCCAATCTTTGCCAAGATGCTCTATGTATAGGTTGGATGTTTGATTGTGTCCCACAGTTCAGCAGTTAGCCTGGCATTTTACTACCTTGCATTCACCTTCACTTTTCTTTCACAGAGCCTCAGGGTTAATGAGAGCCAAGTTTAGTACTTTCTCAGATGTTTCCTGAATATGCACATAGTCCAGGGCATGTGTGCTACCTTCTAGATTCCCAGAGAGAAGTCTGAGCTTTTCACAGCCCCTTCTGTATATATCATGCTCCAACTTTTCCTTTTAAGCTTTTTAATTACACTGTTTCCTTTAATTATTACAAACTGCCTGAGGTAGCCATGGTGGTAAAGAGTATCCCATGGGTTTTTTCTTTCTTAACTAATGTCATGCCCCCAGAGAAAATGCTGTTTGCAGTCGGTGAGCTTTGAGTTAGATCAAATGAAGACCGTTTTATGAATGGGATGTTCCATGGAGCTACCAGACAGGTCAAATAATGACAGATCTCTGGGACTTATCTTCCAGTTTAACCTCAGTTTTAGGCACTAAGAACTTGCATCTCGTCATTTAGGTATTTTATTCCCTAGGAGAGATTGGGCAGATGGGTCTGGGTAGCATCTTGGTAATGTCTGCTACTGCTGTCCCCTTACTGCAAGGGATGCCGCCCATGGCCTCAAGTTATTTTATTGACCTTTCCCGAAATAAGTGATACAGATCTGAGTGATTTAAGTGGTGACTTTTCTTCCCCTACACTAGCCAGTACCTCATGGGGCAGGAAGGGACTTTCCCAAAATTCTCCCCCAGTCCTTTCTGTGAACAGACTAGGTTCCTGGAGAAAATGTCACAAAAAGGTAGAAATCTCACTATATCTGTGACATACACCACCTCCTCAGGGACTTCACACTCTAACATTTGTGCACATGTGGCCTTTAGCAGGTTGTTAAAATTTTTCTAGTTTTATCTTTCTGTCATCTTACATGAAGTTTGGTAGCATATGGTCCAGGAAGCAAACAGGTGGGTCCTGATTCTCCCTACAGATGCCTACCTTTTTCCTGATTTCAAATTGTTTATTTGTTAAGCAGTTTCATTTCTCTGATGAATTAAAAAAAAAAAGACCTAATTTTCAATCTGTCTAGCTTTGTTCTTGTTGTAAGGATGTTAGTATTGCTCTTTTCAACTCTCTACACTAAAATCCAAAGTCACACTGTATGTTTGTAATCTTTTCTAATTTGATGACTTAATTTGATGAGACATATTTTTAATATGCAAAATGCACTAGAAAATAATTTGTTATGATTATGTTATCTGATATGTTTCAGTTACTCAAATTGGTTATTTATGTCATTTAAACCTTCTATATCAGTGGTCAGCAGACTTCATCTGTAAATGTGAGGTAGTAGGCTTTGTGGGAGATATGGTCTCTTTGGAAATACTGAACTCTACAGTTGTAGTGCTGTAGCAGCCATGGATAATACATAAACAAATGAACGTGACTATGTTCCAATAAAATCTTACTTACAAAACAAAACAAAAACAGCAGGCCAGATTTTCCCTCTTGACTGTTGCTGACCCCTTTCTAAATCTCTGTTGTTTTTTTTTTTTCAGTCAGCTTGCCCTGAGTTGAGAGTTGTGTTAAAATATTATAAAACTAATTATAATTATGGATCCATCTATCTCATTTTATCAGCTTTTGTTATATATAGTTGACTCTCACTATTCACATGGTTATTTTCTATAAAATCACCATGAACATTAAATTAACAAATACTCATTGCTCCTAGGGGAAATACAATGTTAAGTCCCTTTGAGTTTCTAGTCAAAACATTTTGGTCAACCATTCAATACACAACCTGGTTTTATGTGTGTTTCTGTTTAAAAATACTTTAGTACATTGTTTCATGAACAAGAACTAACAGCCCATGGCCTCAAGTTATTTGTTGCACCATAATTAATGCTTAAAGTTTATCTAACACACTTGGTCTCCCTAAGGCATATCACAGCCTTCTTGCACTCAAGAACACTAGACAGCATTTCTCATTACACAGGTAGGGGAACACAAGAAAAATCACAAAAATGCAAAGAATGTACTAAGTAGTCTGCAAAAAGAACATTTGGCAAAGCATTATCTTTTTCAGCTCCAGCTGGAAAAATGTGTTGGATGCTCAAATTTTGTACCTTTCTGCGAGTGTCCTTAAATACTGCAAAATCATGAGTATTTTTTTTTAAAGATTTTATTTATTTATTTGACAGAGACAGCGAGAGAGGGAACACAAGCAGGGGGAGTGGGAGAGGGAGAAGCAGGCTTCCCGCAGAGCAGTGAGCCTGATGTGGGACTTGATCCCAGGACCCCAGGATCATGACCTGAGCCGAAGGCAGACAGACGCCTAACGACTGAGCCACCCAGGCGCCCCAAAATCATGAGTATTTAGGTTAGAAGTATATTTTAGTGAGGTGAATTTGCAGATATAGAATCTGTGAATAATAAGAATTGACTGTATTTGCAAGCTAGGTTTTCAAATGCACACAAATTTATGTTTTTTATATTTTCTGTTAAAAGGATCATAAATAGTTACTGTGTTTTGTCATACTTTCTTACCTTGATTGTTTTTATGTTAATATAACCAACTTTCTTTTGGCTCATAATTATGTATATTTTTTTCTGTCCTGTTATTTTCAATCTACATATATCCCTCTCTGTTAATTGTGTTTTCTTTGTTGTTTTTATGCTGTTAGTCTTTCTTTTAATTGATTGGTTAGTCCAAAAGTTGGCAAATTTTGTCTGTAATGGATCAGATAGTAAATGTTTTCAGTTTTGATAGTCATAAGGTCTGATAGAATTACTAGGCTATGCTGTTACAGCACGAAACCTACAATGAACAATACAGAATGATTGGGTATTTGTGATTATGTTGCAGGAAAACTTTTATTTATTAAAAAAGTGTCAAGCTAGATTTGGCCACAGGTAATAATTTGCTGACTCCTACCCTAGAATATGCCTAGGGTAGTATATTGGGGTATTGGATAAAAATTGTAAGAAATTTATCATTTTTGCTTAAAAAATTTTTTTAAACAAAGTTTAATATACTTAAAATATGTGCATGGAACTCATAAGTATATAAAAATAAAGTTATAAATATTTTTACTCATTGAATACCTCCAAAATATAAGTTAAAGTTAGATTCAAAATATGCATCCTTTGTATACATTTGTTTTCAGTTCTTTACAGTAAACATAAGAATTGTTTTTAGGGGTATTTTCTATGTCACCTAATTTTGAACCCTTCAGATTGAGCAGAAATGTCTGTTGCAGGCATCAGTGTCATTCAAGGACGTGACTGTGGAATTCACCCAAGAGGAGTGGCAGCAAATGGGTCCTATTCAGAGGACCCTGTATAGAGATGTGATGCTGGAGAACTACAACAACCTAGTCTCAGTGGGTGAGCATATAGGTATAACTTACCCTCATCACAGCACATAGAAGGCATTTCCTTTTTATGCACTGATACAGATGAATATTTTATTTAGGTTTTAATGTTATTGAGGTATTTCATTCAGGAGTATAAAATTAACTAAGCCCTTTTGAGGAATAAAAGAAGTGTTTTGTCAACTCCCCATGATAAGTTCAAATCAGGATTTTCAGGGTGCTGCTTCTGAAGCTGTATCTTTTTACACTTTAGAAACTAAAAAGCTCATCATCTGTCCTGAATACTCCATTGTTCCCTGTTTACAGGGAACTGCATTTTCAAACCAGCAGTAATCTTCAAGTTGGAGCAAGGAGAGGAGCCTTGGTTCTTAGAGGAAGAATTCTCAAACCAGAGCCACCGAGGTGAGTTCCTGAGCACTAGCAGACAGAATTCTCTTGGGATATTTAAGACTCCAGAAGGTCAGTTTGGCATTAAACACCTTTGTATTTCAAGACTCCTTTTAAGCTCAAAGGCAAAAAAAGCACCAATCAATAGAAAATGATTAATAAACTTGACTACATTAAAATTGAGAACTTTGTTTATAAAATATACTGTTAAAAGGATGAGAAGACAAGCCATAGAGAAGCAGAATATGTATATAGTACAAGTAATCTAGAAAGGATAAGTACTCTGAAAATGTAAAAACTTCCACTAGTCAACGTAGGAAAAGGTGGCAACCCAATTGAAAAATAAGCAAAAGACTGAACAGGAACTTTTAAATGGCCATTAAATCTTTGAAAATGTGTTCAGTCTCTCATTAGCTTTCACGGAATGCAAAATAAAATACAAAGTGAGATGAGAGACACATGGTATGATGTGACATTAACAAATTTGGCAAAGCCAAGTCTCGATGAGGATGTGAAATATTAAAGAATCTTACGTACTGATGGAAAATGTAAGCTGGTAAAACCACTGTATAATCAGGAGGATGTTTCCAAGTCAGGTTAAAGTTTTACATCATTTTCAACCAAGGAATTCCTTTCCTAACTACATACCCTACAGAAAGGCATGATTAAATAAAACAATATTTACTTATGGCAGTATTGTTTGTTTTTGTACATATCAAATTGAAATGTGGAAATTTAGGGTCACTTACTGTTCAATTTTGATAAAATAAAGGTACCACAGCAGGAATTAAGCAGTGAATCTAATTTAGTTGCAAGAATAGATTTTTCTTTTTTCAGTTTTACATTTGTTTATATTTCTGTGACTTACAGCTATAAGATGGGTTAGATCCTAAGCTGTAAACTTCCTCATTTAAGCATGAGGAAAGTTGTACTATCAATTTTGATTTGATATTGAAGAATTGAATGGAAATAAGGAATATCAGCTTGGAAATAGTGGACTCTTGAGGATTCTATCAGTGTAGCCTAGATAGTGTAGGACTATATTTCCTCAAAGCCAACCTCTTCCCCTGTTGGGCGTAGTCCATCAGTGTTCATTATCTCCTAATTCTTTTGTTCCTGTACTTAAGTTTATGTAGTCCCGTTGTGTTCATCCCATTATCTGGTTTTCCTGTTCCCTGAAATAACTCCTCTAGTGTTAGGAGTTAAACTAAACACTCCTATAAAAGTCTCATTTCTATTCTTTCTCCACCCCCGTAGGAAAATGCAATTGATCACAATCCAAATACAGATATGTATTTATTACCAGTTTCCTCTCTCATTTTCATTATATCAATGCTGTTTTTAAAGGAGGGTGAGGATACATACATAAATTATTTAATCTTGGAAAACCAAAAAATGAATGCAATATAGGCTATATATTTCCCATCCATAAGAAATGTAAGGTTCATAAGATGTTTTCAATTTATCTCTGTTTTAGAAGATTACAGAGATGATGACCTGATGAGGAGGAAAAAGAAAATCCAAGATAAACACTTGCAGGAAATAATATTCATCGATAATAAACCATTGACTGGAGAGGAAGAAGTTTTGGGAAAACAGTTTAATCTGCACATAGCTCCTGTTTCAACAAAAATATCCTGTAAATATGACTCATGGGGAGTAAATTTGCAAAATATTTCCCAGCTTGTTAATAATAGAACCTATCCAACAAAAAAACCAAATTGCTATAGTGTATGTGAAAATTTGTCTTTCAAAATTAATTTTGAGAGAACTCATACTGGAGAGGAGTTTCATGAATATAATAAAAGTGGGAAAGCTCTCAGTTATAAGGAAAATCTTCCTAAGAATCAAAAGTGTCAAACTTTGGAGCAAGCTTTTAAATATGAAATTGGAAAAGCCTTCTATGGTGAGGCTGCTTGTGTTACATGTAAGAGTATTCACACAGAAAAATCCTGTAAAGATGATGAATTTAGGGGAAAAAGTGAAAAAACAACTGTCTTTGACTATAAAAGAACTGGGGTAGGGGAGAAACACTCTCCTCTTAACCAATGTGGGAAATCTTTCTGCGGGAAATCAGCTGTCAAGGAATACAGTAAGTTTAACATGCCTGTGAAACAGAATGAATGTCATGCAAGTGGAAGTAATTTCAACAGGAAGTCACACCTCACTCAACTTCCGAGAATTGTCACGGAAGAGAACCCAATGGTATATGATAGAACACGAACTGGGGATAAGTCCTTTGAATATCATGAAAATAGGAAATCCTACCAGATGTCAGCCCACAAAGTACGCCAGAGAACTCACTCTGAGATAAAACCGTATAAATGTAATGAATGTGGTAAATCCTTCTTTCAAAAAGGACATCTCATTCAGCATCAGAGAACTCACACTGGAGAGAAACCATTTGAATGTGATGAATGTGGAAAAACTTTCTCCCAGAAGTCACACCTCAGTACACATTGGAGAATTCACACAGCAGAGAAACCCTATAAGTGTAATGAATGTGGGAAAACATTTGTCCAGAAGTCAACCCTCAGGGGACATCAGAGAATTCATACAGGAGAGAAACCCTATAAATGTAGTGAATGTGGAAAAACTTTTGTTCAAAAGTCAACCCTCAGAGATCATCATAGAATTCACACAGGGGAGAAATCCTTTCAGTGTAAAGAATGTGGGAAAACTTTTGGTCAGAAGTCAAACCTCAGGATACATCAGAGAACTCACAGTGGTGAGAAAACGTATCAATGTAACGAATGTGAAAAATCCTTTTGGCGAAAAGACCATCTCATTCAACATCAGAAAACACACACAGGAGAGAAACCATTTAAATGTAGTGAGTGTGAGAAAACTTTTGCCCGGACATCAACCCTTAGAGTGCATCAGAGGATTCATACTGGGGAGAAACCATTTAAATGTAATGAATGTGGGAAAAAATTTGTCCGGAAGGCAATCCTCAGTGATCATCTGAGAATTCATACAGGGGAGAAACCTTTTCAGTGTAACAAATGTGGGAAAACTTTTGGCCAGAAATCAAACCTCAGAATACATCAGAGAATTCACAGTGGGGAGAAATCTTATGAATGTAATGAATTTGGGAAATTGTATAAGAAGTCAACTCTAAATGTTTGCCAGAGAATTCAGGGAGGGGGAAAACCCTATTGATATAATAACTATGGAAAATCCTTATGGCTGAAAAACCATGCCATTTGACTGCAGTAAACCCACACAGGAGAAAAACCATATAAATATGAATGTAGGAAGAATTTTATCCAAAAAGCAACCCTGAAAGTATATCAGAGAATACACGAGCTAGTATTTCTTTCAAGGTACTATGGAAAGCCCTTTTGAATGAAGCCATGCCCTTTAGATAACTCACGCAAAATTTCCTGGTCTCCCTTTCCTCCAAGTAGGTCTTTGGGACTGTGGATGCTTATATTTTATGCCACACCCATTTGTGACAAAACACCTCGCTGACAAACTACTAGGATGCTGTCATGATAAAATGGAGATGATCCAGGACAACCTTGAGTATCATGCTTTAACATGGCACAGCTTTTACAAGGTAAAAGCCAGGGTGCCTGAAATATGTGGAACAAAATTCTCATTCACATCTTTACCTTTTGAACATTTTGTGATCAAGCAGTGATCTTGTATTCTATTGAGCTCTCGCATGTTTAGGTCTGTTTCCTTTGGAACGTAATTTAGCCATCCCTCTACTCGGGAGGTAGAAAGCTATTATGTAAGCCAAGCTTACATCAGTCAGTGGGTATAGCATTTATTAAAGAGTTGGTGTTGTGAGGAATTCCTCAAAGATCATCAGAGAATTCATTTTAAAAAAATCATTCAATGTACTGAAATAGATGATACCACCTGTTCCAGGGCTTTTGATGAACCTAAAAGGAAGATTTTTGGTTGAAATGTGAGCACACCTTGTGCAAGTAAAGCAAATGCTTCTTTAATGTCATGAAGTCACTCTCCCTTCACACTTTGTTGTACCTCCATATACCCCAACATCAGCTGTTTCAGGGGAAAGAAATCTTCCTGTCTCCAATGGGGACCCATGGCCATTGGCACCCACCCAAGTATTTTGGGGAACTTTGAGGGAGGAAAGGGGCTGGAACTTTTATGGCTTTATGGGAAACAGGTGCCCAAGTCAACATCTTATCACTTTCCATGGAGGTAGGGAGTATCTAGATAAAGAAAATGTTGTTAGGGCAGGGGTTACAGTAGGCAAGGGAAATGAATGTGACCCTGTGAATAAATGGGGCTCTTTTGGCCAGTGCAGTATATTGTGGTTACTTCTAAACCTGAAAGTGTAGTAGAAATGTGTTACATGCTATACTTCCCCTTCCAATAATTCAGAAGGGATTCTCCCAGTCAGGAAGAGTTATGTGTAAAGAAAATACCTTTGAGGTCCCACAGCCCTTAATGACCACTTTGCGCTTCAGTTTCTGTAACTATTCATTCTGTTGATTGGAATTTCTGGCAAAAGGAGATGCCCTTGGGGTGGGGGAGAAGGGTGGTTCGACTTGATACCCTAGCAAGGCTACCAAGTATATGCCTTTTGTAAAGCAGCTCTTAGCTTACTCTTGGGCTCCACTGGCTAACAAGATACAAAGGACACAAGCCTCAGGTGTAAAATGCACATGGTATATTTAAGAATACAGCTGTCCTGGTCCCAGCAATATCTTAGCTATATATCAGATTGTAGCAGCTGTCCCTTACAGAGGAAACTTATCCCCCACTCTGCTGCCTGAAGCAAAGCTGAGGGCTCAGTAGGGCCCCCAGTTCATAGAAGTCACTCTAATTGGGCCTGATTCACTGACAGGCTAGTGGGAATCACTGGACACTGACTATTCAACCTCAGTGCAATTATGCAGACCCAAAAATTGATGGGGCTGCTCCTCTCAATGGGCAGGACACAAGGATGTTCTCAACACTGGCAGATATTCCATTTGAAACTTGCGGCATTTTAATTGACTGTGGTTCTTACTGTGCCTAGCTTTTTGACACACTGGTAGTAAAACTGCTGGCTGACAAAAGCACTCCTCTTTGGTGCTGTGAACTGTGGGGGGAAAGTCAGCTGCTAAGCACATCTGAGTTTTTAAACTAGATGCCCTTGGTAAGTGAGTATTCTATGATAATAGTGACTGGAATCAAGCTGCTGAGCAAGCCTTCACTATCCTGATTGCCAGCATTGCTACCTGGATCCATCATCATACTGACAGAGCAAAATATTCACCATCTTAACTGCATACAAAGTAAGTCTATATATCCAGTGCTTCCTTTGATGTCATTTGACCTAAGAATCTACATTTTTTCTCTTATGTATTAATATCCAATTCCACATACCATTTGATAATTCACCCCTTTCCTACTGATTTTTAAATGTATTCATATACTAAATTGTCATTCGTAAGGATATTGCACAAGACTGCTCATGACCCATTCCCTACATCCTGTTAGCAACATATCCTCCTTTTGGGATCAGGGCTAGCATAAACCTCATATGAGCCAAAATATTCGATCTTTCTAGCCTGATAGTGAATTTTTCACTGAAGATTGTTTCAATCAGGAAAACGAGAATAACCTCCTAGGACTTTGGAAATGGAACATCACACACTAGAGCTGCCAATACCCTTGCCAAGATGCAGCTGCACAAAAGAAGATAATAACTAGTTAGTGCTGTATTCCCTGAAAATAATCAAGAGGTTACTGTTTGTTTTTATAATAGGTGATATATTATGAAGTCTTTTTTTTTTTAAGATTTTATTTATTTGACACAGAGACAGCCAGAGAAGGAACACAAGCAGGGGGAATGGGAGAGGGAGAAGTAGACCCCCCCTGAACAGGGAGCCTAATGCGGGGCTTGATCCCAGGACCCTGAGATCATGACCTGAGCTGAAGGCAGACACTTAATGACTGAGCTGCCCAGGTGCCCCATCTTTCATTCTTAAAATTTTTTCTCCGTTTCTTAACATATTTGAATCCTCTCCCTCATACCCCTTTTTATATATAATCTTTTAGAATTATGATTGGGTTTGCTATTAAGTTCAAGATCATCTATCCACTAGAATGAATAAATTCACCCAGGTAGTCTGAGTCACTGGCAGTCCAGGTGATAAAGCCCCATGATTGGGTACTTAGGCTTTATCTGCTGTCCCCTTGCTGGGGTAGGCCCACAGAATACCTCTCTGTATAATAATACATTATCAGCTGGAGACCATGGTCTGTGCTATAGCCACGAATGCTCCCTTCTCCCTGCCTGAGGGCTCTTTCTAGGTAATGGGCTTTTATTCCAACAGATGGGTGCCACAACTAGAGATCCTGGAAGAGTCCATTTTCTGTCTAACTGCTTGCTAAGGGTCTTTATGCTAATTTTAAAAAGCCACTGAGGGCAGGAATTTTTATGTTCTGTTCATAATGTATCCCAAGCAACTGAAACAGACCCTCTACACGTTAGGCACTCAGAAATGCTAGAGGTGGATTTGTCAAAGTGGAATATGAACATGTTTTCTTTTGATACTGCAAATGATCTTTTATGATTATTCATTTACTAAAAATTAATTGCTGTGAGCGCCACTCAAAGACTCGTGTTTTGGATATTTTCAAAAGTTGCTAGAAGAAACTTGTTCTTAATATTCAGAAGTATACAGTACTGTTCTTCAAATATTTGTCACCCAAAATAAAATTTATTTTCAATAAACTAGAATTCCCAATCCAAAATTATGCCTACATATCAGTTCTTATTCACATTGTAGAGTGCGGGCATTTTTCTTTTTTCCCTTCTCACAGCTTTGCTTTCACACAAATACTTTATAACTACTAATCCAAGCAATTTTGCAAAACAATAGTAATAGTAAATCAGATTTTTAAGACCAATGAAATGGGAAGGCAAAGAAACTTTCTTGGGATCATCCCTTTAGTCCATTGTACCAGTAGTTCCACTCATTTTTATTTCAAAATCATCCTCTTGGCAGCTCCAAAGAGAAGATTCTTTTTTCTCAGGTTCAAGAATCTACTGGGAGAGATGTCTGATGCCAAAAGAGGGGCATAACACTTGTTCCGAGCTGCCTCCATATTTGTCTTTCCTTGCCAGGTGCATGATACTTTTTTTTTTTCTTCACGTTAAAGGTGTCCCTGGAAGCCCAGCAGAAATAATATACCATGCCCTTTTACCAGGGAAGCTTCACACTACAATGGGGGAGAAACAAATTTATTTTCTTATTGGAGACAGCACAATCTCCAAGTACCATTAGCTATTTTAACAATCTTTCAGTATTCTAAAGAACTGACTGCCAGGGGCACCTGGCAGGCTCAGTTGGTAGAGCATGCAACTCTTAATCTCAGGGTCATGAGGTCAAGCCCCACATTGGGCGGAGAGTCTACTAAAAAAAAAAAAACCTGCCAAATCCCAGAACAGTATAATTAGCTTAACTATCAGATGATTGACACTTGATACATAATTAATAAGCTAAGAAACTACTTGGCCTGACTTGTGGCAATTATACTTCTGTACCTGTGCCCCCCAAATTTAAAAAATGTTCAAACAAAAACAAGTACAAAGGTCATAACTGCAATATTCACAATAGCCAGAAGATGGAAACAACCTAAATGTCCATCAACAGACGAATGGATAAATAAAATGATATATTTGTAAAATACAATATAACTTAGGCCATAAAAAGGAAGAAAGTACTGATACATACTACAATACACATAAACCTTGAAACATGCTAAACTGAAAAAGCCAAACACTAAAAGGGTAGAACATGACATTACAGAATAAAATACTCTATCCACTAAGAATCCTGTGTGCAGAGAGAGGAGTTAAGATGGTGGAGGATTAGGGGACCCTAAGTCTGTCTGGTCCCTGGAATTCAGTTAGATAGTTATCAAATCATTCTGAATACCTGTCAAATCAATGGGAGATCTGAGAAAAGAAATGATGCAATTCTATAACTGGAAAAGCAACCACTTTTTGGAATGTAGGAGGTGTGGAGACTTGAAACCAGGGCGAGGATACAGCAGCAGGAGGGAGCTGGATCGAGGGGGCTACCACAAAGTATTATAAGCAGCAGAGCACAAAATCAGAACTTTTAGAAGTCTACTACAGTGGGGGACGTCCCTGGCTTAAAGGTGCTCAGGTGGTGGAGCGGGGTGGAATCCCAGGTGAGACAGGATTGTCTTAGAATCCCCAGGGTCATAAGAACAGAGGTGCCTGAGTGTGGCAGAGTTCCCAGGCATCAGAGCAGGGAAGCCAGCTGAAAACAGCAAGTCTAGGCACCAGCTTTCTGCTTGGTGTTGCCATAAACGGTGAACTGCTTCATGGTCTCATGACCACTCTCTGGGCAGGGGTCCAGCAAAAGGCAGAAGTGTAGTGAGACCCCCACCTTCCCCCAGGAGTAAGGGCGTGGGTCCGCACCATGGGAGTCCCTAGAATTTGGAGACTTGAAGCTCAGTCACATGACTGAGATAAAAATGCTCAGTCACAAGCTGAGTGAACGCAGAGTTCAGATGCAAAACCAGGGAGAAAAAAGTGATTGCTTTTCTTTCAGCGCTCACTGTAGAGTGGGGTGCGAACTTTCATCTCTGGGTCTAGAGAGTGGGGTGCCACCATTTTCATCCCCCTCATCAGTGCTGAAAGCCTTCAGAGAGCAAGACAGCACCACATAAGATAATATGGAGCCAGGCCCCCTGAAAAGGGAGGCAAAATTCCACAAGGGCAGGAGCACCTGTGAATCATCACAACAGTCCCCACCCCAAGAAGATCAGCAGGAACAACAGGCTACCACTAAGTTTACTGATCAATAGAGAACTGCAAAACTTCAGCTCTTGGAGGAAACAGTATATAGCATTCATGATTTGTTATCATTCTTTAGTTGTTTGGTTTTTTTTTAGCTATTTTCTTTTTTTCTCTTATTCTTTTCTAATTTTTATTTTTTATATATACTTATGTATATATATTTTTATTTTTGGTTTCCATTCATTGAATTTTATTTTTTTTTAAGATTTTATTTATTTATTTGACAGAGAGACACAGAGAGAGAGGGAACACAAGCAGGGGGAGTGGGAAAGGGAGAAGCAGGCTTCCCGCTGAGGAGGGACCCTGATGCGGGGCTCGATCCCAGGACCCCGAGATCATGACCTGAGCCGAAGGCAGACACTTAACGACTGAGTCACTCAGGCGCCCCCATTGAATTTTACTTTATTTTCGTATGTATAAGTTTGTCTTTCTTTCCTATTTTGGGATCTGGTTTCTTTTAACAAACAAACCAAAATACACACAACATCTAGTATTTTGCTTTGTCTGTTTTGTTTCTGGTTTGATTTTTTTCTTGTTTTGTTTTTGTTTTCTTATGGTTTGTTTTTTTTTCTGTTGTTTTTGTTGGTATTTTTGCTTATCTCTCTTTCTTCTATTTCTTCTATCCTTTTCTGGGCATAATGACAAGATGGAGAAATTCTCCACTAAACACGGAAGGGGATATTACTCACTGGCAGGGATTAAAGGAATATGGATATAAGTAAAATGTCTGAACTAGAATTTAAAACAATGATTATAAAGATACTACCTGGGCTTGAAGAAAAGCATAAAAGACACTAGAGAATGCCCTACTGAAGAAATTAATGAACTACAATCTAGTCAGGCTGCTATTACTGAGATGCAATAAAAAGTGGAGGCTCTACCAGCAAGGATAAATGAGGCACAAGAGAGTGTCACTGATATAGAAGACAAAATGATGGAGAATAAAGAAGCTGAAAAGAGAAAAAGACAACTACTAGGTCATGAAGGGAGACTTCGAGAAAAAAGCAGTTCCATAAAGTAAAATAATATCTGGATGACAGGGGTTCCAGATGAAGAGGGAAGGGGCAGAAGGTTTATTTGAACAAATTATAGCTGAGAACTTCCCTAATCTGGAGAAGGAAACACACATTCAAGTCCAGGAGGCACAGAGAACCCCTCCTTAAAATCAATAAAAATAGGTCAACACCTCAACATATAATAGTGAAGCTTGCAAATTTCAGAGAGAAAGAGAAAATCCTGAAAGCAGCTAGGGACAAGAGGTTTTTAACCTACAAGGGTAGAAACATAGGACTGGCAACAGACCTGACAACAGAGACTTGGCAGGCCAGAGAGGACTGGCATGAAAGAATAGCAGCAACTCTCTGAACAGAAAAGCGACCACTTACTGGAAGGTAGGACGTGCAGAGAAGTGAATCTGAGGTGATATTTGGGAGGATAGACGAGGAGGGAGGGGGCCTCCGTCAGCTGCTTCTGGCAAGTGATAGAGACTCAGAGCAAAAATCGGAAATTTTAGAAGTCGGCTCCGCTGAGCGACGTCGCTCCAGTGGCTAAGTGGGGGGTGGAAACCTCGCGGGACAGTGTGGTCTCAGGACCCTCAGGGTCACAGAAAGACCGGGGATGCCTGAGTGGGCAGAGCTCCCAGGTATCGGAGCAGAGAAGGCGACTGCAGAGACGGAGCTGAGGTGTGGGCTTTCAGCTCGGGGTTGCCATAAACTGTGATCTGCGGCACAGTCAGGCCACTGCTCCTCCAGCAGGGACCCAACAAGTGGCAGATCCGGGGAGACTCCCCTTCCTCCCCTGGGAGGAGCAGCGCGGGAGCGCACCGCAGGGATCTGCTGGGTTTGGAGACTCCACACCAAGTTGGGTGCCAGAGATAGAAACGCTCAGTCACAGGCCGAGTGAGCACGGAGTGCAGCTGGAGACCGGGGAGACGGGAGCGATTGACTGCTTTTCTCTGGGGGTACACTGAGCCGTGGGGACCCGAGTTCTCAGCGGCTCCTCTGGGGCGGAGATTGGGAGGCCGCAATTTTCACTCTTGTCCTCCAAAGCTGTACGGAAAGCTTGCAGCGAACAAAAGCTCCCGAGAGCAAACCCCAGCAGATTACTTAGCCCGGAACGACAAGGGTGGGGCAATTCCGCCTCCGGCAATGACATTTGGAAACCATGGCAAAAGGCCTGTCTCCCAGAATATCAGCAAGAACAGCCAGCCAAGACCAAGTTTACCGGTCAATGAGAATGGCAGAACTCCAGCGCTAGGGGAATACTACACATAGAATTCACGGCTTTTTTACCATGATTCTTCAGTCTTTCAAAGTTAATTTTTTTAACTTTTTTTTTTAATTTTTCTTTTTCTATCAACATCTTATCAATCCCTTTAAAAAAATATTTTTCATTTTTAGAGTCATATTCTATCCCTTCATAGTAGTTATGCTTATTTTTGGTGTATATATATTGTTCTCTCTTTAAAATTTTGAGATACAGTTTCTTCTAACAGATCAAAATATACCCTAAATCTCTAGTGTATGGCTTTGTTCTAGTCTCCTGCCTGATCACATTCTCTCCCCTTTTTTTTTCTTTCTTTCTTTCTTTTTTTTTTTACATCCTCTTCTTTCTTTTTTCAAACAACTTCTTATCAATTCCTTTTATAAAATTTTTTTATAATTTTCATCTTTACAATTGTATTCAATCCCTTCATTGTATCAACACTTATTTTGTACATATATAAGTCTTTCTTTCTTTAAAATTTTGGGAGGCACTTTTTTCTAACAGACCAAAATGCGCCCAAAATCTAGTGTGTGGCACTGATCTATGAACCAGCCTGATCATATTTGATCATATTCTGTTTTTTGTTTTGTTTTGTTCTGTTTTTTTTTTTTATCTTTATCTTTTTCTTTTTTTTCTCTTTCGTTTTTCTTTCTTTCCCTTTCTTTTCCCCTGGTTTCAGGTCTTTTCTGATTTGTTTAGTGTATATTTTCTGGGGACGTTGTTACCCTGTTAGCATTTTGTTCTCTCACTCATCTATGCTCCTCTGGACAAAATGACTAGATGGAAAAAATCACCTACACAAAAAGAAAAAGGGGTAGTACCGTCTGCCAGGGGCCTACTCAATACGGACATTAGTACAATGCAGGACCTAGAGTTCAGAATCATGATTTTAAAGATACTAGCTGGGCTTGAAAAAAGCATGGAAGTTATTAGAGAAAGGCTTTCTGGAGCAATACAAGAACTAAAATCTAACCAAGTCGAAATCAAAAAGTCTATTAATGAGGTGCAATAAAAAATGGGGGCACTAACTGCTAGGATAAATAAGGCAGAAGAGAGAATCAGTGATATAGAAGACCAAATACTGGAAAATAAAGAAGCTGAAAAAGAGATCAACAACTACTGGGTCACGAGAGCAGAATTCGAGAGATAAGTGATACCATAATACAAAACAACATTAGAGGGCGCCTGGGTGGCTCAGTTGGTTAAGCGACTGCCTTCGGCTCAGGTCATGATCCTGTAGTCCCGGGATCGGGTCCCGCATCAGGCTCCCTGCTCGGCGGGGAGTCTGCTTCTCCCTCTGACCCTCTCCCCTCTCATGCTCTCTCTCTATCTCATTCTCTCTCTCAAATAAATAAATAAAATCTTAAGAAAAAACAAAAACAAAAAAAACAAAACAACATTAGAATAATTGGGATCCCAGAAGAAGAAGAAAGAGAGAGAGGGGCAGAAGGTATATTGGAGCAAATTATAAGAGAGAACTTCCCTAATGTGAGGAAGGAAACAGGCACCAAAATCCAGGAGGCACAGAGAACTCCTCTCAAAATCAATAAAAATAGGTCAACACCCCAACATCTAATAGTAAAACTTATGAGTCTCAGAGACAAAGAGAAAATCCTGAAAGTGGCACAGGAGAAGAGATATGTAACCGATAATAGTAGAAATATTAGATTGACAACAGACCTATCCAGAGAGACATGGCAGGCCAGAAAGGACTGGCATGATATATTCAGAACATTAAACGAGAAAAATATGCAACCAAGAATACTATATCCACCTAGGCTGTCATTGAAAATATAAGGAGACATAAAAAGTTTCCAGGACAAACAAAAACTAAAGGAATTTGCATACATGAAACCAGCCCTACAAGAAATATTGAAAGGGGTCCTCTAAGCAAAGAGACAGCCTAAAAGCAGCATAGATCAGAAAGGAACACAGACAATATACAGTAACAGTCACCTTACAGGCAATACAATCACACTAAATTCATATCTTTCGATAGTTACCCTGAATGTAAATGGGCTAAATGCCCCAATCAAAAGACACAGGCTATCAGATTGGATTAAAAAACAAGACCCATCGATATGCTGTCTGCAAGAGACTCATTTTAGACCCAAAGACACCCCCAGATTGAAAGTGAGGGGGTGGAAAACCATTTACCATGCTAATGGACACCAAAAGAAAGCTGGGGTGGCAATCCTTATATCAGACAAATTAGATTTTAATCCAAAGACTGTAATAAGAGATGAGAAAGGACACTATATCCTACTTAAAGGGTCTATCCAACAAGAAGATCTAATAATTGTAAATATCTATGCCCCTAACATCGGAGCAGCCAATCATATAAGCCAATTAATAAAAAAAGCAAAGAAACACATCAACAACAATACAATAATAGTGGGGGACTTTAACACCCCCCTTGACTGAAATGGACAGACCATCTAAGCAAAAGATCAACAAGGAAATAAAGACTTTAAATGAAACACTGGACCAAATGGACTTCACAGACATATTCAGAACATGCCATCCCAAAGCAACAGAATACACATTCTTCTCTAGTGCCCATGGAACATTCTCCAGAATAGATCACATCCTACATCACAAATCAGGTCTCAACCGGTACCAAAAGATTGGGATTATTCCCTGCATATTTTCAGACCACAATGCTTTGAAACTAGAACTCAATCACAAGAGGAAAGTCGGAAAGAACTCAAATACATGGAGGCTAAAGGGCATCCTACTAAAAAATGAATGCGTCAACCAGGAAATTAAAGAAGAATTAAAAAAATTCATGGAAACCAATGAAAATGAAAACACAACTGTTCAAAATCTTTGGGATGCAGCAAAGGCAGTCCTAAGAGGAAAGTATATGGCAATACAAGCCTTTCTCAAGAAACAAGAAAGGTCTCAAATACACAACCTAAGCCTACACCTAAAGAAGCTAGAGAAAAAAACAGCAAATAAAGCCTAAACCCAGCAGGAGAAGAGAAATAATAAAGATCAGAGCAGAAATCAATGAAATAGAAACTAAAAGAACAGTAGAACAGATCAACAAAACTAGATGTTTCTTTGAATTAACAAGATTGATAAACCCCTGGCCAGACTTCTCAAAAAGAAAAGAGAAATGACCCAAATCAACAAAATCATGAATGAAAGAGGAGAGATCACAACCAACACCAAAGAAATACAAACAATTATAAGAACATATTATGAGCAACACTATGCCAGCAAATTAGATAATCTGGAAGAAATGGATGCATTCCTAGAGAGGTATCAACTACCAAAACTGAACCAGGAAGAAATAGAAAACCTGAACACACCTATAACCACTAAGGAAATTGAAGCAGTCATCAAAAATCTCCCAAGAAACAGAAGCCCAGGGCCAGATGGCTTCCCAGGGGAATTCTACCAAACATTTCAAGAAGAATTAATACCTATTCTTCTGAAACTGTTCCAGAAAATAGAAATGGAAGGAAACCTTCCAAACTCATTTTATGAGGCCACCATTACCTTGCTCCCCAAACCAGACAAAGACCCCATCAAAAAGGAGAATTACACACCAATATCCTTGATGAACATGGATGCAAATATTCTCACCAAAATACTAGCCGATAGGATCCAACAGTACATTAAAAGGATTATTCACCACAACCAAGAGGGATTTATCCCTGGGCTGCAAGGTTGGTTCAACATCTGCAAATCAATCAACATGACACAATACATTAACAAAAGAAAGAACAAGAATCATATGATCCTCTCAATAGATGCAGAAAAAGCATTTGATAAGGTACAGCATACTTTCTTGATCAAAACTCTTCAGAGTATAGGCATAGAGGGTACATACCTCAATATCATAAAAGCCATCTATGAAAAACCTAGAGCGAATATCATTCTCAGTGGTGAAAAACTGAGAGCTTTCCCCCTAAGGTCAGGAACGTGGCAGGGATGTCCACTATCACCACTGCTATTCAACATAGTATTAGAAGTCCTAGCCATAGCAATCAGACAACAAAAAGAAATCAAAAGCATCCAAATCGGCAAAGAAGTCAAACTCTCACCCTTTGCAGATGATATGATACTTCATGTGGAAAACCCAAAAGACTCCACCCCAAAACTGCTAGAACTCATACACGAATTCAGTAAAGTGGCAGGATATCAAATCAATGCACAGAAATCAGTAGCGTTCTTATACACCAACAACAAGACAGAAGAGAGAGAAATTAAGGAGTCGATCCCATTTGCAATTGCACCCAAAACCATAAGATACCTAGAAATAAATCTAACCAAAGAGGCAAAGGATCTGTACTCAGAAAACTATAAAATACTCATGAAAGAAATTGAGGAAGACACAAAGAAATGGAAAAACGTTCCATGCTCATGGATTGGAAGAACAAATATTGTGAAGATGTCAATGCTACCTAGAGCAATCTACACATTCAATGCAATCCCCATGAAAATACCATCTACTTTTTTCAAACAAATGGAACAAATAATCCTAAAATTTGTATGGAACCAGAAAAGACCCCGAATAGCCAGAGGAATGTTCAAAAAGAAAAGCAAAGCTGGCGGCATCACAATTCCGGACTCTCAGCTCTCTTACAAAGCTGTAATCATCAAGACAGTATGGTACTGGCAGAAAAACAGACACATAGATCAATGGAACAGAATCGAGAGCCCAGAAATGGACCCTCAACTCTATGGTCAACTAATCTTTGACAAAGCAGAGAACAATGTCCAATAGAAAACGACAGTCTCTTCAAAAAATGGTGTTGGGAAAATTGAACAGCCACATGCAGAAGAATGAAACTGGACCATTTCCTTACACCACACACAAAAATAGACTCAAAATGGTTGAAAGAACTCAATGTGAGACAGGAGTCCATCAAAATCCTAAAGGAGAACACAGGCAGCAACCTCTTCGACCTCAGCCACAGCAACTTCTTCCTAGAAACATCGCCAAAGGCAAGGGAAGCAAGGGCAAAATGAACTATTGGGACTTCATCAAGATAAAAAGCTTTTGCACAGCAAAAGAAACAGTCAACAAAACCAAAAGACAACCGACAGAATGGGAGAAGATATTTGCAATGACATATCAGATAAAGGGCTAGTATCCAAAATCTATAAAGAACTTATCAAACTCAACACCCAAAGAACAAATAATCCAATCTAGAAATGGGCAGAAGACATGAACAGACATTTTTCCAAAGATGACATCCAAATAGCCAAAAGACACATGAAAAAGCACTCAACATCGCTCGGCATCAGGGAAATCGAAATCAAAACCTCAATGAGATACCACCTCACACCAGTCAGAATGGCTAAAATTAACAAGTCAGGAAACGACAGATGTTGGCGGGGTTGTGGAGAAAGGGGAACCCTCCTACACTGTTGGTGGGAATGCAAACTGGTATAACCACTCTGGAAAACAGTATGGATGTTCCTCAAAAAGTTGAAAATAGAGCTACCATATGATCCAGCAATTGCGCTACTGGGTATTTACCCCAAAGATACAAATATAGGGATCTGAAAGGGTAAATGCACCTTGATTTTTAAAGCAGCAATGTCCACAATAGCCAAAGTGTGGAAAGAGCCACGATGTCCACCGACAGATGAATGGATAAAGAAGAAGTGGTATATATATATACAATGGAATATTATGAAGCCATCAACAGGAATGAGATCTTGCCATTTGCAACGACGTGGATGGAACTGGAGGGTATTATGCTGAGTGAAATAAGTCAATCAGAGAAAGACATGTATCATATGACCTCACTGATATGAGGAATTCTTAATCTCAGGAAACAAACTGAGGGTTGCTGGATTGGTGGGGGGTGGGAGTGATGGGGTGGCTGGGTGATAGACATTGGGGAGTATATGTGCTATGGTGACTGCTGTGAATTGTGCAAGACTGTTGAATCACAGATCTGTACCTCTGAAACAAATAATGCAGTATAAGTTAAGAAAAAAAGAAGAAGATAGCAGGAGGGGAAGAATGAAGGGGGGGATATCGGAGGGGGAGACTAACCATGAGCGACGATGTACTCTGAAAAACAAACTGAGGATTCTAGAAGGGGGGGTGGGGGGATGGGTTAGCCTGGTGATGGGTATTAAAGAGGGCACGTTCTGCGTGGATCCCTGGGTGTTATGCACAAACAATGAATCATTGTTTCCAGTGAAAGGAATCAAACCACATCAAAAACTAATGATGTAATGTACAGTGATTAACATAACAATAAAAAATGTTAAAGAAAAAAAATACATGGAAACAAATGAAAATGAAAAGAGAACACTTCAAACCCTTTGGGATGCAGCAAAGTCGGTCCTCAGCGGGAAGTATATAGTGAAACAGGCCTTTCTTAAGAAACAAGAAAAATCTCAAATGCGCAAGCTAATCTTACACCTAAAGGAGCTGGAAAAGAACAAAATAAAGCTTAAACCCATCAGCAGAAGAGAAATAATAAAAGACTAGAGTAGAAATCAATGAAATAGAAACCAAAAGAACATTGGAACAGATCAATGAAACTAGGAGCTGATTCTTGGAAAGAATTAAGAAGAACAATAAACCCCTAGCCATACTTATCAAAAAGAAAAGAAATTTGACCCAAATAAATAAAATCATGAATGAAAGAGAAGAGATCATAGCCAACACCAAGGAAGTACAAACAATTGGAAGAACATATTATCAACAAGTATATGCCAACAAATTAGGAAATCTGGAGGAAATGGATGCATTCCTCGAAACATAAACTACCAACCTGAAAGAGGAAGAAGTAGAAGACCTGAACAGACCCATAACCAGCAAAGAAATTGAAGCAGTAATCAAAAATCTCCCAACAAATAAGAGTCTAGGACCAGAAGGCCTCCCAATGGAATTCTACTAAACATTTAAAGAATTAATACCTATTCTTCTGAAGCTGTTTCAGAAAATAGAAATGGAAGGAAAACTTCCAAACTCATTCTATGAGGCCACCATTACCTTGATCCCAAAACCAGAAAATGACCCCTCCAAAAAGGAGAATTTTAGACCACTATCCCTAATGAACATGGATGAAAAAATTCTCACCAAAATACTAGCTAATAGGCTCCAAAAGTACATTAAAAGGATTATTCACCATGACCACGTGGAATTTATTCCTGGGCTGCAAGGGTGGTTCAACATCTGCAAATCAATCAACATGATACCACATTAATAAAAGAAGGGACAAGAACCATATGATTCTCTAAATAGATGCAGAAAAAGCATTTGACAAAATACAGCATCCTTTCTTGATTAAAACTCCCCACAGCATAGGGATAGAAGGAACATACCTCAATATCATAAAAGCCATATATGAAAAACCTACAGTGAATATCATCCTCAACAGGGGAAAGGTTTTCGCCTAAGGTCAGGAACACCACAGGGATGTCCACTCTCACCACTGTTGTTCAACATAGTACTAGAGGTCTTAGCCTCAGCAATCAGAAAACAAAAAGAAATAAAAGGCACCCAAATCTGCAAGAAAGAAGTGAAACTCTCACTCTTCGCAGATGACATGATACTCTATGTTGAAAACCCAAAAGAGGGGCGCCTGGGTGGCTCAGTTGTTAAGTATCTGCCTTTGGCTCAGGTCATGATCCCAGGGTCCTGGGATTGAGTCCCTCATCGGGCTCCTGCTTCTCCCTCTCCCACTCCCCCTGCTTGTGTTCCCTTTCTCGCTGTGTCTAAACCTAACCAAGGGGGTAAAGGATCTGTACTCTGAAAACTATAGAACACTCATGAAAGAAATTGAGAAGACTCAAAGAAATGGAAAAACATACCATGCTCATGAATTGGCAGAAAAATATTGCTAAAATGTCTATACTACCCAAAGCAATCTACACATTCAATGCAATTCCTATCAAAATACCATCAGCAGGGTGTCTGGGTGGTTCAGTCAGTTAAACATCTGCCTTTGGCTCAGGTCATGGTCCCATGGTCCTGGGATTGAGCCCCCGGTTCCCTGCTCAGTGGGGAGCCTGCTTCTCCCTCTTCCTCTGCCCCCCCATAGTCTCTCTTTCACACACTCTCTGTCTCTCAAATAAATAAATAAATCTTTTTTAAAAATACCATCAACATTTTTCACAAAGCTGGAACAAGTAATCCTAAAAATTTGTATGGAACCAGAGAAGACCCTGAATAGCCAAAGAAATGTTGCAAAAGAAAACCAAAGCTGGTGGCATCACAATTCCAGACTTCAAGCTCTATTACAAAGCTGTCATCATCAAGACAGTATGGTACTGGCACAAAAAAAGACACATAAATCAATGGAACAGAATAGAGAGCCCAGAAGTGGACCCTCAACTATATGGTCAACTAATCTTTGACAAAGCAGGAAAGAATATCCAATGGAAAAAAGTCTCTTCAACAAATGGTGTTGGGAAAATTGGACAGCCACATGCAGAAGAATGAAACTGGACCATTTTCTTACACCATACACAAAAATAGACTCAAAATGGTTGAAAGACCTCAATGTGAGACAGGAGTCCTTCAAAATCCTAAAGGAGAACAGAGGTAGCAACCTCTTCGACCTCAGCCGCCGCAACTTCTTCCTAGAAACATCGCCAAAGGCAAGGGAAGCAAGGGCAAAAATGAACTATTGGGATCTCATCAAGATAAAAAGCTTTTGCACAGCAAAGGAAACAGCCAACAAAACTAAAAGACAACCTATAGAATGGGAGAAGATATCTGCAAATGTCTCGTCAGGTAAAGGGCTAGTGTCTAAAATCTACAAAGAACTTATCAAATTCAACACCCAAAAAGCAAATAATCCAGTCAAGAAATGGGCAAAAGTCATGAATAGACATTTCTCCAAAGAACACATACACATGGCCGACAGACACATGCAAAAATGCTCAACATCACTCGGCACCAGGGAAATATAAATCAAAACCACAATGAGATAATACCACCTCACACCGGTCAGAATGGCTAAAATTCACCACTCAGGAAACAACAGATGTTGATGAGGATACAGAAAAAGGGGAACCCTCTTATAATGTTGGTGGGAATGTAAGCTGTTACAACCACTCTGGAAAACAGTATGAAGGTTCCTCAAAATGTTAAAAATAGAGCTACCGTAAGACCCAGCAATTGCACTACTAGGTATTTACCCAAAGTATACAAACATACTGATTGGAAGGGGCACGTGTACCCTAATATTTATAGCAGCAGTGTCCAAAATAGTCAAACTATGGAAAGAGCCCAGATATCCATTGACAGATGAATGGATAAAATAGATGTGGTATATATATATACAATGGAGTATCACTCAGCCATCAAAAAAATGAAATCTTACCATTTGCAACAACATGGATAGCTAGAGGGTATTATGCCAAGTGATTATTTCAGAGAAAGACAGTTATCATATGATTTCACTCATAGGTGGAATTTAAGAAACAAAACAAATGATCATAGGGTAGGGATGGAAAAATAAGAGGAAATCAGAGAGGCAGATAAACCATGAGACTCTTAACTATGGGAAACAAACTGAGGGTTGCTGGAGGGGAAGTGGGTGAGGGGATTGGGGTAACTGGGTGATGGGCTTTAAGGAGAGCCTTCATGTAATGAGCACTGGGTATATATCCAACTGATGAATCACTGAATTCTACCCCTGAAACTAATAATACACTATATGTTAGTTAATTGAATTTAAAAAAACAAAAAAGGAAAAAGACCATCCCATGAAGTTTTCATTTCAGATCTTGTTCTTTTCATTTCTTGGGTTTCCATGTGGTTCTTTCTTAATTCTTTCCACTTCTCTGCTTAGAGTTTGCATCTTTTTACCTATTATACGCTTTTCCTTATGTCCTTGAACACATTTATAGTTTCACTGCCCCCTATCTGCTAATTAGAACATCTAGATTATTTTGACTGCTTTGTTCCTTAATTGTGGGTTATACTGTTCCTCTTTTACACATCTCATAATTTTTTTATCCCATGCTGGACATTTTGCATGATATGTCACAAGGAGTCTGGATTATGTTGTCATCCTTTAAAAGATGTTGTTCTGACCTGCTGTTAAATGACTGATAAATCCTTTTGATCTCTTCAGGTTTGGTTTTATTCTATTTATTTTTTTAAAGATTTTATTTATTTATTTGACAGAGAGAGACACAGCGAGAGAGGGAACACAAGCAGGGGGAGTGGGAGAGGGAGAAGCAGGCTTCCTGCCGAGCAGGGAGCCCAACGCAGGGCTCGATCCCAGGACCCTGGGATCATGACCTGAGCTGAAGGCAAATGCTTAACCATGGAGCCACCCAGGTGCCCCTGGTTTTATTCTTGATTAAGACAGGCTTAATTTCTCTTTTGTGTTTCATCCCAGGACATCGTGGCCTCTTCTCAGTTGGTCCATATTGCTAAGGTGTGGCCTTTCTGGAGCTCAGCTAAATGCCTCAGGTACTCAGAGAGGTCTATCTTCTCTATCTGAACTGGACCTCCGCTTCCCCAGCATGACCCTTGATAGCTGAGGTACTCCCTACTAATACCATGTTTTGAAAAAGTTGGAACATTTTCTTTGGCAGCATTTGTTTATACAATATCTTTGAGAATATTTCTCCTCTCTGGAGACTGTTATCAAGTATGGCGAGTTACCCTAGATAAGAACGTTTGGTTTCTTAGTTAGTTGCAAGCAATAGACATTAGTTTTTAATGTGAATGATACTAACAAAACTGGAGGGTACAAAATAAGGCTTTTCTGTAAGGCTTATACCACAGAAAATCACTGAATATTTTGGAGGAGTGGAGCGTCTTGGCTCAAACTCAGTTTAGTTTAGTTTAGTTTTATGGGGGTTTTTAATCCTGTATGAGATAGTTGAATTGTGGTTCAGTAACTTTTCTTTTTTGTTGTTTCTTTGGTTTTTATTTGGTTTGTTTTTGTTGTAGTTTTTGTTTGTTTTTTGTGGGGTTTTTTGTTTGTTTTTGTTACAGGAAAACTGTTTAAAACAGTGATAATTGATAGTTAAGATTGAGGCTGGGGCGCCTGGCTGGCTCTGTCAATACAGCCTGCAACTCTTGATCTCGGGGTTGTGAGTTTGAAATCCACAATTGGGTTCAAGACTCAATCTTTAAAAAAAAAAAAAAAAAAAAAGACTGGGTGGCCTGGGTGACTCAGTAAGTCAAAATTTGCCTTTCACTCATGCCCTGATCCCACGGTCCTAAGATCAAGCCTCATGTCTGGCTCTCCACTGAGCGGGGAGTCTGCCTCTCCCTCTTCCTTTGCCCCTCCCCCTGCCCACTCGTGCTCTCTCTCGAATAAATAAACACAATCTTAAAAAAAGCAAAGACTAGGTTAAGAGCTTATACAGACACTTTAGGCTTTACATAGCTCATTTGTTTAGTTCAATACAGGAAAGGTAACAGTACTCATTAGATAAATATATAGATTTAATACAGTTCTATTTAAAATATTAGAATAAGATTTGATAAAACACTACAAAGTAATAACACAACAGAAAGACAAGATTATTAAGAGTTATTTTGAGGGGCGCTCCAGCGGTAGGAGGAGCGGCTGTGGCAGGCAGCCCCGCTTCACAAAGGCTCTGGCTGGCCCACGGGACTGGACCCACCCGCACCCAGCCCGCACCCGCCCCACTGCCACCATACCCAAGAGGCAGGACAGCCTGCCTGGCAGAGGGGCGGCTAAGGAGCAGCCCAAGAGGAGATCAGCGTGGGTGTTGGCCGAACCTGCTCCTTTAAGAGTGAAAATGATGCCAAAAAGGCAGCCAGAAAGGATAAATCTTCAGACAAAAAAGTGCAAAGTGGCTAACCAAGAAACGAAAGACGACTTACCTGGAAGAAAACAGAGAAACTAAAAACGAGGGGAGTCCAGCCTCTGATGAATCAAGAAAGAAGTGCCACCTGACTAATACATACCCTGTCTTTCAGTGGTCCTTGTCTCCCTTCTTGTATAATCCAGAGGAATATGGTTATCAACTATTTTGTAAATGCAAGTTTTTTAGTAGCTCTAGAAACTGTTAAGAAGGAGGGAATCTCACCTCATCCCATTTTTTTTAAGTGTAAATGCTTTTTTTTAAGAGGTGAAATCATTTGCTGGTTGTTTATTTTTTGGTACAACCAGAAAATAGTGGGATATTGATTATGGGAGGCTTTCATTGTCTTGGGTGTCAGCTTGGGTAATTTTTATATCCTATAATACAAAGCATACTAAATGGCCATTTGGAGTCAGTCATGCATTTAATATGTCTTGAATATTTTAAATTACTCTTATTCCCGTGTTGTTTTTGGTAGAATTGTTTCCTAAAGAAAACCATTCCTTGATCTTGGCTCTCCCTGTCAGAGTTTTGTGCACTCTGTAACATCTTGGTCATGGTAGTCCAGTTTTCCTAGTAACTTTGTTAATGTGCTGTGCAAGATTGAAAATTTGAGTATATAGTGTATATGATATTAAAATGTGAATCAAAAAAATTAATTTAAAAAAATAAAATAAAATGTGAATCAATGGGTCTTAACAGTGCAATAGCATATCAACATTTGAAGATAATGGTATTTGATATACTGTTAAGGAAAATTTGCCTCCAAATTTTAAGCTGGAAAGTCACTGGAATAACTTCTAGAAAAGAATCACAACTACATGATTTTTTAGATTTTCCATAGGTACATTAAGAATTGTGTACATGGGGTGCCTGGGTGGCTCAGTTGGTTAAGCATCTGCCTTCAGTTTAGGTCATGATCCCAGGGTCCTGGAATCAAGCCCCGTATCTGGCTCCCTGCTCAGCAGGAGTCTGTTTCTCCCTCTCCCTCTGCCTGCCTCTCTGCCTACTTGTGCTCTCTCTCTATCTCTCTGTCAAATAAATAAATAAAATCTTAAAAAAGAAAGAAAGAAAAAGAAAGAAAGAAAGAAAGAAAGAAAGAGAAAGAAAGAAAAAGAAAGAAAGAAAGAAAGAAAGAAAGAGAAAAAGAAAGAAAGAAAGAAAAAGAAGAAAGAAAGAAAGAAAGAAAGAAGAAAGAAAGAAAGAAAGAAAGAAAGAAAGAA
>NW_027397101.1:6893122-6947214 GCF_003265705.2 Callorhinus ursinus | reverse complement strand
AAGAAAGAAAGAAAGAAAGAAAGAAAGAAAGAAAGAAAGAAAGAAAGAAAGAAAGAAAGAAAGAAAGAAAGAAAGAAAAGAAAAGAATTGTGTACAAATTAGGGCACCTGGGTGGTGCAGTCAGTTGAGCGATCAACTCTTGGTTTCAGCTCAGGGTAGTGGGATCGAACCCCAGTTGGGCTCTGTGCTCAGCTCAGAGTCTGCCTGAGATTCTCTCTCCCTCTCCCTCTCCACCCCCCACCCCAGTTGCGCTCTCTCTCTCTCAAATAAATAATAAATCTTTTTAAAAATAGTCTATTAAGAAAAGAATTGTGTACAAATTAAAATGTCTATACTGATCCTCAGAACAACCAGTAAAAACTCAATTATGAAAAAAAACAGAATTATTTTGAAGGATGCCTGGCTGGTTCAGTCAGTAGAGCATATGACTCTTAATCTTGGGGCTGACCCCACATTGGGCCTAGAGTTTACTTTAAAAAAAAACTTTTTTTTAAAGAATTATTTTGAGTAAAATAATAGATTTTTTAACTCCCCCTGCCAGACAAAAAAATCAAGCCACAGTAGCTTCCTAACTAATCTACATTTATCAAATGTAGACCACCTCACCTTCACCCCCATGGATCCATCTTTTACAGTGCAGCAAATGTAAATTTTGTGAAGCATTTCAGTGACTTCCCATTGCTGATAAGATAAAACAGAGCTCTTTATCAGGGATTATAAAACCCTACGCTGTCTGACCCCTACCCACCTACCTACACTACCTACCCCTCCAGATTCATCTTCCATGAACTTATGCCTCACTCTCTCAGCTCTGACCAAGTAACCTTTTTTTAATCCCCTTTTTTCTGTCTTGCTCCTTTCCATCACAGGGCCTTTGTCCTTCTATTCTCTCTCCGTGGAAAGCTCTTCCTTCCTCATCTTCACCTAGATAACTCTAATCCTATACATATTACGTGTTCTGTTCTTGGGTAAGCCTTCCCTGGCCTCCTGGTCTAGGCCTCATCCTACACTTTTAGGTATTCATAGTATCTGAACTCCCTAAAAGTGTATATCCCAGTTGTAGTCCACAAGTTGGTATCAGGCATTTTAAGTTTGATAATTAATAGTATCTTAGTCTCTTCCAGAAAAATGGTCTCTTTTAGATTACTGTCTTCAGAAGAAAATTATCTTTCAGACTTCTTCCCTTTCTCTAAGATGACACTGGGGTATTTAGAGTAGCTTAACACATCTTACCCCCGCTTAGCCTTGAGGGAGTGGGAAGCAAACAGGAGCATGTGGGAGAGAGTGGGTCAAAAAGGTCAAAGCAAGAGGTGGGAGCTTCTATTCCTGAGGAGGGAGAGAGTCCGACATCTGGGGAGATTGCTTTGGGAGTGGCCCTCAAGGAACCTAAAGGAATAGGCCCGGTGTTTCTCCAACGTCTTAGGCAGCACATTTGTTTTTTCCATCACTGATCAGCAGTCTTGCTCATCTTGGCTTCATCATTTTCTAACAGGGTTTTTTGTTTCTTTTTTTTTAAAGCCCTAGATCAACCTCAAATGGTGCCATAGAAAACATTATCTCCCAGGAGTCTAGGTTCCTGCCTCCACTGGGACCTCCTGTCTTCACTGGATCCACACAAGGACTCTCACTAGTGCAGGAATAATGTATCTCCCTAAGATTCCCACCTAATGGTGAAACCACATGCCGGTGTTTGTAGTAAAAATTTCTATGAACTCCTATTTATCCTACCTCTCTCACATATAATGGTAATGTGTTACAGTTTTCACTGGCCTTGTATGCTTTTATATTTTAGAGCCCACGGGATTTCTAGAAGAAAATGAAAAAGAGTTATAGACATCTTCAAAGGGAAAGAGATCAAAGTTTCCTTTACTTACTGAAATATGTTCTTGCATATTTTATTGTTTTTGTCATCTTGCTTGTTATAAATATTCTTTCCTATAAGTGAAAAATATGGTCTAAATATATATATTTTTGGCTTCATGTTTGAAAGTGTATTAAACCAGGAAGAAACGGTGTCTGAGATTCAGAGGAGGGGACTGGCACAGAAGCTTGACGGGTTGTTGCTGGAGGGAGCTGGTTGTGTTGGGGTAGAAGTGGGTGTGAATATGTTGAAGAAGAGGGAGCTTCCTCACCCAAGAGCTCAGACTGGAGCTCTTGGGTGAGGAATCAAAGTGAAAGGTGCCAGGCTTATCCTGGGCTCATTTGATTTTTTAGGGAGGAGGAAGTCAGTGAGGCAGAAAAAAATAGTGTCACAATTTTGGTGGGGAGGAGGCGGATCTCCCACTGATCATCTTCAGTTACTGTAACCTCCAGTTACACCCACGGGAGTTTAGGGTAGAACACAGCTTTACAAGTAATATAGCTGGTACTTTCTTATCATGGAGAGAGGAGGTTGTCCAGTTTTTAGGGTGATGCCCTCTAAGTTACCCACCCAAGATGTGGAATCAGTTAATTGGTGAATGAACAAATAAATGCCACTGAGTAATTTAAGAGGTGATACAAATACAGTTTGAGCAGGAAAGGCAAAAAAAAAAAAAAAAAAGCAGATGTATTCCTCTAGCCCTGTTGGGCAAAAATTCCTGCCAGAGTTTTCCCTCATCATGGGATTCTTTAGCGGTGAAAAGGGGAGGGAAAGGGTCGAGTCTTTGTGGTTGCTGTCGTCATTCATTTATCCCACATAAACAGTGATTATCCATCATGTGTGCCAGATTGTGTTCTAGGAACTGGGGTGTGAAACAATGACTAAAACAGATTTAAAAAATAATAAACATGGATCTTAGATTCTAGCAGAGAAGACAGAAATAAATTAGTAAAAGGCCTGGTATGTCAGACAGTAACAGGTGCTAAGGGGAAACTGAAAGCAGAGGTTGGGATTGTGATGGTGACGTGTGAGCTATCTACTGCTACTGGGCAAATTACCCCAGTACTCAGGAGGCTTCAGACAACAGTACCTTTTATTACCATTCACAGATACTGTGGAAGCAGGTGAGCCAGGTGTTTCTGACACAGTCTCTCACAAGGGTGCAGTCAAGATGTCATCCAGGGCTACAATCATGAGCCCCGGGCAGAAGCTAGTTCTTGTGACTTATCCTCAGAAGTCACATAGCATCACTTGTGTATTTCTTATCTCTTACTGCTTAACAAATACCCCAAAACTTAGTGGTTTAAAACAAAACAAACATTTAGTAGATTGGTCTCTGAGTCAAAAATTGAGACAAGACACAGTGGAAATTGTCTCTTCTCAGCCACGTCCTCAGCTGGGACACTTAAAGCCTAGGCATCTGAGATCATCTGAGCTTGACTGTGGTTAAAGGGATCCACTTCCGGGGAGCTCACTCAAATGTCTGGGTAGTTGCTTCCTCTCAGCCTGAGCTGCTTGGTGCATGGGCCCTTCCCCAGGCTGTTTGAATGTCTTTAACGTGGCAGCTGAATTCCCCAGAGCAAGCAATCCGAGAAAGAGAGACAGAGAGGGTAAGAGGTGTAAAAGCCAGCCCTTGTAACCATTTATGACCTGGCCTCAGAAGTCACATAGTCTCACTTTTTGAATGGAGAATGGGAGAGGTGCCTAAATGGCTCAGTTGGTTAAGCATGCAGCTCTTGATTTTGGCTCAGGTCATAATCTCAGTGTCGTGAGATTGAGCCCTGTGTTGCGCTTCACGCTGAGCCTGAAGTCTGCTTAGGATTCTCTCTTTCCTTCTCCCTCCACCCCTCCCTACTCATGCTTTCTCTCTCTCTTAAAAAAAAAAATAGTAAAGTAAACTTTTTTGAATAGAGAATGGGAGAGGGTAAGTGTGTGTTTGTTTTACCATTTATTCAGCATGAACTTCTAATTGCCTATCACGTGTGTTATAGGCCCTGTTATATTTTAGGTGTACTTGGGGGTAGAATGGTGATTGAAACAGGTCCCAAAAGTATCACTTTTTAGTGAAGAAGACAAAAAATAAATTAGTAAATTATAATACGTTTGACAGGCACCTAGCTGGGTCAGTCAGAAGAACATGCGACTCTTGATCGTGGGGTTGTGAGTTCGAGCCCCACGTTGGGTATAGAGATTACTTAAAAATAAAATCTTTAGGGGCACCTGGGTGGCTGAGTCAGTTAAGCGTCTGCCTTCGGCTCACATCATGATCCCAGGGTCCGGGGCTCCCTGCTCAGCGGGGAGCCTGCTTCTCCCTCTCCCTCTGGCCCTCCCTCCCACGCTCACTCTCACTCTCTCTCTCAAATAAATAAAATCTTTTAAAAAAATAAATAGGGGAGGCTGGGTGGCTCAGTCATTAAGTGTCTGCCTTAGGCTCGGGTCTTGACCCCGAGGTCCTGGGATTGAGCCCCGCATTGGGCTCCTTGCTTGGCGAGAAGCCTGCTTCTCCCTCTCCCACTCCCTCTGCTTGTGTTCCCTCTCTCACTGTCTCTCTCTCTGTCAAACAAATAAAATCTTTAAAAATAAATAAATGAATAAATAAATAAATAAAATATTTTATATATATATATATATATATATATTTGATGGTGATGCATGCTAAGAAGACACCTAAGGAGGTTGCAGTATTTGGTAGGTCCAGTCCCAAGTTTCTTTTGCCTTCTTCAGAACACTTTCTACAGGTGAAGCTCATACTCTCTGTTGCCTTCCAAAGGTCCTCACCTGTTCTTCATTTACCTGGGTTTTTTTTTCTTCCTTAACTTCTATCACAGCAACAAATAAAGTAACAATAGTAATGACTCCCCCCTCCCCAGTGAGCCTATTGTACTGCAGCACCCCTCAAACTGGATCTGATTTTCTACTGGCCTCTCTATGTCCCCAGATCTTCTCACTTGGCCCCAAATTTAGTCTCTCAGTTCCTTATCAGAGGCCACAGGGAACCCTTTGGCCTTCAGTTTCCCATGTGGCAGGAAGTTTTGGCTCCTATAGGGAATCCCTGTGGCTATCCAGGTCTGCTGAGTAGGATGACCAACCGCAGTCTTTCAGTTGCCCTGGCCCTGGGGAGCCAGAGTTTACATTGGAGCGCACCTAATTTTTCTCATCCACATGTACAGAAGTGGGCCCTGACACTGAGGGTCACTGGAATTCAAGTGGATTCCCTGATGGGCCCCAACCCCTCCACCAAGATCCCAGCACACCAGGATGGATTCCACAGCCCTTTGTACGAACTTCTGCTCCTATACTGCTCAACAGGGCAATGATAACCTGCTTTAATTAAAAAATAAATAAATAAAAATAATTAATGCTGTTATTTTTGTGCTGAAGGTGCTGTTCCCCAACTCGTATACCCAAAGGGCCCTGGTTTCCTATCAAACCCAGGGACAGTTCAAAGTGAGCTGGGACCTTCAAACTGGAATGTACTAAAGTCTTTGAGAAAAAGAAAGGAAAATAAATGTCTAAAGTGTTGCAACCCAGTTAATCTGATTTATATGTTAATTTTCTCATCTTCAGCTCACACTTTACCAGAGGGAGACCTCTGGTCTTAGTTCTGGGGCTGCCCTCACAAAAGGGATCATATTTAGCCCCCATCACCTAGAAACGTTTTGCTGGACACCTTTACCCCTAATGTCCAGGCCCAAGAAAAGGGGCAAAGAGATGTTGGTGTCCCTTCTCTGACCGACTGCTGGGAAGAAAGTCTTTCCAAGGCTGTAAGACTCTGGTTCACTCTCAGTAAAAATAATACCAGCAGTCACCCTTCCTGAAGGCTCTGCCATACCTGACAAGACCTCCCTACAACTGGCATTCTTGAGAACATCTAATCTAGTATCCTCTCCTCTCTCTTTCTCTCTCTCTCAGTTTATAAGTATTACATGGGCATAATCTTGTGGCCAGGCAATGCATAAATATACACAGGAACACAACAAAATCTCCTCATAACTCTTCTGAGTGTGGTTTCCAAAGTCTCCATAGTCTCCAAAATTCCAGGAAACACCTCCCCAGTCATAGTGTGTAATAAGTAGGCAGAGGCCAACTCCCATATACTGTCCCTGGGACCCAGCACTTCTTATTTCTATCTTCGCACCTCTCCTTGTTAGAAGGGTTTCCAGTCAGGATCATACCCATCCTGGGGAGTTAGCCCTGAGCATGCCTCCCCAGCAGCATCTCCCACAGTGTATGAGAAGGACCATTGGTGGTTCAGCATGGTGAGCCACACTATTCTGAGCAAATATGGTTTCCAAGAGGTATGCAAGTTTATCAGTAAGGTTTAAAACTAGAATCTGGCCTGGAGTGGCTGAGACACACATGATAGTTTCCAAATCTTGATGTCTAGGAATGACAACAGACTGTTAGGCACTATTGTCTAAATCTTCACTCAGACCTGGTAGCAAAATGATGTTTTTGTTCTGTTCTGTTTTGTTTTTTTTAAGTAATCTCTATACCGCATGTGGGGCTCAAACTCATCACCCTGAGATCAAGAGTCGCATGCTCTACCGACTACGCCAGCCAGGCACTCCATTACTAATTTTCCCCTCATATTTTAATTCATTTTTCCTAATTTGACAGAGCAATTCAAATAAATTCACCTTCAGATAAATTCACCAAAACTTAGATTTGATTTTACTTTTGAGCTATTTCCATTCTATGTTTTCAACTAGCAAAAGAGATGGTGAGTTGTACCCTTCACTTTGTCCTAACATATGTCAGGTATCTTCAGAATAAAAAATTCAGTTTTATGTGCTGGGGTTACAGAGAACAACATATATGAACTAAATCTTCTTGAGAATTAGTTCTTGGCAACCAAAATCACCATCATCTGTAGAATCAGTATAATTCTACACTTAGTTACAACAGTTTTGGTTACAAGTAGGAAAACAGTATAGAAACAGCTTAAGTCACAGAGATATTTGTTATCAGGATTCAAAGGTGACTCTCAGAACCTGGGGCCAAGACGCAGCCCAAACCTAGTAATGAACTGAAACCAAAGATTCAATTATGCCAGGAAATCTTTATCCTTCATGCACGCTGTCTGCTTGTGTGCCTTGCTCTCTTTCTCAGCAGGCTGAACTTCTATACAACTCGGGCAACAGAGTAGAACGTGTCTTCTCAAAGGTATACATTCACATCTGCCTTGTTTGAGAGACCAGCCAGACTGAGATTGGAAAGAGGGAGTGGGGAGACTGGGGGACCAGTCCATGAGCTCAGGTTTCCTACAACTGGCATTTTAGAGAACATCTAGTCTAGTACTCTCTCTCTCTCCTCTCTCTCCTCTCTCTCTCTCTCTCTCAGTTTATAAGTATTACATGGACATACTCTTGTGGCCATTCAATACATAAACATACAGAGGAACACAGCAAAATCTCCTCGTAATTCCAATTCTCCTTTCTGCATCAAGGATAACCACCATTAACAGTTATATATGCTTCCAGTTTGCTTCTTATGTGCCCATATCTGTACCTATATCCATATCTCTGTCTGTCTGTCTATCTACATCAGTACACTTGTAATAAAGCAGATTACCCTCCATAATGTCAATGCCTCATCAAATCAATTGAGGCCCTTAAGAAAAATGTCAGGTTTCTTGAGAAGGAAGCAATTCTGCCTCAAGATTGCAACATAGAAGCCCTGCTTGAGTTTCTAGCCTGTGTATCTCAGACTTAAGACTGCAACACGAAATTATCCCTGAATTTCCAGCCTTCTGGCATGCCCAATACATTTCAAACTTGCCAACCCCCATATCCTATTGGTTTAATTTCTCTAGAGAACACCGACTAATACAGATTTTGCTACTAAGAATGGTTCTAGAGGAACACAATCTCAAAGTTGGGTTTCTTGAATTGGTTCTGGGGCTTCTGGATTTGGTTCTCTAATCTGGTTACATTTAAAGGCACTAATAACTCTATTTTCAGTAGGAAAGAGAACACTGATAGTTCACAGCATGATGTAGCAATAGAGATAAACAAATATTACCATTGAATATCCCTAATCAATATTAATAAGAGGCATGGCCCTGGGTGACAATGTATTTGGTACCTTAGAACATTTTGTCAAACTAACAAGTATAATGAGATTGGCTAGTTACTCCTAATTGCATTGGACAGAGTGAGAAAAGAAAAGGAAGTGCTCAAGGATTTGAAATCCCAGCTTGATGCTGAACGAATTACTTGCAGTTTTCTACCTCTTGAAAAATCCTTATCTCCGCGGGGCACCTGGGTGGCTCAGTCAGTTAAGCGTCTGCCTTCGGCTCAGGTCATGATCCCAGGGTCCTGGGATCGAGCCCCACATCAGGCTCCCTGCTCCGCGGGAAGCCTGCTTCTCCCTCTCCTACTCCCCCTGCTTGTGTTCCCTCTCTTGCTGTGTCTCTCTCTGTCAAATAAATAAAATCTTAAAAAAAAAAAAAAAGAAAGAAAAATCCTTATCTCCTGTAGCTGCAGAACTGAGATGGCTGAAAAACAAACCTAGAGTTTCCTCCTGAAATAGCTAAATTACAACACAAATGGAATTCCCAATCTCACAGGGTGTCTACTGTTAAAATGAAGATTTGATTGGAAAGGAATGGGATCCTGAAAATTGGAATGGAGACATATGGGAAGATCTTGATGAGATGGAACATAACCCCTAAATTTTGATGAGTTGTCTTGCCAGCAGAAGCACCACTCCACCCATATCTGTGATTAATACTGCTTTGCCTGAGGAACTTGTAATGGCTTCCTTTGAGGTAGTTTCCTTGCAAGACAATGCTGATTCTCCTCAAGACCAGCCCTTACCACCTGTCTTTGCTTCTAGACCTATACCTGGACTCAAGTTCCATCAAGCCCCTAAAGGTAAACTATGAAGCGTGACTCATGAGGAGGTGTGTTACCCTCCAAAAGAATTACATTATTTTTCCAATGTATACAGGCAGAAATCCAGAGTATATTAAGAGTTATTAAGAGTATGAGATAATGGTGGAAGATTGGATCAGCTAAATTTATTGATATGGGCCCACTAAGCAAAGATCCCAGATTTAATGTTGCAGCTCAAGGGGTTAAAAATATTTCTAATAGTATGTTTGGTTGTTTGGACCAAAAATGTGGCCTATGCTAAATGAGATTAAAATACCAGAACTTCCTTGGTATACTTAGAGAAAGGTATCCAAAGGCCTAAGGTGATTGGGGTGTTAGAGTACATTTATAATTTAAATCCTGCTCACCTACCCTGGAAGCAAACAGAAGATATGCCTTTCACTATAAGAAATAAATTTGTGAGAGGGAGCTCCAGCATCCTTGAAGAGCTCTGGACTCACTCTTCTCTGTAGGTTAGAAATTACAGTAGGAACTTCTACCACTAAATTGGGAAACCCCAAAGCAATGGGAGTATTGGATCCCAAGGTGGCAAGGATCAAGTGGTGGCATTGAATCACCAAAGGCAAGGTAGGCATGGTAGCTGTAATGGACAGCAGAGTCAAAGCAGCAATTCAAATACTCTGATCCCCAGAGACTCTGATCTGCAGAGACTTATGGCATTAACTAGTTGATCATGGTGTCGCTACACATGAAATAGATGAGCAATCTATTAAACTCTTACTTGAGCTGTATGAGTGAAAGTGGTCCAGTCAAATGAACAAAAGATTAATTGGAATAGAATCATGATCTTTTAACCAATTCCCCAAACTTGAGCCAGTTTACAGACTCAGAACCCCTTGAATGAAGAAGAGGCCAGGTCCCCTTGAGGAAGGACCCTAGTATACTGACAAAAATTTATACTATTAATCTCTTCCCCAGCTTTCCCCAAAGTGTCCAATGGCCTATCACCAGGGTGACTGCACTGGGGAAAAGGAAATAATCAGACTTTCTGTGGATTACTGGACCCCAGCTCTAAACTTAAAATGATTCCAAGGAACCCAAAATGTTGCTATGGTCTACTAGCTACAGGGGCTAATGGAGGTCAGGTGATTATTTTTTTAAGTTTTTATTTTAATTCCAGTTAGTTACCATACAGTGTTATATTAGTCTCAAGTGTGTGATATAGTGACAACATTGCCATACATCACCTGGTGCTCATCACAAGTGCACTCCTTCATCCCCAGCACGTATTTCCCCCATCCTCCCAACCACCTCCCCTGGGAACCAGCAGTTTGTTCTCTATAGTTAAGAGTCTGTTTCTCGGTTTGTCTGTCTCTCTTTGCTTGTTTGTTTTGTTTCTTAAATTCCACATACGAGTGAAATCATATGGTATCTGTCTTTCTCTGGCTGGCTTATTTTACTTAGCATTATACTCTCTAGCTCCATCCATGTTGTTGAAAATGGCAAGATTTCATTCTTTTTATGGTAGAATAATATTCCATTGTATACATATACCACATCTTCTTTATCCATTCATTAGGCAATGGACACTTGGGCCACTTCCATATCTTTCTTGACCATTGTAAATAATGCTGCTATAAACATAAGGATGTATTTATCTCTTTGAATTAGTGTTTTTGTATTCTTTGGTAAATATCCAGTAGTGCAATTGCTGGATCTTAGGGTAGTTCTATTTTTAACTTTTTTTTTTAAGATTTTATTTATTTGTCAGAGAGAGAGAGAACACAAGAAGGGGGAGCAGCAGGCAGAGAGAGAAGCAGGCTCCCCACTGAGCAAGGAGCCCAACGCGGGACTCGATGCTAGGACTCTGGGATCATGACCCGAGCCAAAGGCAGGCGCTTAACTGACTGAGCCACCCAGGCGCCCCAAGAGGGTTCCTTTTTCTCCACATCCTCATCAATACCTGTTGTCTCTTGTGGGAGGTCAGGTGATTAATGTTGTTTTAGCTCAGGTTTATCTAACAGTGTGGGTCATCAAAACCATGTTGTGGTTATTTTCCCATGTCCAGAATTCCTAATTGGACTGGCAGAATTCCCACATTGGCTCCCAGACCTGTGGAGTGAGGGCTATTATGGTGGGAAAGGCAAGTGGAAACCACAAGAACTGTCTCTACCTAGCCAAATGAAAACCAAAAGCAATGCTGCATCCCTGAAGGTATTGCAGAGATTAATGCCACCATCAAGGACTTGGAGCATGTAAGGACGGTGATTTTCATGACATCCCCATTCAACTCGTCTATTTGGCCTACGCAGAAAATATATGGATCTTGAATATGACAGTGGATTATCATGAACTTAACCAAAAGGTGACAGTACCTCAATGTTCATCTACCCAGAGCTCTCCAAACCCTGTTGTTTAGGGGTTTTTGGAGTTTCCATTACATAGGCATTATTAAGTCATTGCCCATTGGTGATTATCTCAATCTCAAATCCCTCCCCATTTCCAGAGGTCAAGGGGTGGGGCCAAAATTTCCAATCCTCTAATCACAGTGTTGGTTCCTCTGGTAACCAGCCCCCATCCTCCAGGAATCACTTCATGAGCATAAACTGAGTATGTTCATGTTATGCTGCATTATAAACTGTTTCAAAGGGGCTTATTATGAACAAAAAAAGATGCTCCTCTCTTATCACTCAGGAAATTACAAGGGTTTTAGCATCTCTGTGCCAGGAACCAGAAATAAAAATCAAAACATATATTTCTTATTATTTCATAATATCAGTGTCTCTAAGTCTTACCATGCCCTGTGACTGAGTCAATGGAAAACTATAAAATCCCGATTCAGATGAGACTACTAATGGCCCAGACCCTTCAGAAATGAAGGTTTTGCTTATCCCACCTGATAAAGAGCCACAACGACCTGCTGAGGATAAAAGGAGCATGGATTGTGTAGTGGAAGGAGGTAGTTATACACGCCAGCTACAAACAGTGACAACTTGTAGAAATGGGGATGGAAGTTGTTATGAATGTATCTTCTTTATTTTGTTATCAATGTTTGTGTATATGTATGCAGGAGTAAATATATATGTGTATGTGTATATATCTTTGTTTTCTTCCCTCTCTTATCCCCTTAGCATTCAACATAAGATACATTAAGTTTACATAATAGTGTTTAAGGTATGGATATCAAAGAAGAGAGTGAATATCACCCAAAGATGTTGCATTCTTTTCTAGGGAAAAGGTCAGTTTGTTTTCTGTTGTAGATAGAATAGTTGTATCATGTTTGGTAGAAGTTTGACTTTGTTATTGTCTTTGTTTGGAGATTAAGTGTGGCTTAGGGGAATGTGGACAGGTGCCAAGTTGACAAGAGATAAACTGTGATGGTTAATTTTGTGTGTGAGCTTTGCTAGGCTATGGTACCCAGTCATTTGGTCAAATACTAGTCTCAACGTTGTTTTAAAGGTATTTTTTAGATATGATTAACATTGGAATTAGTACACTTTGAGTAAAGCAGATACAATTCATAATGTAGATGGGCCTCATTCAATCAGTTGAAGGCCTTAAGAACAAAGATAGGTTATTTGAAGTAGACGCACTTCTCCTCAAGACTACAATATAAACACTCTGCTTGTGTTTCCAGCCTCCTGTCCTGCAAAATCCAATTTCAACACTGCAGTATCAACTCTTACCTGAATTTGCAGCCTGCTGGCCTTTCTTAAAGAATTCATGCTTGCCAGCTCCCACAATCATGTGTCAATTTATTAAAAAAAAATCTCTAATTCTTGATATATACAACATATTGATTAATACAACATTTAAAAAGTTAATGAATCGTTCATACCAGCATTATTCACAATAGCCAAAAGGTGAAAACAACCTGATGTTTACCAACAGATAAGTGGATAAATAAAATGTGATATATACATAAAATGGAATATCATTTAGCCTTAAAAAAGGAAATTCAATCATATGCTACCACATGGATGAACCTTGAAGACATATGCTGAAGGAAATAAGCCAGTCACAAAAGGACAAATACTGTGTGATTCCACTTATATGAGAAACCTAGAGTAGTCAGACTCATAGAGACAGAAAGTAGAATGGTGGTTAAGGGGTTGGGGTGAGGGGAGAATGGGGAGTTCCTGGCTCATGGGTACAGAGTTTTAGTTTGGGAAGATGAAAAGATCCTGGATGGTGGTGATGGTTGCACAACATGTAAACATACTTAATGCCATTGAACTGTACGCTTAAAAATGTTTAAAATGGTAAGCCTTATGTTAAATGTATTTACCACAAGTTTTAGTAAGGAGCAAAATTAAGGAATTAAAAAATAATTTACACATCCTTTGTGTCATCCCCCTTGGAGCTTTATTCTGGGCAATTGAATCTACTCTCAGATTTGTCAGAGGATATTTTGGGGCAGGAGGCTTTTCTAGGGCAACGAAATGGTTCATACTGGCAACCCGATTCACATGCAGCACCATCTCTGTGTGTATGTGTTTTCTAATTCGTGTTTTTTGGTTCTATTTAAAACCATGGACACATGAAGACAGTTTTTCTTAGTTATACCATCAAATACTAGCAGACCATTCTTAAATAACAAGACAGAAATGACAATAGTTCGTATTTACACTTCCTTGATCATAGTCTCTAAGGCATTGTGTTAGTCTGGGCCCAATAAGGAGATTGAAACCACAATGTAGGTTTAACAGTGGAAGTTTAATATGAAAAATTATTAAACTCTGATTAACATGTGACTAAAAAATATAAGGAAAACATGGCTGAAAGTACTCAAGGAAGACAAACTTGGAATGGGCCCCTTCCCCAAATCCGGGGCTCAGACCTCATTGGAGAAGATGCAGTCCAGCCTAGGCTGGATGTCAGAGATGTCAGAGATATCAGGGATATCCAGTAAGTCTGGATAACAGGGAAAGAAGTTTGCTAGCTCCCCCAGGCCAGTCAATGTCAAAGGTCTGCAGCTGACAGGCAAGCTGGAAGCAACCCTCCAGAGGACAGGTGGGGCACAGGAGACAATCAGAGACACGTGTGTGCAGGGGTGGCCAGGGCTGAAGAGGGGCCATGTGCAGACCTGCAGAGGGAGTGGAGACAGGAGGGACAGGAACTGCCTGTGGTGCAGGTGAGGAATTGGGCCACTGGTGGAGGCAGAAGGACTTCTGGGCAGTTTCCATGGCAAGCACGGTACAGGAAGATTATTGCCAGATCAGGCCATAACTGCAAGATTGCTGAAGAAATGCACACACTAAGCACGTGACTGGGAAGAGATCTACCCAGTGTCCTCACTGACCCAACATGCAGCAGCTGGAAACAGCATGAGAACCCCTTCCTCCTGCAATAGCAACCCACCCCCGCACCCCCCGTCCTCTACCGAAAATGCTTAACAATGGGCTCACTGTAAATGAGAGATGCTTGAAGGAAATCTGTCCAGTATCACAGAGTGTATATTGAAGGATTAGTTTGGAGCTGGGAGGCAATAAATTTGTAACTGTCACAGGTGCTTTATCCCTGAGTCTCTAATTCATCCAGTCATGTTCTGATGCTCCCTCCACAATCCTTTCTAATTTCTGTATTTCTGCAGGGCTACTATCCCTACTACAAAATTACTTTTTAATGATGTCTGAGTTTATTGTTCTGCTAAAATAACAATGACTAAATCATATGTCTCTTTATATTGGAAAATTAAATTGTCTAATCTATAATTCTGATTTCACATGAAATATAACCATAAGAGCAGTAATGTCAAAGAAAACTTTAAATCTATTGATATTAATAATTAATTAGAGCTGTCAAAATAGGAGCAATTGTTTTCTTATTTGCACATCTGTGTCTGCTTACCAGAACACCGCTAGTAATGAATGCACTTACATCTTTCTCTGGCCACTTGCCTGTTGTCAGTGCTATCCGTCAGCCTTTTATTCTCCTTGGGTCATACAGTTATTAACAGAAATTCAAGAAGCTCCCTCTCTTATAGGCCAGAGGCTTTTGATGCTGAATTCCCTCTGGCTAAAGGTCTTCAATGTAAACACACGTTCTCGTTCCTTGATGTCTCAAATTGATGACTCCCAAACAAGAAAGAGGATGGAGACATCAATTTTAAAACCCACATAAGCCCCATAGGGAATTAGAAGTTTAGAAATAGCTTCACTCTTTGTGAACATTTTAAATTATCTTAATTAATTGACTAATACCCAGTGGCTGGCAAGAGGATGGGGAAATAGGAACGCTCAAGACCACCTATGCCATATGATAAACTTGGCAATAATCTTCATGCATAATGAGCACATCTTCTCATTCAGAAATTCCACTTCTAGCAATTTATCCTGGGCATATACTCTCTCAATTTAAAACTGGTGTTTGCAAAAAGATATGACTCAAATGTTATTTATTTATTTATTTATTTATTTGACAGACAGAGAGATCGACAGAGAGAGAGAGCACAAGCAGGGCAGTGGCAGGCAGAGGGAGAGGGAGAAGCTGACTCCCTGCTGAGCAGAGAGCCTGACATGGGGCTTGATCCCAGGACCCTGGGGACATGACCTGAGCTGAAGACAGACACTTAACTGACTGAGCCACCCAGACGCCCCTCAAATGTTATTTCTAATAGCCAAACAGAAAGAAAGAAAGAGAGAAAGAGAGAAGGAAGGAAGGAAGGAAGGAAGGAAGGAAGGAAGGAAGGAAGGAAGGAAGGAAGGAAACCACCTACATCTACGTTACTAGGAAATCAGTTAACTATATTTCTTATAAGACTGAGAACAAACTATTCAGTGATATTTTAAACTATTATTTTTTTTAAAGATTTATTTATTTTAAAGAGAGAGCGTGCTCACAGAGGGGTAGAGGGGGGAGAAGCAGACTCCTCAGTGAGCCTGATGCAGGGCTCAATCTCACAGCCCTGAGATCATGACCTGAGCCGAAATTAAAGAGTCAAGCTTAATCAACTGAGCCACCCGGGCGCCACAGTATTTTAAACTTTTAATGTGAAAAATCCCAAGTATACAAAATAAAAGAAAGAATAGTATAATGAATCCACATTTAACCATCGTGCACCTTCAAAAATTATCATTATGTAACTGAACCAACGTGAGTTCACTCTTTGGTGAGTCAGAAACTGCACCAGGTTGAGTTGTCGCTCAAAGAAAACTTTATTGGCAGCAAATAAGGAGGTCATGGCGATTGGCTTCCAAAGCCATGACTCCCCAAGCAAGGGTGGATGGGTTCCTTCTTTTTAGGGTTAGGATGACTATTTAGATAGGAAAGCCTTGTCATAGTAAGTAGCAGTGGGCAAAAGTTCGCACATGCCCCTTAAGGAAACACGCCTACACACACATTGTATGTTATGTAAATGAGGCTTGTGCCACACCTCGGGCAGAGATTTTAGTATTATAATGAGGTAAAAGTCGTTGTCGATCACTCCAAGGTCCAACAGCGCAGGAGCCTGTCAGGGGTTAAGCTCAAACTGGTCTGGGTGGTCTGGGCTGCCTGGAGGTCTGGTCAGGGCAGTCGCTACAGTTGCCTGAGTTAAGAGATACACTGGAAAGAAGAGCTTAAGGAAAAATGTAGGACAAGGGTGGGTGAGTACCAGCTGGCGGGCAGTAAAGTCAGGTCTCGGGGTCTAGCTGGTGACAGCTAGTCATGTTTCATCTATTCTTCTCTCATATTTTCTTTCTTCTTTTCTTTTTTTGGTGGGGGCCTAGAATAATTTGAAGCAAATAGCAAATTACACCATTATATTGTTTTATAACAATAAACTATGAAAAGTATGTACCTTTTTTTTAAAAGATTTTATTTATTTATTTGATAGAGAGAGTGAGAGAGCACAAGCAGGGGGAACAGTAGAGGGAGAGGGAGAAGCAGGCTCCCCGCCAAGCAGGGAGCCCGATGTGGGGCTCGATCCCAGGACCCTGGGATCATGACCTGAGCTGAAGGCAGACGCTTAACCATCTGAGCCACCCAGGTGCCCCGAAAAGTATGTATCTTTAACAGATAAGGACCTTTCAAAACACATAATAACACTGACATTATCACATCTAACAACAGTTACAATAATTCATTGATACCATCTAAAACCCAGTTTATGGTTTCCAGTTGTCTAAAAAATGTGGGCTTTTTAAGTTAAATATCTTTGACATTGTGTAAATTGAAGGTATACAACATGTTGATTAGCTAGCACATCTATCACCTCACATAATTATCATTTCTTCTTTGTGGTGATTGGAATAATTAAGATCTAGTCTCTTAGCAAGTTTGGTGTTTATAATACAATATTGTTATCTATAATCACCTTACTGTGCTTTAGATCTCCAAGACTTATTTATCAGGGTTATACCCTTAAACAGTCTTCCCTATGTCCACCCTCCAGGCCTTGGTAACTGATGGAATAGGCAGCTAGATAAGAGCAGGGAACAAATGCTTTTGAGCTAATGAAAAGGGCAGAAATTAAGTTCCAAACAGCCAGAATAGACCCTGGAGGATATGCGTGCATTCTTCACTATAACAGGCTGCCCTACAGTAACCTACAGCTTCATCATAATACACTTATATTGCAGTTTTGACCCTCCCACCTCTTTGGGGGAGGGCTGCCATGACAGTTCCAATAAGGACCATATAAGGCCAAAAGCTCCCCTCCCAACCAGTAGTAGTAGTCCCTTAGATAATTGGAGGCAACCTCAGTCAGAGACCACCCTAGCTATGACCTATAACTCATACAGATATAAAAAACAAGATAGCCTTGACCCCCAGTGGAGTTGCCACCTCTGGGCCTGCCAGCTCTCCCATCTTGAGAGCATTCTTTCTCTTTAAATATTTTTTGTTTAAGATTTATTTTATAGAAAGAGCATGCGCAAGAGTGGGGGGAGGGGTAGGAGAGGGAGAGAGTCTCAACCTGACTCCATGCTAACCAAAAAGCCCGATGTGGGGCTGGATCTCACGATTGTGAGATCATGACCTGAGCCAACACCAAGAGTCAGATGCTCAACCGAGTGTGCCACCCAGGTGCCCCAAGACTGTTCTTTCTGTTTAACTGCTATTACACTCTTCCTTGAGAGTTTGGCTCTGAATTCTTTCTTGGCTGAACTCAAGAACTGAGGTTGGTGCGGAGGCAGGGAAGGGACCTGCAGATGACAGTAACAACCATTTTACTCTCTGTTTCTACAAGTTTAGCATTTTTTAGGTTCCACTTATAAGTGATATCATACAGAATTTGTCTTTCTCTGTCTGACTTAACTTCACTTAGCATAACATCCTCAAGGTCCATCCATGTTGTCACAATGGCAGCATTTTTTTTTAAGATTTTATTTATTTGACAGAGCACAAGCAGAGGGAAAGAGAGGGAGAAGCAGGCTCCCTGCTGAGCAAGGAGCCCAGTGTGGGACTCGATCCCAGGACCCTGGGATCATGACCCGGGCCGAAGGCAGCCACTTAACCGACTGAGCCACCCAGGCATCCCACAATGGCAGCATTTCCTTCTTTCTCATGGCTGAATAATATCTTACTGTATATATATCATATTTTTATCCATTCATCCATTGATGGACATTTAAGTTGTTTCCATTTGTTGGCAGTTGTAAATAATGCTACAATAAACATGGAATACCCTGTTTTCGTTTTCTTTGGTCATATACCATAAGTGGAATTGCTGGATCATATGGTGGTTCTATTTTTAATTTTTTGAGGAACCTCCATAATACTTTTTACAGTGGCCGTGCTAATTTACATTCCCACCAACAGTGATTAGGGTTCCTTTTTTTCCACACCCTCCCCAACAGTTGTTAGTTCTTTTTTTCTTGATGCTAGCCATTTTAACAGATGTGAGGTGATTGCTACTTGTGGTTTTGATTTGCATTTCTCTGATGATGAGTGATGTTGAGCATCTTTTCTTGTGTCTGGTGGCCATTTGGATGTCTTCTTTGGAAAACTGTCCATTTAGTTCCTCTGCCTATTTTTTTAAATTGGATTGTTTTTTTGTTTGTGAGTTCTGAGTTCTTTATATATTTTGGATATTTACCCCTTATCCAATATATGGTTTGCAAATATTTTCTCTCATTCTGTAGATTGCTTTTTCATTTTGTTGTTTCTATTGCTTTGCAACACCTTTTAGGTTTGATGGAGTCCCACTTACTGATTTTTGCTTTTGTTGTTTGAATCAAGGTTTTCTGTTACTTGAAACCAAAAGCTTTGTAAATTATAAGTTCTCACTATTCTTATTCATATTTCTGCTATATTATTCGTTGCTCTTCATCACAACTATTTATTCTGAGGTTATCTTCCCAACTAGACTATTAGCTCATTGCCTTAGGTTTGTCTTATTTATCTTTTTTTTTTAAAGATTTTATTTATTTATTTGAGAGAGAGAGAGAGAGAATAAGAGAGAGAGAGCACATGAGAAGGGGGAGGGTCAGAGGGAGAAGCAGACTCCCTGCCAAGCAGGGAGCCCGATGCAGGACTTGAACCCGGGACTCCAAGATCATGACCTGAGCCGAAGGCAGTCGCTTAACCAACTGAGCCACCCAGGCGCCCTGTCTTATTTATCTTAATCTTTCTAGTTTCTAACAATGCCTGACACAGGGAAGTAAATATTTGTTGACTGTGTGACTAGTTCTGCCTAAGTACAGGGATTAAGGGGCTTATATGAAACACAGTTTGGGGGCACCTGGGTGGCTCAGTTGGTTAAGCGGCTACCTTCAGCTCAGGTCATGATCCCAGGACCCTGCGTTGGGCTCCCTGCTCAGCGGGGAGCCTGCTTCTCCTTCTCCCTCTGCCCCTCCCCCCCCAGGACTCTCTCTCTCTCTCTCAAATAAATAAATAAAATCTTAAAAAAAAAAGAAACACAGTTTGTATCCTTAAAATGTAAAGGAAACTACATTGTAGTTAATCCTTTGAAAAAAGAAATATATTTGAGAGTAACCACATGAAACATCCAAACCAGAATAAGACATATTCTGTGTGGTGATCATTTGTGACTGTACCCATACTTTTTTTCCTAGTCACTTAGACTCTAGAACATTTTTTAAAACTTTTTGTTTTGGGACACCCGGGTGGCTCAGTCACTTAAGCATCTGCCTTTGGCTCAGGTCATGATCTCGGGGTCCTGGGATCAAGTCCCACATCGGGCTCCTTGCTCAGCAGAGAGCCTGTTTCTCCCTCTGCCTGTCCCTGCTGCTTGTGCGCTCTCTCTCTGACAAATAAATAAATAAAATCTTAAAAAATAAATAAATAAAACTTGTTTTCATCTAATTTTAGATGTACAGATGAATTGCAAAACAGTATAGACTTCCTATTTATCCTTTACTCATTTACCTCTGTTAACATCTTACATGACTATGATACATTTGTCAAAACTAAAATATTAACATTGGTACAATGCAACTCATTGAAGTACAGACTTTATTTGAATTTCCTGTTTTTCCACTAATGTCCTCTTTCTGTCCCAGGATCCAGTTCAAGATACCATGTTGTCTTTGGTTGTCATGATTCTTATCTCTCACTTATGATCTATGATCTTTGACTTTTATGACCTGTAACATCTTTGAATAGTATAGGCCAGGTATTTACAAATGTCCCTCAATTTTTATCTAGAGATTTATTGTTCCAATTTTTTCCCTTTCTTCTTTCCTGATGTCTAAAGCTTTCCAGAAATTCTTTTTATTTTTTATTTTATTTATTTTTTTAAAGCTCTTATTCATTTATTTAAGAGAGAGAGAGAGAGCACAAGCAGGGGGAGCAGCAGAGGGAGAGAAAGAAGCAGGCTTCCTGCTGAGCAGGGAGCCTGATATGGGGCTTGATCCCAGGACCCTGAGGTCATGACCTGAGCCGAAGGCAGCCATTTAGCCAACTGAGCCACTCAGGCACCCTATTTTTAATGTTTTTTAAGTAAACTCTACCCCCAATGTGGCACTTGAACTCACGACCCCAAGATCAAGAGTCACATTCTCTACTGACTAAGCCAGCCAGCGCCCCTCTAGAATTCTTGTGTAGTAAAAATAATGCCTTACAAATGTAGGACATTTTATGGTTTACAAACCAACATCAGTACATTCCTTTGGTGATTCTCACCTCCACCTGGAGAAGTGACTCAGAAAGAATGTTTCTCCTCCTATACAGGATGGCCTTCAGAGAAAGCTGCTGGAAGGAACAGGCTGAAAGCACCACTAGCATGTGCTGGAATGAAGCCTGGACATGAGGTCAGTGAATTGGACAGGCCTGAAGGGAACTGGGCTTGAACTTGTGAGGCATCCTCCCAGGGTCAGTTTCCTGACCTCCATGGGTCCCCAAGGTTTCTAAAATCCTCCATTAGCTATGTATTTCATTTACCTCACTAATATTACACTCTCTTCACACTAAGAATCAATAGCTAATGATAAAACCCAAAAGTTGCCTTTCAGAGATAGCTTTTTTTAAAAAAAAAATATTTATTTATTTATTTTAGAGAGAGACAGAGAGAGTGTGCATGAGGAAGTGAATGGGGGTGGGGCAGAGGGAAAGGGAGAGGGAAAGAATCTCAAGCAGACTCCCCTCTGAGCACAGAGCCCAAGGTGGGCCTCGATCTAATGACTCTGAGATCATGACCAGAGCCGAAATCAAGAGTTGGTTATGTTTAACCAACTGAGTCACCCAGGCGTCCCTCAGAGATGGCTTTTTACTGGACTTTCCTCTTTCTTAGGAGCATATAGACAAAGGAAGCACAACAAAGCCCTTTACCTTTGCCTTTCTCTGGGCAAGGTCCTCTTCAAAAGGCTGATGAGGTATATGGGCACCAACTCGTCCCATCAGCCAAAATTACTTCTTTTTTCTTTTTCTTTTTTTTTAAAAATATTTTATTTATTCATTTGTCAGAGAGAAAGCAAGCACAAGCCGGGGGAGCGACAGGCAGAGGGAGAAGCAGGCTCCCCGCTGAGCTAAGAGCCCAGGGCAGGACTCGATCTCAGGGCCCAGGGATCATGACCTGAGCCGAAGGCAGATGCTTAACTGACAGAGCCACTCAGGCATCTCTCTTTTTTCTTTTTTTAAAGTTTTTGTTTGTTTGTTTGTTTTTTGGTAATCTCTACACCCAACATAGGGCTCGAACCCCTGACCCCGAGATCAAGAATTGCATGCTTCTCCAACTGAGCCAGCCAGGCGCCCCCCGCCTAAGTTACTTCTTGATGAATTAACCTCTTGGGAGCTACATTCCTTGTTTCCAGGAAAACCAAGGTGCATTAGTGACGGCAGCAGAGATGAATAAACCAGTAATGCACTATTTTCAGACTGAGGTACAGTTACAGAACTCCGCCAGGTGTGTTTGGGGAGAAGGGAGAAGCTGGGGAAAAGGGAGGATAGGTATAGGAAGAAGTAAGTACAAGGGGAAAGCTTAAGGACAAGTAAAAAGAAGCTCACCCATTCATGAATATTTATTGGGTACTTTCTAAGTATCAGGCTCTGTGGTAGATTTTGGAGATACACAGAAAAAGGTAGACCATGGACTTTGTTTTCAGGGAGTTTATAATCTACTTAAGAAATGGACAAGAGGGGCGCCTGGGTGGCTCAGTTGGTTAAGCGTCTGCCTTTGGCTCAGGTCATGATCCCAAGGTCCTGGGATTGAGTCGCTCATCAGGCTTCCTGTTTCCCCTGCTTGGGCGCTTGCGCTCTTTCTTTCTTTCTTTTCTTTTTTTTTTTAAGATTTTATTTATTTATTTGACAGAGACAGAGACGGTGAGAGCAGGAACACAAGCAGCAGGAGCAGGAGAGGGAGAAGCAGGCCTCCCGCCGAGGAGGGAGCCTGATGTGGGGCTCGATCCCAGGACCCTGGGATCATGACCTGAGCCGAAGGCAGACGCTTAATGACTGAGCCACCCAGGCGCCCTCTCTCTTTCTTTCGGACAAATAAATAAATTAAAAAAAAAAAAAGAAATGGACAAGAAACAAATAATTAATCATAATTGTAACAAATGCTTAAAAATAAAGTGTGCAGTGCACCAAATGACCAGAAGGTAGCAGGACAGGGTTCTCCAGCTGGGCTAGAATAGTGGTGAATTAATAATAGATACCTGGGTTCAACCAGGCAGTTTTGGGGAGTTTTGACTAGCTGTTGGGAGACCACTGTGAAAATTGTTGTTAGAGTCAGGGGTTAGAAACAAAGCCAAGGAAATCTGAACACCTACAGTCAAGTGAGGCTCATCTCTGGAATAATCTGAATAGAAATAGAACTGGCTGGGTGTTAGGTTGACGGGTTTCTGTGGACTGGCCAGCCTGCAGTTGGACGTGTCTTCTGAGCTCTGCCCTGCCTATTTCAACCAGTGGGACACCGCAGTCCCATGAAGCACTCTGACTGCTCCCCTTCATCCTGGGTCCACAGTGGCTGGTGAGCGCTGTTCCAGCACCACCGTTCCTCACCCGTGCATTCCCCAATCAGACACTATTCACAGAGGCCTACCATGTGGCAGGCCTCATACCAGTCTGTGAAGACAGTACAGAGCTGCACAAGGCAAGGAGCGTACCATCTCATTTAGAGCTTCCCAAACATTCTTGTTTCAGAGCACCCTTAGGCCCAAAGAAATTCCTATCAGTCCCCTTTGTTTAGAAGTTAGGTCCAAACAACTTAATGAGCATTTATATCTGAATAACTGCATAGCTTTTTGAAGATATACCTATAAATTAAAAGAAAATGTAATATTTTTATTTCATTCTAGGATGGGTATGCCTGTTGGGCACTACACAACTTCTCAAACTTTGAAATCAGATTGGACACCACCCCTCATTTCCTGTTCCACAGTGATTTTTGTGTGGTTCTAGCTTTTTATCACAACTGTTGAAAACCCAGCTGTGCAAAGATATGTAGTAGAAAGAAATGTCAAATCTTGAATTATCTCTACTCACAGGCAAGATGTCAGACAGATGACCTGTTTCCTCAAATATTTAAAATATCCTGCTGTAAATATCCTGTAAGGGCACTGTGGTACCCCAACATCTATATCTTGATTTAGCAACAGATCTCTGCTTTAAAATGTCTAAACCCACTGCAGGGCTTCTCAGACTGAGAGCACTTATATATGTGTCCAATAATGTATATATCTTCACACTAATGAAAGCCAGAGGACTCAGGATCAGTTTCTTCTGCACTTTGTGGCAGACTAGTCACATATACTTCCTGGAACAGCACTCTGCCCTTGATATGGGTGACCCGAAAGGGCTTCAACTAGACAAATACAATAGAGGATCATATTTTCTGAACTGCAAATCTGGATACAAAGGTGGGTGAACTTATAAAGACGAAGACTGTTACAGGGCCCTGCCCTAGGAATTCTGGACACCTGGTCACCACCCATGAAAAACCCCAGTGCACGATTAACCTCCAAGTCCACGGTCAGCTAGGTTCCTAGAGGCTGCAGAAATTCCTAATTTCCCCTATGCCTGCCTGCCTGCAGCCTGCCTTAGGAGAAATTAAGGTGGAACTAGAAGCATGCCTAAAAGACTACCTGGCATCAATCTCAAAATAAAACCACCAGTTATTTTACCAGCAAAACGAGTTTACTTGGCAATAGCAGAGGAACTGCAAGTTGGGACAAACTATGGCAAACCACAGGCAAGTGTAAAGAAACAAAGGGAAGTTCAATTTTTATTAGGTTTTAGGGAAAATTTGGGAGGTTTGTTTTGAACAAAAGTTCACTGTAGAAGAATTTGAGGTTTGTCATTGGTTGCAAGCAGTGGTTAGCACATTGCTGGGGCAGAGAGGGATCTTCCTATGTCTTAAAAGCAGGATGTGAAAAGTATCTTCCTTCCTCCTGCTGGTTATATGGGCTGCCAGGAGTGGTACTTGCATGAAAGCTTTCCTTTCAGGGCTTCATTTTAAACGAGGTGTCCTTTACTCATTTTCACACTGGTAGAGACTTCTACAAAACTCCACTGTCCCTCCCAGGCCACCTTTTACACACACAGATGGGTTATCTCACTTGAGGAGTCTGGCAAATAGCTTTAGTTAAAAAACATCTGGGGGAGGGGCGCCTGGGTGGCTCAGTTGGTTAAGCATCTGCCTTCCACTCAGGTCATGATCCCAGGGTCCTGGGATTGGCCTGCATCGGGCTCCCCGCTCAGTGGAAAGTCTGCTTCTCTCTCTCTCTCTCCCTGTGCCCCTCCACCCTGCTCATGCTCTCTTCCTGTCTCTCTCTCAAATAAATAAATAAAATCTTAAAAACAAAAAAAAATCTGGGGGAGGGGGAAGACTCTTGAAACACTCTAGTACATTTCTAAAATAGGTTATTTATTTTAAGTAGGCTCCACACCCAGCATGGAGCCCAACATGGGGCTTGACCTCACAACCCAGAGATCAAGACCTGAGCTGAGATCAAGAGTCAGAGGCTCAACGACTGAGCCATCCAGGTGCCCCTAAAATACGTTTATTTTACTGATTCTTGAAAAGTGGAACTGAGTGGTTAAGCATACAACTCTTGATTTCAGCTCAGGTCATGATCCCATGTTCAAGAGATGGAGCCCTGCATGGGAGGGGGGGGGACGGGAGGGGGGTGGTGGCGGTGGTGGTCCATGCTCAGCAGAGAGTCTGCATGAGATTCTCTCTCTCTCTCTTCCTCTGCCTCTTCCCCCCTCTAAAATAAATAAATAAATCTTAAAAAAAAACAAAACAGAAGTGGAACTGAGGTTGGAAGTAACCGAAGAGTTCATCAGTAGGCAAATGGATAAGGAAGATAAGGTGTGTGCGCGCGCATGTGCGCGCACACAGGAATACTATGCAGCCATAAGAAAGGACGAGATCGTGACATTTATGACAACACACATAAAGAGTATTACGCTAAATGAAATGAGACTAAGACAAATACCATATGATTTCATTCATATGTGGAGTCTAAAAGAAAATAAAACAATTAGGCAAATAAAAAAGCAGAATCGGACCTATAAACACAGAGAACAAACTCATTGTTGCCAGAGAGGGTAGGGAGTAGGTGAGCAAAATGGGTGAAGGGGCGGGAGATACAGGTTTCCAGCTATGAAATGAATCAGTCACAGGAATAAAAGGCACAGCATAAGGAATACAGTCAATGATATTATAATAGTGTTGTATGGTGACAGATGGTAGCTACACTCGTGGTGAACATAGCACGTTTAAACGTGTTGAATCACTATGTTGTACACCTGAAACGAATGCAACGTTGTGTGCCAATACAACACTCAAATACAAAAATTAGTAATAAAAAATTTGGTTGTCCTGCACAAAGAGGTTGAAATTATGCATCTTAGCTTTTTGTTGTCTGTGATAATTCCACAAACTGCTGCAATCCCACCTTGTTCCAAGACTTAATACAAAAATATTTAAATCACTGTCTCTCTCTCTCTCTCTCTCTCACACACACACACACACACATACACACAGACACACACACACACACACACACACAGAGTGGAACTAAAGGAGTTTTCTCCAGTGATGAAAATGTTCCATATTTTCATAGGGGTGTGAATAACAGAGGTGGACAATCAGGAAAAACTCATTCAACTGTGGAGAAATGCATGGAAAAATGACAGAGTAAAAATTATCGGTAGAAACTAACTGGTCAATACAGGAGTGTTCATTGTACAATTCTTTCAATTCGGGGGCATGTTTTAAAATGTCCATGATATGTACACCTGAAACTAATATAACACTGTATGTTAACTATACTGGAATTAAAATTAAAAACAATAAAAAATAAAAATGAAAAATAAAAACTCCTTGCTCAATCAAGGTAAAAAAAATGCACATCCAATGATCCATTCATTATTCTCCTGGGCATATACTCAACAGAAATGCATAAACATAAATCAAGAGGCATGTATTTTAAATCTTACAGTGGCATCATTCATACTGAGCAGAGTTCTATTGGCAAAATGAGTAATATTTATTCACAGATACAAGAATTGGGGGAAAAAGCCCATTCATGTCCTTAAGAAATAAATGTCAAAGATAATTTTGCTTTTTATGTTTAATAATTATACATCAAATTATGTTAATGACTTATGTTTTGATCATTTCCCAATTCAGGAGGAAAGAAAATTTTTAAATAAAAAAGTAAAATGTCCATGATAAAATGTTAGAAATTTTTAAATTAAAAATTATTTATTTTATTTATTTTTTTGACAGAGAGAGAGCGCTCGAGAGCACAAGCAAGGGGAATGGCAGGCAAAGGCGAGGGAGAGGCTGACTCCCCACAGAGCAGGGGGAGCCCACGTGGGACTCGATCTCAGGACCCCGGGATCATGATCTGAGTCGAAGTCAGTCACTTAACCAACTGAGCCACCCCGGCACCACAACATTTATTTTTAAAAAATTTAACTCGGAGCTCCTGGGTGGCTCAATCAATTAAGCCTCTAACTCTTGATTTCAGCTCAAGTCTGGGGTTGGTGAGTTCAAGCCCTGCATGGTGCTGGGGGTGGAGACTACTTTTAAAAAAGTCTTTTCTTTTTCTTAAAGATTTCATTTATTTATTTGAGAGAGAGAGAGAATGCTTACACGCTCCAGTGGGAGAGGCAGAGGGAGAGGGAGCGAGAGTCCTAAGCAGACTCTCTGCTCAGGGGGAGCTGATGAGGGAGGGGCTCAAGCTCACCACCCTGAGATCAGGACCTCAGCAAAAACCAAGAGTCCAACGTGCTTAACCGATTGTGCCACCCAGAGCTAGAGCCCGACCCCCCGAAAAAAAAAAAGCCTTAAAAAAATAAAAATAAAATTTAATTTTACACGTAAGATATGTTCATTACATTGTATATTAATGTTACCTCAAACAAAACACCAGAACTAAGGAGGGGATGGGTTAAAAACAAAATAGAAGTAAAATAGTACAAATCTGTTGGATCATTGATTTGGTTGTTCTGAGTAGAAAATTCTTTAAGTTGGTAACTGTTTCTGTAGAATCATCGGTAAGTAACTTGGGCCCAGGCAGCTATGGAGGGAGGGGCCTGCTTCCTTCCTAAACAACCTTTTCTCACCTGGGACCCGTCTGCCTCTCCCTACCCAGGAGGCTGAGTCAGAAAACGCGCGGGCAGTTTGCGCTTGCCTGCGCACGGCGACCAGCGGAACCTAACCTCCAGGCGGCTGGGTGTGCCCGGTCCAATCCCCGCACAGCCCCGTCTGCCAGCACGCGGACCGAGCGCCCCTCGGGACCGAACACCGCGCGGCTCCCTGCCTTGTGCTCCGCCCTGCGCTCCGTCCCGCCCCTCCCGGGTGGCGCCCCGCCCCACCCGCATTCTGCTCCGCCCCTCCCGGGTGGCGCCCCGCCCAGATTTCGCCCCGCCCCGCCCCGCCCCGCCACGACGGAGCTCGCCTGGGCCTGTAGGGACCGTTTTCTGACTCAGCCAGAGGGGCTCAGGCTCTGGGTGGCACGCAGCTCCGCCCTCCGTTCCGCCCCGCCCTGCGCGCCGTGCTCCTCCCGGATTGCCCCGCCCCGTGAGCCCAGCTCAGCCGCGACCCGGTTCGTCTAACCTGTGCGGTCGGCTTGGGCATGGTGGACGCGAACCTGGGCAGGCAGATGCAGGGCGCTGTGGCCGACCCCGCCCTCGGCCCGGTTACGCGGCAGGTCAGCGGCCGCGCCGCCCCAGCCGCAGTCCCGAGCGGCCCCGAGCGCGGGCAGCTCCTGGCCGCAGCGGTAGCCGAGCTGCCTGTGCTGGACGCCTCCGGGAGGCAGGTGCCGTTCGGCGCGCTGTTTCGGGAGCGTCGGGCTGTCGTAGTCTTCGTGCGGGTGAGCGCGGGCAGCGGGGCGGCCCGGAGTAGGGACTCTGCCGGCAGGCTGGGATGGAGGTTGCTTCTACAGCTTCGGCTAGGGGGACATTGGGTCCTTCGAAGGCCCAAGGCCCGAGAGTGCGGTCCAGCTGGGCCTGGCCCTTCCCATTGCCTTCCACTAGAGGCTTCCGGAATGCGAACAGCTCCTCTCGCTTCCTTTAATAGGAATGGAAAAACAGCCCGCCAAGCCAAGTCCATTTTCCCAGCAAACGAGGAGGCCTAAGGGAGTGGCCCAATTTTAACGCATCTCGGGCACCCTTCGCGCCTTTTTCTACCCGCTGTGAGTGGCATTAATTAGCGTCACGCGTAACGAAGTACTTGGTCTTTAATGAACCCTGAGGGTATTAGTCGCTAACTTGTCCTTTTTGTCGTGTTGGGATTTCAGCATTTCCTGTGTTACATTTGCAAGGAATACGTAGAAGATCTGGCCAAAATCCCCAAGAGTTTTTTACAAGTAAGTTTCCTGAGAGTGAGCAGCGGCGTGCCCTGCTTCAGGGCGACCTTGTGAAAGTCACCTGTCATTTCTAAGAAGCCCGGTGGGATGAGGTGCAGAGTTCTGTACCTCTCCAGAACAGACCCTCGCAAACCCTGATTATCACCTTCCTACACATCTCTCCAACACCTTCAAAAAAGAGACGTTAGAGATCTCTTTCTGTCCTACTTTATTCGCTACTGCCTGCTTATAAACGTACTAACTATAATAATTTCAATGTTAGTAACCTATTTGTAAATGTTGAATCATAATGACCAAAAGCACGGATGCTAGAAATTATTAATATTTTATTTCCCTTATTTTTTTAATAAGAACACTCCAAATAGTTGTTCATTATAGGAAAATACTAATATATCTTAAAGGTTAAAATTTGTATTTGTTAGGATGTGCCTTCCACATTCCTGTGATAACCACATACATATGTTCTTTTTCAGGCACATATACATTTGTTCCCATGTGAGCTTTTGAGTGAAGGAATTGGGCAACCTTTGTAAAACTAAGATCTGTTTTCATCAGGCCTTATTAATTGGGATGTGAAAAAATGAAACTGATTAACCCTACTTCAATAATTTTTATTCTTTTTTAGTGTACGTCTTTGGGGGGAGCATAGAGATTTTTTTGAGAATTATTGACTACATTTTTGAAGTTCTTAGCAAGAGATCAGCTGAATTAACTGAACATTTTAGCATACATTGCTTTACTTTGACTCACAATTTTGCTGTTTATTCCATTCTTCTAGAAGCCTATAGGTGGCATTAGAATGGAACAAAAGAGTTGGACAAGGGGAAGTTTTATAAAATATATGTAAGTTCTGGTAATATGTACCTGTCCCTTTTTTCTCCTAAAGGAAGCAGATGTCACCCTAATAGTGATTGGACAGTCATCCTACCATCATATCGAGGTAAATATATCGGCAACTGAGAAACTAACAAATCTATTTCAGACATAAAAATTATTTATTTGAACCACTAAGTGTAGGTTAAATTTGCTAAAATAAAGGTAGGTTATCATTACTTTTCTCTCATTTTTACTTATACAAAATCCAAATATCTTTTTTTAGCCTTTCTGCAAACTGACTGGGTATTCTCATGAAATCTATGTTGATCCTGAGAGAGAAATTTATAAAAAATTGGGAATGAAAAGAGGTGAAGAAATTGCCTCCTCAGGTAAGACATGACACGTCTCATCAGAAAACGCTAATGGTGCATTTGCACATTTCTGTATGTATGCATAGGGAAACAAATGGTAAATTCACAAATCAGCCTGCTTTTTATGATTCCAGACTCTCAAAGATTCATTTCCTGGGTGTAATGACATAGAAGGCTATTTGCAAAGTACTAAATAAGTGAAAAAAGCAAATTGCAGAACAGTGTTTTTAGTATGATTCTATTTTTGTGGAAATAAAAACCATTTTCATAAAGATCAGGAGTACCTGTGTGTGTGTGTGTGTGTGTGTGTGTGTGTGTGTGTGTGTAATAAAAAAGGTTTTAGGGGTGCCTGGGTGGCTCAGTCGTTGAGCGTCTGCCTTCAGCTCAGGTCATGATCCCAGGGTCCTGGGATCGAGCCCCCGCATCGGGCTCCCTGCTCGGCAGGAAGCCTGCTTCTCCCTCTCCCACTCCCCCTGCTTGTGTTCCCTCTCTCGCTGTGTCTCTCTCTGTCAAATAAATAAATAAATAAATAAATAAATAAAATCTTTAAAAAAAAGGTTTTAAAAGATATTGCCATGCTTACCCCAAGGTATGGAAGTTAGAAAAGTGGCCTTTGTATTTTTAACAATGAGTACATTTTACTTTCGTAATTAAGTGAAAAATAATATTGCTTGAGTCAATATATTTTCTTAGCTCAACACCATGGCTTTGAATACTCTATGTTCTTTAATTGATGAAATCTTAGTTTTCATTTGAAGCCCAACTCAAAGGGGCTCTTAAAAGCCCCTCCTGCAGAAGTTATTCCTTCCCTCATTGTACCTGAATAGCCCCTTGTACTTATCATGTACTCTACCAGTGCACTTAAGGTGTCCAGACAGCAGAGTTAGTTGAAGAGTTTGAGGTTTTGTCTTTATGTGGTCCACATTCCCTGCCTTTAATGCAGTTCTTTGTAATTTAACAGAGCTTCGTCAGCTTTAGGTGAACTGTTTCTGTATTAAGTAGAAAGAATGGCTTCTGAAATGCCAGTTGAGAGAACTCAAACTCAAATCATTCATTCTCAACAAATATTGTTGAGCTCCTGTCTGTAATCCCCACTTGGTTGGATGCTCCCAAGAGGACAGTGATAAAACAGCTCCCTGCCATCCTAAAACTCATACTCTATTCTGGGAGACAAAAGCAAACAGCTGATTACAATACAATTTAAGGGCTTGTAATAGAGAACATGTACTAGGAATACCTATGCCGGAAATACGAGGGGAGAGAAGAATCTCTGAAGGCTTTACAGAGGAGGTGTCATCTAAGCCCACTCTTAAAGGAGTTAGCTGGGTGAAGTGAGGCTGGGGAAGGGTGCTGCTGACCGAAAGTAGCACATGCAAAGGCACACAGGCATGAAAAACTGTGACTCTTGGACAAGTGCAGGTCCCTGTGTCAGGCTGGAGTCTAGCCAACTGGGGACTTGGTGTGAGCCAAGGGACAGGTTGTGGCTAATTCGGGCCGAGTCTGGGGTGACATGCCAAGGAGTTTGGATTTGTTCTGGAGGAGTGGGGGTGTCATACTAGCATTTGAAGTGATGAAGTCATAGTCCTGTGTCCAGCGTGGATGAGTAAGTATCCCTTTACTGATGTGTTTAAGGAAAGCAACCTAAACTTTATTAAAACTAATGATGAGCTAGCATAAACACAGAGTGTGCTCTTTCCTTTTTCTCCTTGGTATAGGAGATTGCAGTGTATACATTGTGAGCCTTACCTCTTGGTAGACTGTTTTCTGTGTTGTAACAGTCCCAGCTGTGTGAGTTGATTATCATTTAGCACTTTAGATCTAAACTGTGAGTTTCACCTTAGTAACACCTCATGGTTCATCGGTTCATCACACAATAAAAATACAGAATTGCAAAGAAAACAGTTGAATTCTAAACAAAATATATGCTTATAATTATTAGAGAAGGTATATTCAAATCTTTTAAACTCCTGTGACCTGTGTGAAAGTACTGTATTTCCAGAATTAGATTGTGTTTGTGGCAAAGATTGTTAAATTTTAGGTCATGGAATCTCCTTCAATTGAATTTCTGAAATTTCAGAAATATTAAATGACCCCTTCTTTGGACATGAAGAGATAGTTTGGGTTTCTGAATATTTATTTTAGACATAGAATCCTAGAAAACAGTAAAATTTAGTCTTTTACTCATGTTTCTAAGGTAATGGGCCTGTATTTGTTTCTTGGTGAGATAAATGTCCATCATAATAGAAACATGAAAGAAATAGAAGAGTCAGAGAGAGGAAAGGAAATGATAGGTACCTGGAAATACTAAGGATTCAGGCAGGTTAAAGGCAGCATAACCATCAAAATAAAAAGCCAGAAGCAAGACGTAACAGGCAGGGATAGGGGAAAGATAAGTTACGAGAAGGGTGAAGAGGGTGGGTCCCTTTGCTCAGAGGGAGCAGAAGTGAAGTATTAGTCCATGTGGGAAAGGAGATGGAAAAACTGACAGCCAAGGGGAGCTGGGGAGGCGCTGGATTAGCTGCTGTCACAGACAGCTCCCCAAGTCTCAGCGGCACAGCACGGGAGAGGTTAGTTCTTCTTTTAATTTCAAGATGGCGTATCTATTCAGATGCCTTTCCTCCAAGCAGCAGTACAGCAGGGACCCCGGGGGGAAGGACCCAGGCCCCTTTCATCTTGTGGCTCTGTCATTTTCATCCCAGGGCTTCCAGGAATGTAGAAGGAACATAGAGGTTTTAAGGAGCTGGCCGGGAAGTGGCCCGTATCATTTTACTCATGGGTTAGAACATAGTCACATGGCCATAACGAACTGCTAGGAAGACTGGAAATGTAGTTCATCTGTGGGCCCAGAAAGAGGAAATGGGTTTTGAGGAGCATATACTGGTCTGTGCCACAGTGTTTCTTGAAAAGGAGTGTAGTTACGTATTAGTAGGTGAGAAATTAAACAAAGGATAAATGATGTATTAAAAGGGAAAGCATTAAGGGCACCTGGCTGGCTCAGTACGGCATGTGACTCTTGATCTTGGGGTTGTGAGTTGGAGCCCCATGTTGGGTATGGAGATTACTTAAAATCTTTAAAAAAAAAATGGTGGGGGAAAGCAGTCAGTTTGAGAAGTCTGTAGCGGACATTTTTCTGTGGCAGATGATTGGGGTATATCATCACTTCTTTAAAGTAGTAGTTCTCAAGCAGGGTACATTTGGTGTTATCTGGAGACACTTTTGGTTTGTCATCACATGGTGAAGGTACTGCGGCATCTAGTGGGTATGCAGGACAGTGATGCTGCTAACCACCCTGCGTTGCACTGGATGAAGACTTACGTGGTCCAAAATGTCAATAGGGAAAGGCTGAGAAACCTTTGTTTGAAGCAAGAAAAGAAGACAAGTTGGAAGTAAGATAACACAAGAAAAAATATTTCAAGGGGGATGGGCAAAAATGGGTGAAGGGGAGTGGGAGATACCAGCTTCCAGTTACGGAATGAGTAAGTCACGGGGATGAAAGGCACAGCACAGGGACTACAGTCAATGATACTGTAATAGCCTTGTATGGTGACAGGTGGCAGCTACACCTGTAGTGAGCCTAGCCCAAGTACAGAGCTGCGGCATCACCACATTATACAGCAGTGTATGTTGTGTCAACTATACCTCAAAAAAAAGAATGTGTTATAGAAGCACTAACATTATCTTCTGATATCTAATTGAATATAAAATGATAATATCTAAAGACAATTCCCAATATTTCAGGAAAGAGCCCCCATATAAAATCAAATATACTCTCAGGAAGCATTCGGAGCCTGTGGAGGGCAGTGACTGGCCCTCTTTTTGATTTTCAAGGAGACCCTGCCCAGCAAGGTGGAACCCTCATCTTAGGTCCAGGTAAGCGTCAAAGCCCAGATCCAGTGGCACACTTTTTGTTCTTTTTAGAAGTTAGGAGGCCACAGTTTCTTCATAAAATAGATACCAGGTAAAAATGGCAATTTGACATTGTAACAGTCACAATTCTGTGCTTATAGGGGTCACCTTTGTTTTCAAACGCTTCTGTGTATTTTGGCGTCTGTTTATTGCATGTAATGTGCCCATCATCCTGTGCCTGAGTGATTTCAGGTATTTGGGATAGGAAAGTCAGTGGTGGTTTGGTCAATTGTATATGTCTATAAAACTGTTTAAAAAGTTCATGGAAGAGGGGCGCCTGGGTGGGTCAGCCACTTGTGCACCAGATACTTGATTTCAGCTCAGGTCATGATCTCAGGGTCCTGGGATTGAGCCCCGTGTCAGGCTCCATGTTCAGCGGGGAGTCTGCTTGTCTCCCTCTCCTTCTGCCCCTCCCCACCTCTCTAAAATAAATAAATAAATCTTTAAAAAAAAAAGTTCATGGAAGAGAGGGACACCTAGGTGGCTCAGTTGGTTAAGCGTCAGATGCTTGATTTTAGCTCAGGTCATGATCTCAGGGTCATGAGATCGAGCCCTGTATGGGCTGCACTCAGCAGGGAGTTTGCTCGAGATCCTCTCTGTTTCTTTCCCTTCCCCTCTGCCCACGCTCAAGTGCTCTCTCTCTAAAATAAATAAATCTTTAAAAAAAAAAAGTTCATGGAAGTGAACATTTCCACATAGAACAAAGTGTTGACCCTTTTTTTTCTTTTTTTTCTCAATAGAAGAATCAATCTAGTTACTTATATCTAACAAGGCTAGAAGACTTGCTCAGTGTCAGAAAGCAAGTCAGCTCCAGGGACAGCTCATTCAGTAACAATTACTATAAGCCACATAGTTTTAATAGCTTTATTGATCACTTTGGGCCACCTGAAATTTCTTTGGCTCCACACTGCTAAATGGTTCAGTGTTAGATCTCTACCATGGTCAAGTATTGTAGTCAGGGACAGCCACTTTCACAGTGTAAATCACTAAATTGTAAATAGATTTTCTTGGTTCTTCTTCCTCTTGAAAATTGTCCACATTAGCGAGCATAGCTTCTAGGAGTTATAAAATTAACATTTACTTTAATAAACTCCACATGTCTAAAAGTCTTTAGAAGGAGGCTTTTGACCAAGCATTATGGCGTTTTGGCTTTCTGCAGCTGGAGCACTTTAGCTACTAAAACCTGTAATTTAATCTCTTTCCCTCTCTTGTGAATTTATACCAGTTAGACTAGAAAAAAAGAGAAGCCCTGTTTTATGAGAATGAGTCCTCTAGATTAGCCCTGAATGACCTTGAGCCATATTTTTGGATGGCTTGTTTCCATCTTCAGACCCGTTTTGAGTCCCTAATCTCCATGTCTCAGCATCTGACCACATGTTCAGGTGTGTAAGGGTGACCAAGCACACAGCATCATTTGTGTGCCAAGTTGGGAACATAATTGAGTAAGTGAGGAGTATGTAAGGAGAATATCTTGATACTACCTGCTGGAAGAAATGTAGCTCCTCTAAGGAAAGAGCTGGGTATACTTATTTATAGAAACCTTTCATGGTTAAACCTGTATTGCATTTTGCCTTTTTGATAATAAGCCAATTTATGATATTAAATCTACAGTGATTACTGTAGATTACTGATGCCTCCTTTTTTTAAAGATTTTATTAATTTGACAGCACGAGCAGGGGGAGTGGCGGGCAGAGGGAGAAGCAGGCTCCCCACTGAGCAAGGAGCCTGATGCAGGACTTGATCCCAGGACCCTGGGATCATGACCTGAGCCAAAGGCAGATGCTTAACCGACTGAGCCACCCAGGTGCCCAAAAACATGCCTCTTATAATATTTACTTAATCTTATGTTTTAAGTTAGAATTCTGGTCTTGAGTCCAAGAATCAAAGTAACAAAGACCCTAGACCTATAAATTATGACATTTTAATTTGAGCAGATAAAAGGATTGTGGATGTCTAAGTGTATTGTAACTCACTGTCTCAATGCCCTGATTTTTCAGCCTCTTTTGGTCTAGGATTATAATGCTGATAACCTATTAAATCAGTGTTTGGTAGTGAATTTTTTTTTTTTGAAGCAAGTGATTTATTCCATTATTAAATTTAAGAAACAGATGTGATTTTCCAGCTTGATATTTATGCTAGTTCCATATTCTGCCTGTCTGTTTGACAGGATATTTTATTTAATTACATCTAATAAAACCTAACAGAGGTTATAATTTAAGAATCTTTCCCCTTGGATCTCATAAAACATTAAGTATCACACTTATTTAACCTAATCCATGTCATGCTTTATTACCTTAATTAAAAATTATTAGGGCATTATATAGAGAATATTATGAACTCCAGGCAGTCATTTTTTCCCTTTAGACTAATTAAAAGTTTAAAAGATTCCTTGACTCTAATAAGCAATAAATCTAATGAATCTATATGCCTACCTTTGCCTTTTATTCTCTTCTAGGTAACAACATCCATTTTATACACCGTGATAAAAATAGGTTGGATCACAAACCCATCAACTCTGTTTTACAGCTTGTAGGAGTTCAGCATGTGGACTTTACAAGCAGACCTTCAGTTATCCATGTGTAATGGCATAGACTGTTGTCACTTTCAAATGGACCCTTGGGGTAGGACCTGAAATGTTCAGAGTTGGGTGTCCTTGTGCAGTGTCTAACTTGTTGGCGTGTCCCAGCCTTTGAGGAGTTATGAAAACATGAAAAGACCACGTACCAGTCATTGCATGCTGGGAGGCGTTAGTTGTCAAAAATATGATCTATATTTATAATTCTATAGCTTTTAAAATTTTATTTATATAAAACTTTAAAAGCTATAAAAGTAGAAATACCATTCTATATTTTGCATTATGGTATATCCATTCAATGAAACTTTCTGTTGGCCATTAAAATAATAAATTCTTCTGAAGAACATAAATGGAAAGGTAAGCAACTCACCATCATTTTATCCAGGAAAAAAGCAGGATATCAAATTCTGTAAATAATATAATCATATTTTTATATGTTTATATTTTTGTATGCTTAGGAAAAAATATAGGAAAGAAACACACCAGAATATTGCCAGTAGGTACCTCTATGTGGTAGGATTACAGGTGTCTTTATTTTCTTTTCCACGCTTTTCTTTATCTCCGAACTATTCTATAATGAGCATGATTCATTTTTTTGGCCAGGAAAAATTCTTTAAATTTATATGAAGAATATATTCCTACATAACAAGTTCCGCAAAGTTGCATTTATATAGGCTGCTGTCCATGTTTCTATCCTCACTGCTTTACTCAGAGGAAATATGGTAAACCAAACCTTCTGCATAGCCTGTGTCCAAAGCACCTTGTACCACACACCCACTACCCATTTCACTAGGATTTCTGTGGGGAGGAGTAGGGGAAAAAAATGTCTTATGTATTTAAGATATGTATTTAAAATACGCTTCAGTATGCTTTTTGAAAGTATTTTAAGAATTGTTTAAACTAAAAAAAAAACTTTGTAACTTAAATGTACACTGGTTTGGTTGCCATATTGCTTTTATTTAGTGTATTGTCATCTTCTATTTATCTAGAATCTTAATAGGTTTATAGTTGTGAAGAAATTCTGATGAAAAGTACAGTTAAGAGCAAAATGTTGGTAATTATTAGCAAGTATATACTGCTTTGAACTTACAAACTTTTATATCAAGCATATGAGGTCACACACAAATATATTTCAAGTATCCACATATTTTAATGTATGTTTGTGTATATATACATAAACAATCATTTTTTAATCAATAAAAATGAAATTTCTCATGAAATTTAAAATTAAGCAATTTTGTGCTATTTTTTTATAGTAAGGAAGGACTGGTGACCCAGATCCCTTTGCTGATTTTAGACTTACAACTGCTGAATAATAGCTTACACAAAACTTCATATATTTATAAACGTATAGTACATTTTCCTAAGATACATAAATGTTCTTTATGTAGCTTCAGGGAGATAACAGTTAGACAAAGTGCAGTGGTAAATTGCTGACCCAAACAAACATATTTAATACAAAAAAAGATTTCTGTTGTTTAAAGATTTTTATGTATGTATGTATGTATGTATTTATTTATTATTTGCTGGGGGGAAGGGAGGAGAGGGAGAGGGACAAGTAGATTCTGCCCTGAGCACAGAGCCTGGTGAGGGACTCAATCGCACAACCCCAAAATTGTGACCTGAGCAGAAATCAAGAGTTGGGTGCCTAACCGACTGAGCTACCCAGGCACCCCAATACAAAAATTATTTCTCATAGGCACTGTGAAATATATAAACATGCTCTGTACCCAATAATGTACTAGACTCAAAATTTTGTAAAACCTTCCTACAATAAATACAGAGCAATACTATTCAAAGAATAGTATCTAGCACTTTCATCATGCTAATTATTTGCCAGGTAGTATTCCAAGTGCTTAACATACATTAGCTCTATAGAATTGACATCATCATCATGCCCATTCCACAGAGAAGAAACATCTTTTTTTTAAGCTGAACTTTCAGTAAGAAAGTGAGGAAATCACCAGGGCCAAAAGCAGAAGTAGAAACAACGCTGATGACCATGCCCTGAAGCTGTTGGTTGCTCTGAGGTTTGTCCTCATCCCAGGAATGTTCCTTAGCCAACTCAAAGGCCTTGTGCAGTAGAGAATTAAAACTAAGACCACCACATAAAGACCTATGCCTGAGACCTGAGACTTCCTAGGGCTTCTAAGAGCTACAGCTGCACCACAGTCAGATCCATCCATATGCTCACCAACTTGTTTCTATATTTTTTTTAGATGTTTGTTATTTTAAGTAATCTCTACATCCAACATGGGGCTCAAACTCACAACTGGAGATCAAAAATCTCATGCTCTACTGACCCAGCCAGCTGCCCCTATTATTTTTTTTTTAATATAATGGCCATTCTAATAGGCATGCAGTCGTATCTTACTGTAGTTTTGACAAAATTTACCAATTTTTAAACATGTATATACAATAAACAAAGAAAAAAATATCTATGAGCTGATGTTGAGTAAAAATTTTTTTTTTATTTTTTTTTATTTATTTATTCATGAGAGACAGAGAGAGAGGCAGAGGGAGAAGCAGGCTCCCCACCGAGCAGGGAGCCTGATGCAGGACTCAATCCCAGGCTCGTTTGGCTTCGACCTGAGCCGAAGGCAGACGCTTAACCATCTGAGCCACCCAGGCGCCCGAGTAAAAATTTTTTTAAGTAAGCTCCATGCCCCATGGGGAGCCCCATACAGGACTCAATCTCACAACCTTGAGATTGAGACTTGAGCCGAGATCAAGAGTCTGATGCTTAACTGACTGAGCCACCCAGGTGTCCCTGAATAATATTTTTTTAAAAAAACAAGCATGACACCCTGGACTTTCTATGTTGTCCACCATTAAGCAGACATTAGAAATGTTTGAAGTGTTAAAGAACTGCTTTTGTAAATCGACCTGTGTTGTCCTCACTGATAATGAACATTTTTTTAAAATGGGTCCTATATGTTTTGATTTCTTTTAAGTTGGAAATCTTAGAGTTTAATGAATGGTGTGCCAAAAACAATCATTTTGAAGCTTTTAGCAAATCATATGACTGGAAACAAATCTTACAAATGGGAAGACGTTGCTTTTTTTTTTTTTTTTAAAGATTTTATTTATTTATCTGACAAAGAGAGTGAGAGAGAGCACAAGCAGGAAGAGTGGCAGGCAGAGGGAGAAGTAGGCTCCCCACTGAGCAAGGAGCCTGATGCGGGACTCAATCCCAGGACCTATGACCCGAGCCGAAGGCAGACACTTAACCAACTGAGCCACCCAGGTGTCCCTGTGGCATAAAGTTTTAAGAAGTATATACTGTTTAAGGATACCTACATATGTCTGACAGTTTTAAAGAAAGGCAAGGCAGTGATAAATAGCAAATTAAGGAGAATGAATATCTTTGGGGGAATGAAGGTAGAGGTGATTAGAGTGTACAGAAATGGTGTTTGGCTGGGTTGGCAAAATTTAATTTAAGTGATGTAGTTGGGTACATGGGTATCTGATCCATCATTCTTTGTACCTTTTGTATTCGCACACATATACACACATATAAATAGATCATAGCCTGTTTTGTAGATGTATTAATTGGGTTGTACCTTATATTATTGTCCAATAATTGCCTTTACAGCATAAATATTTTATATATTTGTTTTATTTTATTTTTTTAAGATTATTTGAGACAGAGCGATAGCAGAGAGCACGAGGTGTGGGGGGATGGGTAGGGGGCGGGGAGGTGGGGAAGGGCAGAGGGAGAGGGAGAAGCAGGCTCCCTGTTGAGCAGGGAGCCCACTTCTCGGCTCAATCCCAGGACTCTGGGATTACGACCTGAGCCAAAGGCAGACGCTTAACTGACTGAGCCACCCAGGTGCCCTGACCATTTTACATTTATACACAGGAAGTGGAAAAGCAATTTTTACACCTTCAAAACATGTAGCTTTACTAAGCTGTACATTCAGTTCCCGCCTAGAACAGCAACACAGGGGTGTCATTCTTGTTTGGGATCTGTGCTGCAGTACTGCCTTACAGGTGATGTGGTCTGATAATGAGGGAAAAGATGTTTTACAGGGCTAATTATGTGTTAGGTATTATGGGAGATTTAAATGACAGATACAGCAGAATCTTTGCCTTTAATCATTCAGAATATATTTAAGGAGGGCAGGAAGAGTATCAGGGCAGCTAACAAAATAGGTAGTAAATGATAAACAGCCCTTTGCAGGGTGCAGAAAACCTTACAGTGATTTGAATGTCTTGGAGGGGAAGGCAGGAGATTGGAATGCTCGGAGGTTTGCACATGAATTTTTAAAAGCAGCTCACAAGAACCACAAGTGTAATTAGCCTTATTCATCATGATGAGGTATTTGATCAAAGCTCTTATGGAAATAAAACTTGTTTCTAGAAAATTATTTTTAATATTACGCCAATCTTCTTATATGCCATTTTTAAAAATAGGTAAGCACTCAGAGTATTTTTAAGATTTCTTTAGAAATCATTCCATCTCTGTTACTTAACTTTACTCTGAGAGCAACTTCTAATCACTTACATTTCCAGACGTTGACTCCTAAAGACTTAAAATGCCACATGTGAATGTATTTACTAACTTGATATAAATAAAGAATAGCTTCAAAATTCCAAGAACATGCATATATCTATCATAAGCACAACATTCATCATTCTTTTTGCTTATACCAGTATACTTTCCTCTCCATTTTTCTAGACTATAAGCTCATATTTTGATATTTTGTTGCCCATGTCCGTATTGGCAAGTATGAGGGCCTCCTGTGAATTAATGCTGTGTGCCACACAAGAGGAACATAAAGCAAAAGAAAATGCTTTCGAAAATGTATTGGAGGATTAACAAGTCAGGAAACAACAGATGTTGGTGAAGATGCAGAGAAAGGGAAATCCTCTTACACTGTTGGTGGGAATGCAAGCTGGTGCAGCCACTCTGGAAAACAGTATGGAGGCTTCTCAAAAAGTTGAAAATAGAACTACCCTATGACTCAGCAATTGCACAACTAGTTATTTATCCAAATGATACAAAAACAGTGATTTGAAGGGGCACATGCACCCCGATGTTTATAGCAGCACTATCCATAATAGCCAAACTATGGAAAGAGCCCAAATGTCCATTGACTGATGAATGGATAAAAAAGAGGTGGTATCTATACACAATGGAATATACTCAGCCATCAAAAAGTATGAAATCTTGCCATTTGCAACAACATGAATGGAGCTAGAGAGTATAATGCTAAGTGAATAAATCAATCAGAGAAAGACATACCATATGATCTCGCTCATATGTGGAATTTAAGAAACAAAACAGATGAACATAGGGGAAGGGAAGGAAAAATAAAATAAGATAAAAACAGGGAGGCAAACCATAAGAGACTCTTAACTAAGGAACAAACTGAGGGCTGCTGGAGGGGAGGTGGGTGGAGTGTGGGGTAAATGGGTGATGGGCATTAAGGAAGACCTTTGTTATAATGAGCACTGGGTGTTATATACAAGTGATGAATCACATTCTACCCCTGAAACTGATGCTAAAACAAGCAAACAAGCAAAAAACCAAACAAAAAGTATTGGAGGGGCACCTGGCAGGCTTGTCAGTAGAGCACGTGACTCTTGATCTCAAGGTTGTAAGTTTGAACCTCATTATATTGGAGGCATTTTTCCAAAGACAAACAGATGGACAACGGGTATATGATGAGATGATCAACATCACTGATCATCAGGGAGATGCAAATCAAAACCACAATCAGGTATCACCTCACCTCTGTCAGAATGGCTAAAATAAACAAGACAAGAAATAACAAGTGTTGCTGGCAAGGATGTGGAGAAAAGGGAACTCTCAAGTACTGTTGGTGAGAATGTAATTGGTGTAGCTACTATGGAAAACAGTATGGAGGTTCTTCAAAAAATTGAAAGTAGAGCTACAATAAGATCCAGCAATTGCACTTCTGAATATTTATCCAAAAAAAAATGAAAACACAAACTCAAAAAGATATCTGCACCTTCATGCACATTGCAGCATTATTTACAATAATCAAGACTTGGGAGCAACCTAATTATCCATCAAGGGATGAATGGATAAAGAAAATGCATATATGTGTGTGTGTATACATACATATACATATACATGCACACACACAACGGAATATTACTCAGCCATAAGAAGAATGGAATCTTGCCATTTGCTGTTAACATGGAGGACCCTGAGGGCATTATTCTAAGTGAAATAAGTTAGATAAGAAAAGATAAATACTGCATTCTCACTTACAAGAATCTAAAAACAAAACAAAACCAAGTTCATGAATACAGAGAGTAGACAGTTGGTTGCCTGTGGCATGGGTAGGCAAAATGGGTGAAGTAGATCAAAAAGTACAATTTCCAGTTTTAAAATAAGTAAGTCATGGGAATGTAATGTACAGCATGATGACTCTAGTTAATAATACCTTACTGTGGTGCACCTGGGTGGCTGTCTTTTGAGTGCCCAACTCTTGATTTTGGCTCAGGTCATGATCTTGATCAGGGGATAAAGCCCCACGTGAATTCCATGCTCAGGGTGGAGTCTGCTTGTCCCTCTCCCTGCCCCTCCTACCTACCACTCTCTCGCTTTCTCTAAAATAATAAATAAAATCTTTAAATAATACCTTACTGCATATTTTTTTTAGAGAAGGGGGAGGGGCAGAAGGAGAGGGAGAGAGAGAATCGCAGGCTCCACACCCACTGCAGAGCCCAATGAGGGGCTGGACGTGGGGCTCCACGTGGAGCTTGATTCTCCGTCTCACAACCCTGAGATCATGACCCAAGCTGCAATCAGGAGTTGCCACTTAACCAACTGAGCCACCCAGGCACCCCACCTTACTGAATATTTGACAGTAGCTGAGAGTGGATCTTGAACATTCTCATTACAAGAAAGACAAATTTTGTAACTATGTATGGTGACAGATGTTAACTGGACTTATTGTGGTGATCATTTTCAATATATACAAATATCAAATCATTGTATTGTACACCTGAAACTAATATGATGTCAATTATACCTCCATAAAAAAACATATTGGAAACAATGATCCATGTATGTTGTATAATTAGGAAAATAAAATATAGTACTAGAAGCATTCTGGCAGAGAGACCTGTGACCAAGGAGAAATAATTTAAGCATCTTTCAGCTACTTTTTTAAGGAAAGAAAATGTATTCATTTACTAATGTTGATAAGTTATTCTCTTTTTTAAAAAAGATTTTATTTGCGAGAGAGAGAGAGAGAGTGAGACAGAGAGAGAAGGAGCAGGGGGAGGGGCAAAGGGAGAGGGAGAGAGAACAGGGAGCCCAGTGCTGGGCTCAATCCTGGGACTCCGGGATTATGACCTGAGCCGAAGGCAGACGCTTAACCGACTAAACCACCCAAGCGACCCTGTTAAGAAATTATTCTAATATTGACTTAGAATGTATATGCTGCAGTGTAATCACACACATCTCCATTAAAAATTATCAAATTCATTCTGTAAGTTTTCTTACATCATTTTAAGATATAAAGGTAAACCACTCACAGGGTATATAACAACAAATGTGAGCTTGTATATGCAGAGACTATACCTGTATACAAAAATATTGACTTTTGAGCCAGGTGGATGTATTATCTATTTAATAAAAAGTTATTCTGTAAGTAATAATCAAATTGTCATTGCATTACCCTTTCTACATTAGTTGATACTTACAGAAGACTCAACTGAAACAGAGTGCAGCAAAGAATATCAACCTCATTGTTTTATAATGCCAGTTCTCATGTTCTCTTGAACAATACTATTTTCTGTTTCCCACACAGAAAGCAGATAGGCTCACACTGGTAATCGGGCAAATGTAAAGTAAATCAATGAGATGGGTAAAGCGTGTGACTCTTGATCTCAGGGCTGTGAGTTCAGGCATCCACGTTGGGTGTAGAGGTTACTTAAAAAAAAGAAAGAAATGCTATTTAAACACAAAACAAAAACAGCAATGAGCTGCTATCTCCCTACCATGTGAGAGTAGAGTTAGTGCTGCCAAGGGCACAGGTCAGGGTGGGAAGCTAAGGTGGTCAGAGAAGTTAGTACTTGAATAGTTGTGAAAAAGTAAGAACTAGCCACACAGAAAAGTGGTGGTAAGGGCCTCCAGAAAGAGGGCACAGAAAGTGTGAGAGTAGAGAGGAGCATGGCACTTTGGGGACTCTGGGAGGGTATGTGGCTGAGCACGCAAGCAGGGAAGGAATCGCAAGAGGAGAAGTTGTAGATGAGGCCAAAGTCAGGTCTCAGAGGCCTTTTTAAATATCTGATCCCAGTGAAGAGCGCCAGACCTTCCTGAAGGAATAACTGATTCCAGGGCAGGGGCAGGGGGAGGACAAGTTAAACCTGGAACATCTTGTGCCAGAAAGTAAGAAAACACTAAACAATTGATGGGGACATATCAGTGGGACACAGAAGCTAACATGAAGTGCCATCCACTAGTCAAGTCAGGGACAATTTGAACATCAAAATATATAATGACACTACGGGATTTATAGAAAACAAGAAATGAATAATCCATAATCCACCCATCCATATGCATACATACCAAAAAAAGCAGCTCCTCTTTCCAAAGAATGCCAATTAATAAACGTAGAACATAATTAGAAAGTCACCAGTCTGTACCATTATAGTAACAACTGATTCAGATTCATCAATGTGTACTAAATCACTGGGTGGAAGTTTGTGGTCTTAAAGTATCTCCCCACAAATTATTAATTACAAAGGGAAAAGTTATACCTTTATCGTGGAAAAAACTGGCAGGTAACACCTTAATGAACCCATTGATCAAAGTTCATAATTACCCCAGAATAAGGCAAACTGTCATCCTGGGCCTCCTAACCTGACACATCGAGAATGCACCATCAGGGCAGAAAACTTCAAAAATGAACATCCTCAGGATAGCTGTTAGGAGGACTGTTTTCCTGGGTCAAGGAAAAAAAATGCTAAAAAGGACATTATTAGGACAATTGGTGAATTGTGAAGATGGATTAAATATTTGATAATTGTATTGTAGGAATGTTAAATTTCCTGAATTTGACAATAACATTATGGTTATGTAGGAAAATGTCCCTGTTCTTAGGAGATACAGGTCATGATATCTGTAATATCCTCTCAAATGGTTCAGACAGTAAGCTTTTCTCCCTAAATTAACTTATAGGTTTGAAATTTTCAAACTAAACTAAACTAATAATGATGACTCTCACAGAAATGTGTACAATGGTCCAGAAGATAAATTCAAGACTCTCTAAATGGGGCGGGGAGCTGTTAGAACATTTCAGTTGATAAAATGATATGATTAGATTTGCCATTTTGAAAGTTTACTATGGAGCAATGTGGAGCATGGTCCAGGAAATGGACATGCTAGCCAAAGGACAAGTTTGACCTGCAAACTCTTCACTTCTAAATACATTGTACTGTTATTTTGGCAGCTAGATTGAAGTCAGAAACATGTTCTTTTTTATATAATATTTAGTAGTGCATAAACTAAAAGGATTAATACATTAAATGTGGAAACATCATTGCTTTTCTTTCCATAAATATTATTAAATGACAATTCACTTTTATTGACAATTTCTAGAAGCTGACTGCCTATATTATGGGTCATTTCTGCTTTCTGTTTTTGTCTTTTACATAGCCCCTAACCTTGGACAAAACAATTCACACTCACTTGAATCTGCATTTAAAAATGAAATTATGGGTGCCTGGGAAGTGCAGTCAGTTAAGCATAGGACTCTTGGTTTCCGCTCAGATCCTGATCTCAGGGTCATGAGATCGAGCCCTGCGTTGCATGGAGTTGGCCTGAGACTCTCTCTCCTTCTCCCTCTCCACCCGCCTCTCTCAAATAAATAAACAAATAAATCTTTCAAAAAATGAAATTAATAGAGAATCCAACTTAATTTGTCCATTTGTGCTCTGGTATTATTGAAGAAGAAAAAAAAGGTAGTAAAAACCTCCCATCGAATAAGAATACGTATTTTACTTTTTCCTGTCCTCTCTACTCCTATGGAAAATAGTGGGTGGAAGGGAGAAAAAAGACTGGGCTAGGATCTCCTCATAGACAAGACAGTTTATAACAAAAAGACAGAAAAATCACCCAATATATTAGAATTGCTGGCTAGTTCTCTTCCAAAGTCTTTGCAGGGAATATCTCCCAGCCACAACAGGAGATAAAGAATAAATTGCTTTTACACTTCTACAGCTACAGAAGTGACTTGAAATTGATGCCTTTAATTTACTTCTAACTGTGTGGATAAAGGCAGAGTCAGACAAGGGATGTCTTTCTTGTCCTGCAACAATTGGAAAGACAAATGTGTGTAGTGAAGGTGGAGGCTATTAGTTACTTCATATTACCTGATTATCTCTGCTGATTACTACCAGCAGCACGCTCACTTCTACCACTCTGGAGCCCCAATGGGTGGAGGTCTGGTGGAGTGGGGCTGGCAGCTAGGGCCAAATGCAGGGACAACTTGGGTCTGCAGTGAATTTTGTAGCTCAGTGCTGTCTGAGGAAGAGGACCAAGATTCCAGCCAGGAGAGCCTGTCCCATTCAGTCAGGGTGAGTGGGAGGCAAGGTTCAGAAGCTGAGGTATGGTGCCAAAGGGGTGTCAGAGGTAGAGATGGAGGGCAGCAAGGAGGGACAAAGGAAGGGTGGCAGATGGATTGGAATGGCAAGGGGGATGGTCTGGACATGGACTTGGCATAGGCAATCATGCTTACATTTGTAGAATGGTATTTCTGTAAGGACCACTGATTCTGAATCTTGTTTTGGGTGGTGGTTACACAGGTATATATAACTTTATTATTTTTTTTTAAAGATTTTATTTTATTTATTTGACAGAGAGATAGAGAGAGAGCACAAGTAAGCAGAGAGGCAGGCAGAGAGGGAGAAGCAGGCTCTCTGCTGAGCAGGGAGCCCGATGCGGGGCTCGATCCCAGGACCCCAGGATCATGACCTGAGCCGAAGGCAGCCACTTAACCGACTGAGCCACCCAGGTGCCCCAACAGGTATATATAACTTTAAAACTCACTGAACTAACATCCAGATCTTTGCTTTTATTGCATGTTAATTATATCTCATTTTTTTAAAAGCCCATTGGAAGTAAATACAGCAGGAAATTACTGTAGCTGAAATCACAATCTTATGGTGCCCCTAGAGATTACTGTGAACATAAGGTTAATAAATCCTCATAAGAGCCTCCTTGATACTTACAAAAATGAGATGATGAGAGACCACATTGCCCCAAACTTCAGACTAAAATAAAGAAAAGAGTTTAATTTCAAAGTTCTGTTGGGCCTTGGTATAAATGAAAGTGTCCCTGATGTAGTGGATTCTGCTTTGGTCAGGCAGTAATAGGTGTAATTTCTTTTACCCCAGTAGGCCTCTGGGCATTATAAGAAGCCAGAAGGAGGAACTGAAATTAGTCTGGACAGTAATTTAAAATACTATCTCCCTTGTGAACAAAAGAAGCTGAGAAGTCTATATTTAATGAAAAATGTTTGCATTCCTAAGGATTTAGGCTCTACCTTCTTCCAGTAACGTGGTAGGATCAAAGCACAATACAAAAAGTCATGCTCATAATAAACCTATGGTGGTTTACTTATTGAAGTAAGAAAGGATTTAAATAAATTCAAAGATATACCTTTTCCTTTAAAGAAAATTAACATTTTAAGAAATTCCTGGGGCGCCTGAGTAACTCATTCGGTTAGGCTTCTGCCTTTGGCTTGGGTCATGATCCCGGAGTCCTGGGATTGAGCCCAGCATCAGGCTCCCTGCTCAGTGGGGAGTCTGCTTCTCCCTCTCCCTCTGCTCCTTCCCCCTGCTCATGCTCTATCTCAAATAAATTGAAAAAAAAAATTCCTATTAAAGAAATTCAGTATTGTAACTATGTCAATTTTCTTCAAGTTAATCTAAAAATTGAATACTATCCCAGGCAAAAATCACAGAAAGAATTTTAAAATATGTTAGAAAATAGGGGCACCTAGCTGGCTTAGTGGGTAGAGCATGTGACTCTTGATCTTGGGGTTGTAAGTCTGAACCCACGTTGAGTGTAGAGATTATTTAAAAATAGTCTTTAAATATGTAAGAATAGAGAAAGATTGACTTTGATTATGAAAATTTTCAAACATAAAAAAGTAGAAAGAATGAAAAAATAAATAACCATTACCTGGATTCAACAATTTTTTTTTTTCTGGATTCAACAATTCTTAATGCTCTGCCATAGTTGTTTCATAGGTAGATAGATACATAGGCAAATGGATAGATAGAACGAGATAAAGAGTACATGTTTACAGAACCATTTTAAAGTGTTACACTCTAATACTTTATCCATAAATTCTTCAGTATGAATTTTCATAGATATTATCAGTTGGCTTGGGCTGCTATAACAAAGTATCATAGACTTGGTGGTTTTTGGTTTTTTGTTTTTTTAAGATTTTAATTTTAAGTAATCTCTACACTCAACATGGGGCTCAAACTTACTACCCTGAAATCAGGAGTCACATGCTCTAGTGCCTCAGCCAGCCAGGTGCCCCAAGACTGGGTGGTTTAAACAAGAGACATTTATTTCTCACAGTTTGGGAGGCTGGGAAGTCCAGGATCAAGGCGCTTGCTGATATGGTTCCTGGGGAGGACTTTATTCCTGGCTTGCAGATGGCCACCTTCTAGCTGTGTCCTCATATGGCAGAGAGAGAGCTATCTCTCTTCTCTTTTCTACTACTTATAGGAGTGATAATCAAAATATGAAGGCCACACCCTCTTGACCTCATCTAAACCGAATTACCTCTCAAAGGTCCATCCCCAAAACACCATCACATTGGAGATTAGGACTTCAACATATGAATTGGGCTGGGGAAGTGGGGGTGGGGGGTGGTGAAATTCAGTCCATAGCACTAGAATAAGTCCATTCTTCTACATAATTGCATTATTATGGGGTATGATAATTCATACCCCAATTAACAATATTTCCCTAATATCACATAATGCCCAATCCATATTCAAATGTCACCAGTTGTCCTAAACATACCACTTAGGCTGGTTTGTTCAGACCAGAGACTATACACTGCATTTGATTTTATGCCTCTTAAGGCTCTTTTTACTTACCACAGGTCTCCTCATCCAGTTGACCTGTTTTTTCCCATGACATTTACTTGTTGAAGAGACAGACTTTGTAAAAGGTCCACACGTTAGATTGTTTTCTTGTAAGTCATTTAACTTATTCTCCCCACTCCCTATATTTCCTGTAAACTGAAGTCAGATCTCAAGACTTGATTGGGTAAACATTTTTGGCTCTAATATTTTATTGGTGATGCTGTGTTCATCAAGAAGCACACAACCAAGCCCTGCATTGAGCCCCATGTGGGGCTCTGTGCTCATTTAGGAAAGAAAAATAGTAAGGAGGAGGGTGCCTGGGTGGCTCAGTTGGTTAAGCGACTGCCTTCGGCTCAGGTCATGATCCTGGAGTCCCGGGATCGAGTCCCGCATCGGGCTCCCTGCTCAGCAGGGAGTCTGCTTCTCCCTCTGACCTTCCTCCATCTCATGCTCTCTCTCTACCATTCTCTCTCTCTCTCAATAAATAAATAAAAATCTTTAAAAAAAAAAAGATGTTTAGAAAAATAGTAAGGAGGAAATTATCCACTGGACACCAAACCATACTATAAAGCTACTATAATCTAAACAGTGCACACAGACATAGGAATAGGCTAATATTAATAGAAAATTAATATTAATAAAAAGATTAGTCAAAAAGCAAAGAGACTAGAATCAGGCCATAGTATATATAAGAACTGTACATATATATGGGTAGCAGTTCAAATTAATGGGGAAAAGATGGGTTATGTGATAAAAAGTGTTGGGAAAAGGATAGATCCTTACTTTATTCTACATCTCCAAATAAATTCCAGGTAGATTAAAGAGCTAAATATAATAACATCTCTAAAAGAAATAGAAAATAAAGAATACTTTTAAAATACTGGGACAAGAAAAATAAGATACAACACGTAGAAACCTTAAAAAAGGACTGGTAAGGGGTGCTGGGCTGGCTCAATCAGTGGAATGTGTGACTCTTGATCTTGTGGCTGTGAGTTCAAGCCCCACACTGGGTGGAGAGATTACTTAAAAATAAAATCTTAAAAAAAAAAGGACTGGTAAAATTGATCAGACATTAAAACACATAAAGCTAGGGGCGCCTGGGTGGCTCAGTCGGTTAAGTGTCTGCCTTGGGCTCGGGTCATGATCCCGGGGTCCTGGGATTGAGCCCCGCATCAGGCTCTCTGCTCAGTGGAGTCTGCTTCTCCCTCTCCCTCTGCCTGCCGCTCCCCCTGCTTGTGCTGTCTCTGTCAAATAAATAAATAAAATCTTTAAAAAAAAATTAAAAAAATAAAACACATAAAACTTCTGTAGCAACATGAATATAGTAATATGACAAAGATTAGGTAATTATCAGCAAAGATTGCTCCCACCAATCTAAAAGAAAACAGATGGAGAAATGAGCAAAGGACATGAATAAGAAATTCTTAGAAAATATACTGAGCACTTTATAACAGGCTCAGCTTTACTAGTGATCAGAGAAATGCAATGAAAATTACAGTAAGCTATTACTTTTTATTCTCAAACTTAAAAATGTTGATTCTATCTAGTGATTTCAAGGGTGTACAAAAACAGGTACTCTAAAATATTGTTAGTGTCCATCAAAATTTAAAAAGTGGATACTCTCCGATCCAGCAATTCCACCTCCTGTGGATACACATGTTAGGATATTCAATGCAGGACTGTTTGTAATAGTGCCCCCCACCCAATACAACCTAAGTGTCCACCCATAGGAAAATAAATTATGGAAAACATACAAGGGAAATCCATGCAGCCATTAGAGTGAATGAAGTTGGCTATAAGGACTGACAAGGGAAATATTCAGGATGCAGTATTAAGTAAAAACAAAACAAAACAAAACAAAACAAAAAAAAACCCACTTCACAGAACAATATGCATACTATGAAATAATTTATTTAAATAAATCTTTTAAATCTAAATACAGACTTTTTTTTTTAAGATTTTATTTGCGAGAGAGAAAGCAAGAGACAGAGCATGAGTGAGGAGAGGGGCAGGGGGTGAGAAAGAGGGAGAAGCAGACTCCCCACTAGGCAGGGAGCCCAAGGAACACAGGGCTCAATCCGAGGATCCTGGGATCATGAACTGAGCCAAAGGCAGATGCTTAACCAACTGAGCTACCCAGGCGCCCCTAAGTGCAGACTGTTAAAGGTAGTTATCTATGAGGGTAGGATTGGGGTATGAGGGTGAAGGAGAACTTTTTTGGTATATGTTTATATATATATATATTTTTTAATTTATGTTTCTAAAAAATATAATCACACATTCATGCGTTATTTGGTCATTTGGGATAAAAACAAAGAAAAAGAAAAATACCTCACTCAAGAATCTTTGAGGTAAAAAGCCACTATCACCAAGTTATACCTACATTTTTTTTTTTTTTTAAAGATTTTATTTATTCATCTGAGAGAGAGAGAATGAGAGACAGAGAGCACGAGAGGGAAGAGGGTCAGAGGGAGAAGCAGACTCCCTGCCGAGCAGGGAGCCCAATGTGGGACTCGATCCCGGGACTCCAGGATCATGACCTGAGCCGAAGGCAGTCGCTCAACCAACTGAGCCACCCAGGCGCCCAAGTTATACCTACATTTAAGAAGCTACCTACTAAGGAGGATGAGCATGTTCCTTCATTCAGTCTTGGTAGAAACATTTAGCCAAGGAGAGCATGCTGATCCTCATGTACCCTTTTCCATTTCTCCCAGGTTACTAAATTCTACTCTACTGATACACTAAATATCTGACCATAAGTCAAATGTGTGTTAGCATTTTTCAAAAGGTGAAGTGAGAGAAAGCTGGGTGCTGCTCGCTCAGTGCCCCAGGCACAGGCCTAGGCTTTGGGGTGTAAGCACTCTTAGTCATTCTCTAATCTCAAGACTCAATATAACCAGAATCCTCACTATTCTCTAGCCCCTTCCACCCCACCATTCCATTATTATAATTACTGTTGTTGTTTGTGTGGGAGGAAGTGTACATAACCCAAAACCACCAAATTAACATCAGGAATATTGTTTTAAAAATCTACATTGTTGGGCGCCTGGGTGGCTCAGAGGGTTAAGCGTCTGCCTTCAGCTTGGGTCATGATCCCAGGGTCCTGGGATCAAGTCCTGCATCGGGCTCCCTGCTCCTTGGGAGCCTGCTTCTCCCTCTGCCTCTCTCTCTCTCTCTCATGAATAAAAATTTAAAAAAAATCTTTAATAAAAAAAAAACTACATTGTTATGGGACACCTGGCTGGTTACGTGTCTGCCTTCGGCTGGGGTCATGATACCAGGGTCCTAGGATCGAGTCCCACATCAGGCTCCTTGCCCCGCAGGGAGCCTGCTTCTCCCTTTGCTTGCTGTTCCTCCTGCTGTGCTCTCTCTCTCTCCCTCTCTCTGACAAATAAATTAAAAAATATCTTTTTAAAAAAAATCTAGGGGCGCCTGGGTGGCTCAGTCGTTAAGCGACTGCCTTTGGCTCAGGTCATGATCCCCAGGGTCCTGGGATCGAGCCCCACATCGGGCTCCCTGCTTGGTGGGAAGCCTGCTTCTCCCTCTCCCTCTCCCCCTGCTTGTGTTCCCTCTCATGCTGTCTCTCTCTCTCACTCTCTCTCTCTGTCAATTAAATAAAATCTTTAAAAAATAAATAAATAAATAAATAAATAAATAAATAAATAAATAAATAAATAACTATCTACAATGTTAGCATGTGGTCTGAGGTCCAAAAAAAATTGAATCAAACTGTATGACATTTACACAACTATACAGGTTACTTCAGAAACAGACCTACAAGGAAAGATCCCTTCAAACTCTGTCCTTAACCTGTGAAGAATGGTGCTGGCCCCAAGAAAGAGCCATGTGTTTCCAAACCAAACTCACTGCAGGACCTGGGATAACTGCCGTGACCTGTCAAACGAGGGATTCCTCACCTACAAAATAAAAACAACAATATTTAACAGGGCATTTGTGTGAAGCTCCTACCACTGTGTACAGCATGTGCTGGTAGCTTAATAAACATCCATTTTCTCCTCTTTTTACAATTCTAAGAGATTTTCAGTCTCAGGGTCAGGAACATGGGGGATCTCAGATTAATGCTGAGAATACCAGAATATCCAATGAAATAAAACCAACTTTTTTTAAAATTTTATTTTTAAGTAATCTCTATACCCAACATGGGGCTTGAACTTACAGCCCTGAGACCAAGAATTGCATGCTCTACAGACTGAGCCAGCCATGTGCCCCCAAACCAACTTTTTAAAAAAATGCTAGTGAAGATTTTAGTGTGTGTTCATTTTCCCATATACCTGCCACCTAAACCCTCTAGCTTTATGGAAATTTGACCTTATACAACTTATTTATTTATTTATTTATTTATTTATTTTTTTAGATCTTATTTATTTATTTGACAGAGAGAGACACAGCAAGAGAGGGAACACA
>NW_027397101.1:6702069-6893022 GCF_003265705.2 Callorhinus ursinus | reverse complement strand
GAGGGAGAAGCAGGCTTCCTGCAGAGCAGGGAGCCCAGTGCGGGGCCCCATCCCAGGACCCTGGGATCATAACCTGAGCAGAAGGCAGACGCTTAACGACTGAGCCACCCAGGCGCCCCTATAAATTATTTATTTTCATATCATTAAGCTATAATTTACTTATCATTTGAAATTGAAACAGTATCATTTAAAAAATTTTTTTTAAGATTTTAATTTTAAGTTGTTTTTTTTTTAAGATTTTATTTTTTTTTGACAGAGAGATAGCACAAGTAAGCAGAGAGGCAGGCAGAGGGAGAGGGAGAAGCCAGCTCCCTGCTAAGCAGGGAGGCTGATGTGGGGCTCCATCCCAGGACCTGGAGATCATGACCTGAACCAAAGGCAGACACTTAACCATCTGAGCCACCAAGGCACCCCGAGAAGCTTCGAAATTTTAACATAATGTATCTATGGACCAGTTTCTACTAATTTTAGGGTAAGATTTCAAACTTTCAGAGTATGACTTATCTGAAATATACATATCAGAAAATGTTCCAAAAAAAGGTTCCATAATTGTATTCTTTTCAGGGTGAATTTACCTAGGAGAAAGGAATATTTTATTTTATTTTATTTTATTTTTAAAGATTTTATTTATTTATTTGAGAGAGAGAGAATGAGAGATAGAGAGCACGAGAGGGAAGAGGGTCAGAGGGAGAAGCAGATTCCCTGCCGAGCAGGGAGCCCGATGTGGGACTCGATCCCGGGACTCCAGGATCATGACCTGAGCCGAAGGCAGTCGCTTAACCAACTGAGCCACCCAGGTACCCAAGAAAGGAATATTTTAGAGAATTCCTTCTTTTTTTGCTTTTCACTGTGCTGCCCATAATGTTCAGGATTACAACCAGATGCATCTGTTCTCTAAGCTCAGACAGTTGGGGAAAGACAAGCCGGAGTCCTGAAGACAGTGTTTAGGTTCTCACTCCAGCCCTGCCCCTGTCACTTCTGTGGATCCCCACGTCCTCACTGTGAAAGGGCAGCCTTGGACCAAATACCGTGTAAAGTTCCTTCAAGCTCTAAAATTTTATGATCAATGGTCAAACAGTGAACAATAAACTAACCAATCAACCAAGGAAACTAAACTACATTTCCTATGGCCTATTTCTCAGAGCCTAGAGATCAGCTTATTGAACATCAGGAAGAGTCAAATTGCTCAAGTGCAACACACAAAAAACAAACATCAGTAAGAAATAGCACTTTTCTACCACTACCTAAACATGACCTAAAAACAAAATATAAATAGGGTTTCAAATTTCGATGTGTGTACTTAGCATATGGACTTCCTATTCCCAAGAATGTGAAACATTTCTGCAAAATTACCAACTATAATTATATATTTTCTCAACGATGTTACACTAACAAAACCATAAAATTCTGTTTCTAAAACATGAAAATGCTTAAACATAATTATCTGTACTTAATATATTTTTTTCTCTTTCATTTGGAATCATAGGCATTTTGTTAGAATTTCCAGCCTCAACACTAATTTTGAAGTAGAAAATGAACTGCTGTAAGTGAACTTCCTGGCACTTCAGTCTTAGTTTGACATTTAAGGTAAGTCACCCTCAAATAAATAGAATATCATGGGGTATTTGAATTTCTTTCATTCTAGGGATCCAATAAGACAATTCCCATGTAATATCTATTCAAAACAAGACCTAGTCTGATGTTAATTAGACTTGCTGTGGTGATCATTTTGCAATATATACAAATATCAAATCATTATGTTGTACACCTGAACCTAATATAGCGTTATATGTCAATTATACCTCAATAAACAAAATAAAAGACTTACTTTTGCAAAATCCCAAATAGTCTGGGAAGAGGTGGCCTTTCCACTGCTGAGCCCCTAAGGCCAGTAAGGCCTCCTATTTCCGGTCAAAGCAGAGGACCTGGGAGGATAGGTTTCTGCTGAATTTAGACTCATTTGCATAGCATTCCACAAGCTCCCAATTCTCTTACTTCATTGCTGCCCCTGCACACAAACAGGTAGACCATTTTTAATTTAAGGCCTTCACTTATTTCCTTAGGGGAAACGGGATGAAAGAACATGATTACTAAGCTTCTGGTCTAAGTGGCTGATGTGTAGTTCCAGACTGTTCAGCTGAGTCAGTGATGCAGAACCTTCTTTCCCCAGCCCCCTTTCCTCCTTAATTAGCAGCGCTAAAGGGTAAAGGCCTTCAACAATAGAAGTCAAATAGCCCCCCCAGGGAAGTACTCCATCAAAATTTGCATTTCTGAGACGCTTCTAGGGGGACTGACTCAAATTCATCTTTCTCTTCTAGAGGCTGGCAGTAATTGCGGAACTGCAGGGTAAAACGTTAAAATGCGGGTGAAAAATTAGGAATAACTTGCAAGACGTTAAGATTCGGGGCTATGAAATCTAAAGATTGCCCTCCAATCTATTCACCTTCTTAGATGCTACCATCCAAATTTGTTTAAAGTCCCTCCAAAATGACAGTTTTGGTTAAGTTCCAGAAATATCAGGCATTATTTTAACCCAGAAGAAAAAGATATGGCTCCAGTTTGCAGGATTAAAGTTCAAGGATTAAATTCGCCACTTGCTTCAATACTTCAATAACTGGACCTGTCGACACGTTAGGTAAGAAAAACTCAGCAACTGGTGTATAAAATCACTGAGTTAAATGCGGGTACTGGATTCCAAGAGGAACTACGAGACAAACCGTACGGTGTATCATGTTTCCACGGTAGGTTTATCGACCCCCTAAGAAGCCCTGGCTTAGTCTTTTTGAATGCTGGGCACACTCATAGGTCGATAAAGAGTGTAGGTGATTTAGATAGTTCGTCGGTTGTGGTACCAACTTTAAGTCTACAGAGCGGCGGACAATTTAATCAGTCCATACTCTTTTCCAAGCCAGCAGCCATAGCCAAGAATCCTTTTCACTTGGCGCGATTACAAGGAAAACCCTGAAATACTTTTTAAAAAAATACACATGCCAAAGAACTGGAGTTATTAGGATGGGGCTGTGTAAAGCTTCGGTGACTCACTAAAGGAAGTTGGGACCTGAGGGCTCAGCACCGGAGGAAAACAAAAAACAAAAGTTGGGGGCAGGCGGAGGGTCGCGAGCACACTTTTATATTTGATTGGCGGAACCACTCAGACTTTTCTTTATGGCGTCACCGGGTACCTGCCTGTAGAAAGGCCCCGTCTGCGTGACGTCACGCCTCACTGACCAATGAAAAGCCCAGTCTGCGGGCCCCGAGGAGGGTTGTGGGCCCTTTTTTGTGAATGAAGCTCCACGGAACAGCCCCCCTGGGGTCCCCGGGAGCCGAGGCCCGCTGTGCTCCCGCGCCTCGGCAGCAGCGTCCGCGGCTGCGGTGGGCGCGCGCGGTTACGCCGGGCAGCTCCAGCCGCCGGCGGCAGCACCGTCGCCTCGGCCGCGCCAGCGGGCTGCGGGCACCTGGGGACGGGCTGGGGGGCGCCGGCGGCGGCAGGAGGCGCTGTAGCCAGGGCTGCGGCGCGGGTCCCGCGGCGGCCGCAGGAGGGAGCGGGGCAGGCGCGGTGGGCCCGGCCCCTCCTCCTGCTCCTGTGCGGCCGCCTCCCGCCGGGCTCAACCGGCGCCCGCCGTCCCCGCAGCGCCGCTCCGCGCCCGCCGCCCCGAGCGCCCGCGCGCGGGGCTGGCGGGGGCCTCGGCGGGCGAGCGGGCGCGCGGGGCCATGGTCGTGGCCCCCTGACGGGCCGCGGCCGCCTCCATGAAGCGGAAGAGCGAGCGGCGGCCAAGCTGGGCCGCCGCGCCCCCCTGCTCGCGGCGCTGCTCGGCGTCCTCGCAGAGAGTGAAAAAGAGCCGCAGCTCCACGTCGCAGGAACTGCACCGCCTGGACCAGCAGGACGACCTGTACCTGGACATCACCGGTGAGCCGGCGAGCCAGCGCGTGGCGGGGCGCCCCAGACACTTGGCACCCGGCGCGGGGGGTCCTAGCCCACCCTCCCAGGCAGTGGAGGCGTCTCCCGGGGCCCTACTGACACGCCTCCGCCCCCACTCCCATAAAAGCCCCACCGGCCACACCCCCCTCAGCGGCCCGGCTCCCTGGGAGCGCCCCCCTACCCCGACTTTCCATCTGCGTGTGTTGCGAGCAGTAACTTTATCCGTTTTGCACTCTCTTACCCCGGCAAGATGGGCCGCGAGGGTCACCTTTCTTAAATTGCTGGCGTCAGCTCGGCGCCTCGGGCTTTTCCTAAGTTCGGGTTGATAGCGCCTCCCCGGGCTGCAAGCTCGGTTGGCCCTCACAGGAGCCTGAACCTCTGAATCACCTCAGAGGATTCCCCGAGCGCTCTGAACGCGCCGGCCCGGGGGCAGCTGCCCTGTTTGTTGGGCGTTCGCCCCACCTCGGGTGCTGTGGAGGAAATGGAGTCCCGCCTCGTGCGGCGTTCCCACGTCCTCGCGCGGGTGCGCACCGCCCTCGCCCCTTCCCCAGCGCGCGCGCCAGCACACCCGGACCTCCTCGGGCTAGCTCCTCTCCTTTGCTTCCACAAGGAATGTGTCACACTGATGGTTTGTGAGCCGCTCTGCGTGCCGAATGCCCAGAGTTGTCACTTTTGAGAAATCGCAGCCAGCCAGAGCAGGTAGAAAAGCAGCCCTTTGATAGCTATTTTCTTATTAGTGCTGATTCCACAGTTCTTGAAGACTAATAAATCCAATTTGGCAGCTGTTGGATTTGCCAGGATTGACACTAAAGCGTGTGAAGGCATTAAGTGTAATGATGTATGTGGAAACACTTTGTAAACAGCATAGCTGTCTACAATTTTGAGGGAATTTGCAGTGTTTTCTGTGGCGCGGGATGTGTAAGCCTTGGCGTGTGGGATTTTTATAAACTGTTTCCCGCCCTTAGCCATTGATAAACCAGGTGGGCTGGAGTGGTCAGAATATTAATTTAGAAAGTGTTCGGGCAAAGACAAATTTAGTAAAAATTGTTTTCTAGGTTGACGGACAGTTGGAAACTGAAGGTCCATTTTAATAAAGCTGCGAGTAGAGGGGAAGGTTTCTCGGCGCGGGGTGGATGGCCCCTGGGAACTGTGGAGGGAGGAAGGGGTTGCCTTAAGTGCCCGTCTCCGGCTGGCACCTGCCCGGGTCCACCGTAGCGCGTGGCGCTGGTGGAGACGGAGCCAGCTTTCTGAGGCTGAGACCGGGTCCCACCAGGCTGTGCACTCCCGGGGAGATAGCCTCGCCAAGGAGGGCTCGGGGGGGGGGCGGGTGTGTGTGTGACGACACCACGCATTCCTTACGCCTTTGTTGTCTATACCTCTTCAAAGGAACTTTGCTTCATAGCGTTTAATTTTAGGGCAAGTAACGCACCCTTCCTTCCAAAGGTGCACAGGAGTTTATAGTGAAAAGTTGGTCGCGCCTCCTGGTGTCCTTCCCCAGAGGCAACTGAAGTTCCGAGTTTCCTGTGAATCCTTCCAGAAAGACACTGTGTGTGTATACACCTGTGTACTCTCTATCATACTCAAGCATGGTAGCATACATGTTGTTTTGCACATTGTTTTTTCTTTGCGGTATTATGTCTTAGCAGAACGGTTAGTACATGCAAAACTGCTTCATTAGATTTTAATTACTGCGTAGGCCAAAGTAGATATGGTTTTAGAAAATAAAACTATAAAGTACATGTGGATTTTAAATAGGTGTTTTTTTAAGATTTCATTTTATTTATTTTATTTAAGTAATCTCTGCACTCAACGTGGGGCTGGAACTCACAACCCCGAGATCAAGAATCACATGCTCTACCGATTGAGCCAGCCAGGCGCCCCCTAAATACATATGTTTTATGATTTGTTTAGACAGCTCCCTATTGATGATCATTTAGATTGTCTCCATCAAAAAGGAGGTTTTGTAAAGTCAAGCCATTGGGCTAGATCTTCTTCCTCCTTCATGGTGAGCTTTCCTGAACACAACAATGATTTAACTTCAGAAAATATTGCTAAGCCGAATATTGAGGAAAGAGGTGGTGCATTATATAAAATCAAAATACTGTTATTTAGATTACAAGCCCAGATAATGGAAGGGTCCAGTCTCAGTGTAAGGGGGGACGTAAGGGAGTCAGTTTTGCCGGGAATTTTTCCAGGTATCCCTTAGTGACAGTCTTGGCTTCTTAGAAAAATGATACTAAGTCAGTCTGTTTCAGGGTGATAAATAAGACAAATTAAAGTAACTTTGGGGCGATGGGGTGAAAAAAATAAAGTAACTTTGGATGCAGGGTGCAGATTACTTTTTATTGGGCTTGGAGGGAAGGCTTGAAACCTCATCAACAAGTGGCAACCTGGTCCCATCCTCCCCAACTTGTTTTTCCCTCAAGTTTGTTTTCTTAATATTTTTCAAGTTGAGCATTAGGAAAGGAGATATATATAGTCTCCCTAGTAATATTTTCTTTCCTTTTCCTGTGCATACTTAAGTTTCTATAAATTGTGCCATATCAGCAAGAAGAGTCCTCTTTTAATGGCTGTATGATACTGCATTGTATGGCTGAATTGTGATTTATATAATGGCAATAAGTAAATGGTTATGTGGGGGGTTTTCAGTCCCTGTAAATGGCAGCAGTCGCATCAGTGTATGTATCTACCTACATGTATGATTGTCTCTGCAGAGCAAAGTAGAAGTGAAGAGGCCAGGCCAAAATTATATATAGGTTTATCCATTCATTGGTGGACTTTTTTGGTGATTTTGAATAATGCTGCTATGAACATTGATGTACAAATTTTTGTGTGGAGATGTTTTCAGTTGCTTTGCATATATACACCTAGGAGTGGAATTGCAGGGTTGCATGGTAATGCCATGTTTAACCTCCCAGACTTTTCCAAAGCTGCTGTACCACCAGCATTTCCCACCAGCAATTTATTCCTCATCCTCACCAACACTTGTTACAGGATTGTGAAGATTCTTTACCAGTGGGGTTGGTTTGTAAAAATTAATGCACATTATCACTTTTGCCCACTCTGCCCTTAAATACATTAATTTTTTTTTTACTTTATTCCCTTGTTATTTTTATTGCAACCTATTTTATCTGTTAAGTCAAATTCCATTCTCATAGATTGCAGTATATTTCATGGTGGTGTATAGATTTTTTTTTTTTTTAAGATTGATTGATTTATTTTAGAGAGAGAGAATAAGAGAGAGTTCCAGTGCCTGTGGTGGGGGGGCAGGGAGAGGAAGAGAGAGAATCTCAAGCTGACTCCCAGTGAGCACAGAGCCCATTGGGGCTACATCCCAGGATGCTGAGATCACGACCTGAGCCGCAGTCAAAAGTCTGTCTCTTAACTGACTGAGCCACCCAGGCACCCTGGTGTATATGTTTAATACAGGATGCTTAATGCCTACTTTTGTTCCCTGTAGTCCTTTGTTATGTGGTCACTGTTTTTTTTAGTTTCTAGCCAGCCACCTGGCTACACTGGCCATTTACTAAGAGCTGACTGATGTTTTATTCCCATGTGGACCCCATCTACCTCTCATTGGCCATTTACTTAGTTCTTGCCATGTGCAATGACGTGGATTCCTGGTGCAGTTCCAGTGTATTATGTTAAAAAAAGATCATAAAAGATAAAAACTGTAAACTGTATACATTAATGTGAAAGAGATACTGAGTAAAGATATAATCAGAATGAGTTGTTATCAATCAGGGAAGCTGGGGAAGAAGGGAAGAGAAGAGGGTTTTTGGTTGGCTTTGGAATTAGATCTCTCTCAAGATGGGAGAAGTACCAAAGGAAAAATGTTGGACACAGGTTTTTGATTTTCCTATGAACCTCCTTGCAGTCAGAAGTCTGAATTTTTTTATCTCTATATTCCTACCCCTTAAATAGGGCCATAAATGATAATGTACATTCTCCTTTCCTCTTTATTAATATAGGAAAAAATTTTAAAGACTATGAAAATATTGTATGTCAATACAAGCATATCCCTATGCTTGATAATTTATAGGATTTAATAGTTGGTACAGAACTTAAATTTATTTTACTTCTTTATTTTTTAAACTTCTGACTAGTAAAAGTAATTGGTAATAACTATTGGCTAAAGAAGATTTTTGGTGGTTTGTCTTAAAAAACTTTTCTTTCTTTCAGTATCTGCCATGACAGTCTATCTCTTTACGACTGTCTATATTATAACAGTAAGTAATTTTATTGGAGAAGCTCTAGTTGAGGTCAGGATTGTCATTTAAAAGCACCAATTAATGGTATATCAGATACTCATCAAATTAAACAGATACAGCACTGCCTCTACCCCCCCCTTCTTTTCATTTTAGGATTTAAAAAATTCACATTAGACATTATTAGACAGGGAAAATTTATTCATTAATTCAGGAAGTATTTAATGAATGCTTACTATGTAAAATAGCCCTGCATATTCATTGTTTGCTGTGATAGAAGTGTATTTTTCTTGATAAAGGAATATAGTTAGCTACCTGCGGCACTGATTCAAGGAGGAAATAAATTCATTTTTCTTCAATACTTTAACGTAGTAGGTTATTGAGTTTCAATAATTGAAGCTCATCAAAGTATGTAGTGTTCATTTTCCTTCTTGCTTATGACTTATTTCTAACTTATTTTCTTGATTTATGTGCTTAAGTCTTCAACATCTTTACTTCTGATGGTGTCGTGTTAGTTACCTGTTTTAGGTCTAAATCCTTAGGCCCTGGGGCACCACACACAAAAACTTAACATAATTGTGTTGTTATGTTTCAGTGGACAGAGTGGTTGGGCACAGAGATGAAGGGAATGTGGAATAACTGGATGACAGAGATGGTACTAATGCTAGGAGTCGCCATTCAGTGCCCACTGTAATTTCTCTGTGCCTTGGAATGGGAATGAATTTCACCAATTCTTGTGGGGGAGAGCTGGAATGAAACCACGTTGCGGATTTTTAGAATGGAAGGATGGCATTGGGTGCGTACCAGTGACATTTCTTGGAAGTTTCTGAGATAGTCTCTGGGGATCTCCGAATTGACAGGACAGGTGTTTTGTTATTTGAAAGAATTTCAAGAGATCATCTTGAAATACCACAACCATCCTCTTTTCTCTCAGAAGCTAACACAAGAGATAAGTGATTTTGACCAAATTGATGCACTTTCTTTTTGGGAAAGCCATATTTATTCTTTCCAACAGATAAAGCCATTATATACAACTCAGCAGAGTTGTATATAAATGATTTGTTGGCCATGTACTATTTAGTCCTGTGTTTACATAGACTAGCAGGTAATGTTCTAGTAGATACGCCATAAGTCGTAACTTGTAAAGTTGAATTTAGATAATTATCTAGTGAATTTGGAAACATGAGCAAACTACATACACAATTCAGGTCCTCCTGCACTCATGCTGTTGTCCATATTGGCTGTCATCACAGCCCAGATTTTCTAGATAGTTCATTCATTCAACCAAATTGTAATGAATACCTACTCTGCCAGGCTTTTTTTTTTTTTTTCCTTCCCCTCAAATGGTAAAAATAGGTCACTGCTGGAGATAATCCCTGTTCTCATGGAGTTTGTTTTCTGTGCTAATTGAGAAAATGAAACTTGGAAGGTCTAGGGGTAAACTAGCTAAAACAGGGAGGGTCTGAGGAATAACTAGCTTAGAGAGGAGCCATATCGTGTTTGAAATCTTTGGGGATGAAAAACTGTGTTCATAGGGTATTTGAAGAGTTAATTCTAGTGGTTAGGCATGAGGACACTAGGGACAGCTAGTGTCTGCCTTCAGGGGAACTGAACACAGCTGGATTATTAATAACCTTTTGGAGCCTCTTTTCTCTCATCTGTTTGAAGGTAAAAAGTGCACAGTGTTGTTGGAAGAACTGAAGCAGACGCATGTGAAGTGCCTGGCTTGGTGCCTCCTTGACAGCCAGGCTCCATAAACAGTCTCTAGTATTACAAGTGTACCTGCAGTACTGAGACAGTCACCATGGTTGGAAAGGTTTCCAGCTCAGAAGCAAACATTTCCCCCATACGTGTACATGCACAAAAGGTTCAGTGAATCAGCACAGTGAAAATGCTTCTAAGAGTGATCTTCAGGGCAGAAGCAGTCCGGATGAGGCTGGTTCAGTATTTGTCAAAGCGCTGGAAGAGATTTAGCACTGCGTTGACAATCTTTTCTGCCTTGGGAAAAATGTTACCGTTTCTCTTTAAAGATTCCTTGTAAGAGGAAGAATAAACCAGAGCCATTTCTTCCTTTTTGAGGCTGTTACGTATTTTTATTACACTGAAGAGTCTGTATATTGCCTTATATTAAATTGCAGCTAAGCTTATGGGGGGTAAGATCTTTGTAAAGATGAAAAGGCCTCATGGGAGAGCCTCAGGTAGAAGGTTATGGAAAATAAAACAAATAAATTCTTTACTGATAGAATATAAACTCTTCAGAGTGGTTAAAGCATGACTGTGCCCTAGAACATCGTTTTAAAAGAGTATTTCACAGATCCAAAAGATTTGATACTGGTGGTGCATATTATAAGCAGTTGGACATTTTTTTGTTGTTATTTTGAGTAAAACAAAATTGCCTTTCAGTGGGCCTTTCCGTGCTTAATTTGTGGCATGGAGACCCAATGTATTTGGAAAGGGTGGGAATTAGACATAAAATAAGAAATTACATGTTTAAATCTTTTCCTTTAATTACACTGAGAACAAAATAATTTTAGTAGCCAGTATTTTATTTTCCTTTCCATACTAGCTACAGAGTATTTTTAATCTTAGTTCCTTAAGGTCCTTCACATTAAAATTACTTTTACATAATTATCTGTCAGTTGAATGAAAAACATGGATAGATGGGTTTCAGACATTTCAAAGCTGTTCCTCACTTAGGACAGGCACCTTTATGAGTGAGGTAAGTAGGTACAGGGGTTGTGGGCAAAAAAAGTGGTCAGATTGATACAGAGTCACAAAAACTGGTTTGGTAGGAGCTAACCAATCTTCAAATACCATTTCTTTACATTATTTGGTTTTTAGCTTCTGAGGTTAGTCACTTAATTTCTAGAAGTTCTGACTACCATATTAGGCAGGGATTACCTTAGAAAACATTTTCTAAAATAAAATTGATTTTAATTTCCTAAATACAAGGCTATTTAACTGGAATGTGTGCGTCTCATCTGGATTCTCTAGTTTATGTGAAAGTTTTACGCCCTTCTCTCTCTTTCTCTTTTTTCTATAGCTTTTCATGGATACTGCTCCAACAAAGGTATTCAGATCATTGACTCTACTTTGCAGTGCTTTCTGATGATTTTAAAACTGTAGATTTAATCTGTTAGTTGTCATTCTTGGTTCCGTCCCTTCCTGTTTGCTTGTCCTAAATTTAGTCTTGGGTAGCAGATTCAGTTTTCTTTAACTGTAGAGTACCCTTTGTATGTTTATGACTTAAGTTGAAATTTGTCTTTATATGAAAAGTTTTGTTGGTTTCTTTGTACAGGTAATGCTGACAGTAGTTTCTGTGATATTTTACTGGGTTAATTATTGCTATGTTTGCGATAGTGGATGTTTTTGGTAATACTAAACTTTTTCTATTATAATTGAATCTCACTTTTGTAGCCTCTTGCTGAAAGGATGCATAGAATGAGTTGTTATAACCAAACAGCTATTCTTGATTTGTTTTTTTCTTTTGCGAAGTCACTTAGTTCTTTCTAGGCATTTCTTTGCTTAATGGACAGGCTTATGTCTTATTTATTGTTTTTGGCACGAGGAAATACTCATGAAATGCCAACTTAAACTTTGGGAATGGGGAAGCTGTTTCATATTCTATTGAAAAATTGAAAGTATTCTGATTCCATTTCATTTTCAAGTACCTCAAATAAGGCCAGTTATCAAAAGAACAAATCCAAGTGGCTCCATATGTATAATAATTCTAATTAAAAAAATTTCTGCCTTTATTCTTTTGGTCTTTTATTCAGCTCCTTTAATTCCTAGTATTATTTACATTCTAGAGGAGCAGTTCTCTTAGAGGGCTTTATTCACCAGTCAGTTCAAAGATTTGGTCCCATTGTCTTGGAATCTGAAAGGCTGAGGAAGGTAGGCCGGGTAAATTTATTCTAATTGTGTAATATCACATATTGACTTCATTTCTCAGGTAGTTCACTTTTATACTATTAAAATTTGGTTGCCAGTGTACTTTTCACAAAAGAAAAACATCTTGTTCCCAATGTCGATGGTGTTTGTTGTTCCTTCAAGTTCTAATTTGAAAGTAAAATTACTTTCTTGGCACTGCAGTTTATGACATTGATCTTTTTATACCCAATCCATAATGCTATAATATCATTACAGATTCTGAATTCTGCAAAGCCCTCCATTTTAGGACCATCTCAGCTGAATCATTCTCTGCATTTTGCTCATTTATACTCATTTGTAGTTGTATGAATTGTGCTATGGAATTAATTAGTGTATCCATTTAACAAATATTTATTGAGCAACTACCTTGAACGAGGGATTGAGCCACGTGTTATTGAGGAAGGGAGGAGATGTGAAGATTTATAGCAACATCCCTGAAAGAATGAGAAGGCATAGACTATTAAGTCATCATCTCAGTGAAGACAGGTAATGAAGGAATCAGTCATTATGTAGTTTTGCTCTCTTCATTTATACAATGTCAGTTTGAGAGAATTTTGTGATGGAAATGTCACTCCATAATTCCTACACAAAGTGAATTATTTTTTCCAGTGTGTGGTGAAAACAATCTCTCTTAAGGTGTCTTTCTCGTGGGAGTGTGGGGGGTGTGGGCGTAGGTGTGTGTTTTAAATCTCAAAAGAGACAAGGGGGAAAAGCTTAATTGTGGTATCTAACTAATCATATCTGTATATGAATGCAGTATATAAATGAATAGTATAAATGTATATAAATGTATATAGTTAATAATATACTGAAAACCTATTTCTACTAAAACACAGCTGAAGTAAAAGGTCTCCATTACAATTCTGTATCTCTAATTTGAATCTCAAGAGCATCCCAGACAATATAATTTAAAATGAGATACCTTGTTTGTTTTTTGAAAATACATTATTTATTGGTAGGAAGTAATTACAGAGCACTTTTTTTTTTTTTAAAGATCATGTTTATTTATTTGACAGAGAGAGACACAGTGAGAGCAGGAACACAAGCAGGGGGAGTGGGAGAGGGAGAAGCAGGCCCCCCCGCGGAGCAGGGAGCCCAATGCCAGGCTGATCCCAGGACCCTGGGGTCACGACCCGAGCAGAAGGCAGACGCCCAACGACTGAGCCACCCAGGCGCCCCCACAGAGCACCTTTTAAGCTGAGCATGGCTTCTTGAATCAAAGGCACTAAAGACGAAGGTTCCCAAATATTTTAAGAACTAGATTTGGTTTGTGTGACTTGAACCGAGAACTGAAAAGCATTCCGAATTTCACATTCTTTTATAGGTGTTGAGGAAGAATTGCTTTGACATGAATATAACAGAATTAACATTATGGTTTTACATTTTTGGGAGCTGTTCTCAGACTGCTCTTGGAATTTTTTTATTGTAATACCGTCATTAGGTAGCTTGTTGGAAGCACCTTATACATGAAACTGAATCATCTTAACATGCATTTAGTTCCTTTTGACAATAAACTGTCAAATAAAAGCTTAGGATTTAGCTAGCAAACACAATCGAGGTTGGGATTTTAACTTCACCATTAATATACTCTAAACTATTGTGACTGAAAAGGCTCGAAGCACAAATTCACTCAGGATATGTTTGAGTGCATTTTATGGTCTCAACCTTGCATTTGCTGCTTCTAGGGCTGCAGTGGAGATTTCACACTTGACCAGATCTCTGGGAAGTGATAGGAGCCCATGGAACGGGGTGATATATCTTAAATCTGTGACATAGAGGGGCTTATCGGTTAATGTCACGGACATTCAAAGATGGATGTCTCTGAATGAATGAGAAAAGAGGCTTGAGCACTGTTTTAAAAGATTCTCTTTTTCCCCCTACCCCCAGAACCAGCAGGAACCGTTCCTTTTTTTTTTTTTTTTAAGATTTTATTTATTTATTTGAGAGAGAGAGAGAGAGAGCAAGCGAGCACAAGAAGGGGGGTCAGAGGGAGAAGCAGGCTCTCTGCTGAGCAGGGAAGCCTGAGGCGGGACTGGATCCTGAAACTCCGGGATCATGACCTGAGCTGAAGGCAGTTGCTTAACCAACTGAGCCACTCAGGCACCCAGCAGGAACCGTTCTTGATCACGGTAACACCAGTCTGCTTTCTTCCTGCTAACAGCACCATTGTCCCTACTGTGGTGGCAGTTGTCAGGGTTTGGTGACTGCTGGGATGGGGTTAGACCCCACTCCAGTGTGAGGGAAATACCCTCTTCTACCCCTCAACCTGCCTCACAGTGCTGTCCCATTCTGCCAGTAACAAGAATCAAGATGTGGTAGTTAACCTAAATTAAATAACAGCTCTGCTCCAAAATGAAAAAGTACTTTAATGTAATCTCTCTTACTCTGGAGAGCAGGAAAAGGACCATAAATCTTAAAGCATCCTTTATCTACTAGAACCTATTCAGATTATTTTGATCAAATAAAGTTTTAGGGGTTAAATGGGTGGATTCAGAAGACAACCATTTCTAGGCACGACAAAGGAATTTTTTTCTTTTTCTTTTTAAATTTTTCTTTCTTTTTTACTTGAAATATAGTTGACCCACAATGTTACATTTGTTTCATGTGCAGGACATAGTGATTCAACAGTTCTCTACCTTATGCTCTGCTCATCACAAGTGTAGCTACCATCTGTCACCATACAAGGCTATTACAATACCATTGACTATATTCTCTATGCTGTACCTTACATCCCTGTGACTTATTCTATTACTGGAAAACTCTCCCACTCCTCTTCACAAATTTTGCCCATCCCCCTACCCACCTTCCCTCTAGCAACCATCAGTTTGTTCTCTGTATTTACATTTCTAATTCTTTTTGTTTACTCATTTGTTTTGTTTTTTAGATTCCACTTATGAGTGAAATCGTATAGTATTTGTCTTTCTCAGTCTGACTTAGTTCACTTAGCATAATACCCTCTGGGTCCATCCATGTTGTACCAAATGACAGGGGTCTCATTTCTTTTTTATGGTTGTGTAATATTCCATTGTATGTATATATCTTTACACACACACCACGTCTTCCTTATTTCTTCATCTATGGTTGATGGGTACTCAGGTTGCTTCCATATCTTTGCTATTATAAATAATGCTGCAGTAAACATAGGGGTGCATGTATCTTTTCAAATTAGTATTTTCATTTTCTTTGGGTAAATATCCAGTAGTGGAATACTGGATCATATAGTAGTTCTATTTTTAATTTTTTGAGGACCCTCCATACTGTTTTCCACAGTGGCTGCACCAATTTACATTCCTACCAGCAGTGCACGAGGAGGAGTCTTTTTTTGTAATGTGATACTTTTGGGAATTTCTAAAATAACAATGTGGGATTTTTTTGAAGGCTAAGCAATAAGCATTTTTTTTTCCCCAAATCACAGCTTTGGATTAAGGGCTTTATTTTAAAATGGTCAGAAAACGAATGTTATTCTAATTATAGAGATTTATGAATAGGATTAATAAATTTTGTTGGTTATGCCACAAAAGCAATTTTTAAATAATGTCATTTAACATAACCCTATGCAGTGCTGCTTTGTTGTAATTATATTGTCTTCAAAATAATTTTACTAAGAATAAATAGGCATATATAAAACTGTGGTCATTGTCTTGTTTTGGCTTCCCCAGCACAGACTGAGTCAAGGATTCCAGCACAGTACTTTCTTTGGGATATGATCCCAGAAAACTCTCCAAAGGGAGTGGGGAAGTGAGAGGGTTATGAGTGGGAAAGAATGCTCATTTATATTAGGCGGGTTACTTCTGTACTAACTAGAGTTTGATCCCATAGGGAAGTCTGACGGCAGTATAGAACATGTGAGGGTTGAGGGGACTGGGATATTTTTTAACCAGTAACTTAGAGTGGGGGGTGAGCGATAATTTTGAAGTGCTGTGAGGATGGCCAGAATGGGCCCTATAGTCTCGAGAAAGCCCTGCAGGAGATGTTGGTGAAATTGGAAAGTGCTGGTGGGGGAAGGGTCTAAGTGGAGCTCTTCAGTGTGCCTCCAGAGTCAGGCTATTGTTAAAAATTTTGTGTGCGTGCTCCTAAGTGCTATTGGAAGTTCTCAGCTAGTTAGTGCTCAACTGTTACCCTGAGTTGAGTGCATTACTGTCACTCTGTTGTGTCCTGGTGGGGTATGAGGTATTTTTGATAGCAAATGTTGAGAAAATGTATGCATGGGACAGGGTGGGTTTGTTAGAAGCAGTGGGAGGGCTAGAGACCCTTGGAGGGAATTGTGTAAGGAAACTAGGTAAAGATCAGCATGCAGTTAAGGATGATTGGAAGTTCTGTGATTTTTACGAAAGGCTTTATAAACACTGTAGCTTGGATGTTTGACTAAGAACTGAGTGATTAGCACCTAGAAGAATTATGGCCAGAGACAGTCCTGACTTCAGTGAATGTGAAGTAGCTGGAGGAGCTGAGCCATTGCCAGTGTAGAATGCCAGGACTGGATCTCCATGGAGACTCTGCGGTTTCTGTGCAGTTCCGTTTCCAGAAACTCCTCATCCCCAGCTAAATGAAGTTTGTGCAAGAATGTGAAGTCAACCACCTTATGTCATTTATTTATAATTTTTTTTAAAGTTTTAATTTATTTAATCTCTACACCTAACCTGGGGCTTGAACTCATGACCCCGAGATTAAGACTTACGTGCTCTTCCAACTGAACCAGTCAAGCGCCCCTATGTTCTTTCTTTTTAAATATTTTAAAAAAGATTTTATTTATTTATTTGAGAGAGAGAGAGAGAGAGAGAGAGAAAAGTGGGAGTGGGGGAGGGGCAAAGGGAGAAGCAGACTCCCTGGTGAGCAGGGAGTCCGACGAGGGCCTTGATCCTGGGACCCTGGGATGGTGACCTGAGCTGAAGGCAGATGCTTAACCAGTTGAGCCACCCAGGTGCCCCTGTCATTTATTTCTAATAAGGCCAGATAACAAGTATCAGGTACTCTTGGGAATGTTTCAAAATGAATCAGTATGCTAGTTTAATTGCTCAAGAGTTGATAACTTGTGTAAACATTACACCAATATAAATTAGAGAAATCACAGTTTTACCATATATGGTGTAAGTTAAGTGCTATTTTCCTACCTTTTGAGATGCTTTCCCTATTTTATGTATGTATATATGTGTGTATGTATTTATTAATGTAAGTAATGTATGTATGAGGTTTATTGTGGTCTTTTTTTCTTTTTTTCTTGAGAGAGAGAGCAAGCAGGCCAGCAGGGAGGGGAAGAGGGAGAGAGAGAATCTTAAGCAGGCTCCACGCCACCCAGCACGGGGCTCAGTCTCCTGACCCTGAGATCATGACCTGAGCCGAAATCAAGTCACTTAATCAACTGAGCCACCCAGGTGCCTGCTTTTCCCATATTATTAAAGTTTTGTACTGTCCGTTTTCATTTTTCTTCGGAAACATTACTTCAGTCTGTTGTTCTTAGTGGAGGAGAAAAAATAAGTCATACTGCTAATCTCGTAAGAGGTGGAATTTAACAATGCTGAAGCTTTCACATAGGATCAAGATTCAGTAATAAAAGCCTTGACTTTGGAAGCATTAGAAGTAATTTTTCTTCATTTTCTTGAATATCAGTGGGCAGCTCATAGAACTTATTTGCAAAAGTAGAGCTGGTGATCTTTCTTGCTCTTTAATCATGTTCTATCCTATTGAGGTGCATTTATGATTCTGGGTTCATAACACATTCATCATTGGTCCATGCAAGCCCCTTTAGTAGGCTTCCTATATTTTTGAAATATGACCCACTAAATAACACTTAGTATATCCCTTCACTTAGAGTTGCTTGTTTTTTTAAAAGCTTTTCATTTTATCTGCTTTTTAAATAGATAATGCATGTACATAGTTCAAAATTTAAAAGATAAAAAAGAGGGGCACCTGACTGGCTCAGTTGGTGGAGCATGTGACCCTTGATCTCAGGGTCATGAGTTCGAGCCCCACATAGGGTGTAGAGATTACTTAAAAATAAAATCCTTAAAGAAAAAGAGAGATACAAAAGAGTAAATGACACAGAGTAAGATTTCCACTTTCTCTTGTCACCTAGCTACTTATCTTCCCTTTTCAGAATAAATTGACATAACTTTTTCTATGTCTTACCAGAGATTTTCTATGTATTTACAAACATGTATATGTGTGTAGAGATATATGCATGGTTGTATCTTCTTATGCAGAATACAGTACTTTATTCTCGTGGTTCTGTTCCTTGCTTTTTTCACTGCTGTTGGGTTGCTCAGTGAGCGTGGAATGAAACAAAGGGAGCTGAGGATCCTAATGGAGGATGCTTTCAGGCTGCTCTAGATTGAGATGCGATAGTAATAATCTCTGATGGTCAATGTCTGCTTGATGCTAAGGCCCATGCTAAGACTTGTGTCTCTCTTCTATCCCCAAATAAAGATCCAGGTGCTCATTATTTTTATTTTTAATTTTTTTTAAAGATTTGTTTATTTGAGAGAGAGCACAGGCCAGAATGTGAGCAGGGAGAAGGGCAGAGGGAGAGAGAGAATCCCAAGGGGATACCCCACTGAGCGTGGAGCCCTACACAAGAGTCCTAGGACCCTGAGACCATGACCTGAGGGGAAATCAAGAGTAGGAAGCTTAACCGACTGAGCCACTTGGGTGCCCCAGGTGCTCGTTATTTTTAAAAAAGACAACACAGAAAGAAAATGGTCAGAGATCCTATTAGCAAGGATGTTTTCTTTATCAGTTAGATTTGGTTATACAGTAATAACAAACCTCCCTCCTCCCCCTGGCCAATCTCAGCAGCTTAAAACAAAAATGTAAATCCTGTTTCTGTTTCACATCCACTGTGGGTCAGCAGGGGGTTCTGCTTATTGTAATTGCTTGGGGACCTAGGCATATGAGCAGCAATAGTCTCTAATATTGTTGGTTTCTATACCAGAGGAAGAGAGTGCCTGTGGAGGGTCTTGAATCAACAATTAAATGTTTGTTTCCACTCATAACTCTGTGGCCAGAATTAGTCACAAGGTCCCACTCACCCACTGAGGGGCAGGAATGTGTCTGTTAGGCAGGGAACCAGAAATATTTGGTGAACAGCATTAATGGTTACCACATTTAGCCTTTTAGATTGTTCAGTGCATATTTATATAGATAGACATCTCTATAGAGAGATGTTTTTACATTAACAAGATATACACTATAAATACTATCATTACTTTTTTACACTTTATAATAGTAGAGTCTTTAATTGTCGTAAGTGTGTGTCCAAATGTATATCTCTTAGATGCATATTATTCTAGTGTACGGATATACAAGGTATTTATTTCCTCATAGTCCCTCTACTGAGGAAAATGTCCATGAATTCATTTACATAAAATTGGATAGAGAATTTTAGGTTGTAGAACCTTCCCCAGCCAAGCCATGGATTCTTGTCATGGTCCCTAGGTTGTAAATATAAGCTCTATTTAGAATAACCTCTCTTTATCCCCTTTGTCCTCTCATAAAGTACCTTTTAATAGTTTTTATTTTTATTTTTTTCTTGTCACTGTTACTTTATTAATATCAGGTAAATACGTATGTATTTTTAAAAATTTTAGTTCCAGTTTAGTTAACATACAGTATTATATTAGTTTCAGGTGTACAATATAGTGATTCAATAGTTTCATATATTACTTAGTGCTGTACTCTTGGGGTGCCCAGCTGGCTCAGTGGGTAGACCATGTGATTTTTGATCTTGAGATTGTGAGTTCGAGTCTGTTGTTGGGTGTGTAGCCTACTGAAACAAATGTTTAAAAAACGAAAAAAATAAGTGTATTCTTAATCCCCTTCACCTATTTTGCCCCCCCCCACCTCCCCTCTGGTAACCATCTGTTTGTTCTGTATAGTTGAGTCTGTTTCTTGGTTTGTATCTTTTTTTCCCCTTTGTTGTTTGGTTTCCTAAATTCCACATATGAGTGAAATACGGTATTTGTCTTTCTCTGAGTGACTTATTTCACTTAGCCTTACAGTCTTGAGCCATCCATGTTTTTGCAAATGGCAAGATTTCATTCTGTTTTGTGGCTGAGTAATACTCCCATTATATATATACCACATCTTTATCTGTTCATCAGTGGATGGATACTTGGGCTGCTTCCATAATTTGGTTATTGCAGATTATGCTGCAGTAAACATATCCCTTTGAATTAGTGGGGTTTTTTTTGTATTCTTTTTAGTATTTTCGTATTTAGTATTCTTTTTTTTTTTTTTAAGATTTTATTTATTTATTTGACAGAGAGAGAGACCGTGAGAGAGGGAACACAAGCAGGGGGAGTGGGAGAGGGAGAAGCAGGCTTCCCGCTGAGCAGGGAGCCTGATGTGGGGCTCGATCCTCATGACCTGAGTGGAAGGTAGATGCTTAACAACTGAGCCACCCAGGCCCCCCTAGTGTTTTGTATTCTTTAGGTAAATACCCAGTAGTGTGATTACTAGATCATGTGGTACTTCTATTTTTAACTTTTCTTTTTAAGGATTTTATTTATTCATTTGACAGAGAGAGAGCACAAGCAGGGGGGAGCAGCAGAGGGTGAGGGAGAAGCAGGCTCCCCGCTGAGCAGGGAGCCGGATGTGGGGCTCGATCCCAGGACTCTGGGATCATGACCTGAGCTGAGGACAGATGCTTAACTGAGTGAGCCATCCAGGCGCCCCTATTTTTAATTTTTTGAGGCAGCTCCATACCATTTTCCCCAGTGGCTGCACCAGTTTGCATTCCCACCAGTAGTGCACAAAGGTTCCTTTTTTCTACATTCTCATCAACACCTGTTGTTTCTTGTGTTGTAATTTTTAACCTTGAGACCTGGATAGGTAAATACATTCATATGGTTTTGAGACCAGTGTAAAGTTAGCAGTCTCCCACCAGCCCCTCCCTGTCCGTGTTTGTCTACTTCTCCTCATTCTGCCATCCCCCAGAGGTTTTAGTTTGTTATGTTTGCCATGAGTTTTTAAAAATGCACAAAATAATGGATCCTTTTAAAATTTACCATTTCAACAAACTTTTTTATCATGGAATAATTTAAGATTTACAGAAAAGTTGCAAAGATAATACAGAGGGCTCCTGTATATGCCTTCCCCATTTCCCTGATGCTACCTCACATTACCATAGGGTTTGTCAAAACCAAGAAACCACCACTGATGTGAACTGTTAACTGAAGTCCAGACTTTATTTGGATTTCCTCACATAAACATCTTTTTTTCTGTTCCAGGATACAAGCCAGAATACTACATTGTATTTAATAGATTCTTTTTGAACTAGAAGATAGCATATTCTACACGTGGTTCTGCACCTTGCTGTTCTTCACTGATACCACATTTCACTGATTCTGAAACACCACAGAATATATTAAATACTTCAAAGAAAGGAGACATGCTGCCAATTATAACTGAGTCACAGATTTTAAGCTACAGCATAATTTCAGAGATATTCAAATGTGAAAAAATATACGTCTTAGAATTGATGGAATATGATACATCTTGGAGATCTTTCAATTTTATTTCATAGAGACTTCCTCATTCATATTTATAGCTGCATAGAATTTATAATGCACATAAGATCTTTAAGCCCTTATTCATACTCATTAGGATTATTTTCTGTCTTTAGCTATAAAAAATAGAATACTGTATTGAATAACCTGTTACATATGTCATATGTACAGATGTGTATAGGAATGACTTTTCAAAAGTGAATTGCTGAGTTAGAGTTATATATATTTGTAATTTTGGTAGAAGTTATACCCATTTACAATCTCACCTGCAGTGTATGAGAGAACTTGTTAAAAAGTTCACCAACCGAGCGGGTTACCAAATTTTTGGATTTTTGCCACTCTGACAGGTGGAAAATTATAGTCTCAATGTAGTTTTCATTTATGAATATAGGTTGAGTTTCCAAAAACTGGCCATAAATATTCTTCACCCATTTTTTTATTGGGCTGTTTGCTGTTTCCAATTTATATGCATTGCATTAGGTTCTTTAAACATTAGGGAAGTTATTATGTGTCAGGATTTACAAATGAGTTTTCTATTTGTCATTTGCTTTTTAATTTTCTTACAGTTGTGTTGTTGATGTGTGTTTACCATGCAAAGTTTATAGGTGAACCTGATAATCTTTTCTCTTAAGGCTTCTGGATTTTAAGTCATACTTGGACTCAACAAAGTTCTTAGGAAATTCCTGTGTTTCTTTCCATTTCTCCTGTCTTGGCCCTTACGCTATTGTTCTCATGCATTTTACTTATACATATGTTATATTACAAAAACTCCACAGTACATTACTACTTTTTTTTTTTTAAGATTTTATTTATTTATTTGACAGAGAGAGACACAGCGAGAGAGGGAACACAAGCAAGGGGAGTGGCAGAAGGAGGGGGAGAAGGGAGCCTGATGCAGAGCTCCATCCCAGGACCCCCGGATCATGACCTGAGCTGAAGGCAGACGCTTAACCATCTGGGCCACCCAGGCACCCCAGTACATTACTACTTTTGTTAAAACAATCATCTTTTAAAGAGATTTAAATAAGAAAAATATTATATATTTACCCACGTAGTTATCATTTCTAGTACCCTTCATTCGTGTAGATCCAGAAAACTGGGATCATTTTCATTCTGCCTGAAGGATTTTTTTTTAACATTATTTATAGTGCAGGTCTGCTAGTGATGAACTCTTTGATCTAAAAATGTCTTCATTATGTCATTTTTGATAGATTTTTGCTTAGTATAGAATTTAAGGTTGGCATTTTCTTTTTAATTTCAGAACTTTAAAGATGTTGCTCTCTTGTGTTATCACTTAAATTGGTTCCAACAAGAAATCTGATATCCTTGTCTTTGTTTCTCTATGTATTATGTAATTTTTTCTCTGGCTGCTTTCAAGATTTTCTCTTTATCATTGGTTTGGGGGCATTTTGCTTGCAGTGTAGTTTTCTTTATGTTTCTTGTGCTTAGGATTCATTGAACTTCTTGGATCTATGGGTTTATAGAGTTCATTTATTTAGAAAGTTTACAGCCATTATTTTTTTTTAAGGTTTTATTTATTTATTTGTCAGAGAGAGAGCACAGGCAGGGGGAGCAGCAGGCAGAGGGAGAAGTAGGCTCCCCGCTGGGCAAGAACTCCATCCCAGGACCCTGGGATCATGACCTGAGCCAAAGCACATGCTTAACCAACTGAACCACCCAGGCGTCCCTTAGCCAGTATTTTTTAAAATATTTTTTCTGCCTGCCCCACTTCCTTAATGTATAATTACCTGTATTTTAGGCCATTTAAACTCCCACAGCTCACTGATCTCTTTTCATTTAGAGGGATTTTTTTTTTCCTATGTTTCATTTGGATAGGTTCACTAATGTGCCTTCTAGTTCACTAATGTTTTCTTCTCCTATAATCTGCCATTAATCCCATCCATTGTGTTCCTCATTTTATAGATCATAGTCTTCATCTTCAGAAAAGCTTGGATTGGGCCTTTTTTATATCTTACGTATCTCTACCTTTTTTTTTTACTCCATTTTATTTATATTTTTTACTCTATTTTAAAAATAATAGCTCTATTGACATAATTCAACTACCATACAATCCTCCAGTTTATTCATTATTTTGTTCATTGGAGAGAGAGAGTGAGAGAGAACGAGAGGGGGGAGGGGCAGAAGGAGAGGGACAAGCAGACTCCCCACTGAGCAGCAGAAGGCAGGGCTCAGGGCTCCATCCCAGGACCCTGAGATCAGGTCCCTGAGATCATGACCTGAGGCGAAGTCAGATGCTTAACCAACTGAACCACCCCACACGCATCCAGTCCTCCAATTTAAAGTGTACATTTGAATGGTTTATTTTTTGTAATAGTATATTTTAAATAACATTTAAATTTTAAATATTTAAAAAATGGTGGTTCAGGGGTAAATAGTGTACTTACAGAGTTGTGCAACTGTCACCATGATCTACTTTTAGAACGTTTTCCTTATCCCTAAAAGAAAGCGTGTACCTAATAGAAGTTACTCCATTCTCTTTACTTTCCCCTTAGGCAATTTACTTTTTGTCACTATAGATTTCCTATTTTGGATATTTCATATAAGTGGGATTATACAATAGTGATCTTTTGTGACTGGTTTCTTAGCAGAATGTTTGTGAGGTTCAGTTATATTGTAGCATGTATCAATGCTTTTTATTCCTTTTTAAGGCTGAATAATATCACATTTTGTTTATCTTTTTTAAATTTTTTTATTTATTTTTTAGATTACTTATTTATTTATTTGAGAGAGAGAATGGGATAGAGAGAGCATGGCGGGGGAGGGTCAGAGGGAGAAGCGGGCTCCCTGCTCGATGCGGGACTCGATCCTGGGACTCCAGGATCATGACCTGAGCCGAAGGCAGTCACCTAACCAACTGAGCCACCCAGGCGCCCCTTGTTTATCTTTTTTTTTTTTTAAAGGTTTTATTTATTTGACAGAGACTGTGAGAGAGGGAACACAGGCAGGGGGAGTGGGAAAGGGAGAAGCAGGCCTCCCGCAGAGCAGGGCTCGATCCCAGGACCCTGGGACCATTACCCAAGGCGAAGGCAGATGCTTAATGACTGAGCCACCCAGGCGTCCCACATTTTGTTTATCTTTCCTTCATGGACATGTGGGTTGTTTCCACTTTTAATGCTGCTGTGAACATATATACACAAGTTTTTATGTGGACATATATTTTCATTACTTACTGAACATATGAATACAGTTGTAATAACTTTTCATGTCAACTTGTGTATATTTTCATGTCTTTCTCTGCTCATTCTAACTTATACATCCGTTCTGGGTCTGTTTTGATTGATTATTCTCTTCATATGGGTCATGCTTTTCTGCTTCCTTGTACCCCTGGCAATTGTTGGATGTTGAATTTTACCTTTATTGGGTGCTGGATATTTTTGTATTTGTTAGGCAGGCCTGCATCAGTGCTAAGTCAAGGGTTAATTATTTATTATTGAGACAAGACCTTCCTGAGTACTCTTATCCAATGTGTCTTAGTTTTTACATAATGGCCTATGAAAACAAGTACCTTTCCTAGCCTTGTATGAGTGCCAGACACTGAATGCTGTAATCCTTTTGGATGAGTCTTTCCTGGGCCTCCAGAAGTTTCCTAACTTGAATGTTCTATACTATTCTGTTAATTACTTAGGACCCTTTGCATATCTCTGGAGTTCTCTCTCTGTGCTGCTTCCTTCTCTTTGGTACTCTTTCCTATGAACTCTTGCTGCCTTGGTTTTCCTGCACTCAGCCCTATTGCTTCATCTTGGGGAGTCTGCTGGGTTCTGCCTCAGTTTACTCTCTGCTGGGGCAGTTACAGGGCTCACCTTTTTTGTTTCCTATGTCTCAGAGATCATTGTCCTCCATTGCCTAAGAGCCAGAGTCTTGAAAACCATTATTTAATGTAATTTGTCTGGTTTTAAAAAAAAAAACATTTTTTTTAAATAGGAATGGTAAGTCTGGTTCCTGTTACTCTATCTTGGCTAGTAGTGGAAATCCTCTGTTTTCTTATATATTTTATGTTTTCAATTTCTTACATTTAAATACATTCTCCATTTGGGCGCCTGGGTGGCTCAGTTGGCTAAGTGACTGCCTTCGGCTCAGGTCATGATCCTGGAGAACCGGGATCGATTCCCGCATCGGGCTCCCTGCTCAGTGGGGAGTCTGCTTCTCCCTCTGACCCAACCCCCTCTCATGTGCTCTCTCTCTCTCATTCTCACTCTCTCAAATAAATAAATAAAATCTTTTAAAAAATAAAAGATAAATACATTCTCCATTTGAAATTTATTTTGCTGTGAGGACATGGAGCCACTTTATTTTTTCAGACGGCTATCTAATACAGGCACTTATGTACTTGACATGTAGCTTGATTTATTATGCTTATCATATATTACATTCCTGTATGTGTCTGGGCCTATTTTAGAACTTACGTTCTGTGTATATATGTCTATCAGGTGCCAGGAACAGTCTATATTAGCAATGGAGGCCTTTTAATATATTTTAATATCTGGGAGTGCTAGCTCCTTGTTAGAGCTCTTTAAAAAAAAATCTTTTCGTGTCTACCTTGACACACTGGTTATACTTCCCATCACAGTTAAGTTTATTGCAGTGGTGACAATGAGACCTGTTAACAGTTTCTGCTAGGCTCATGGGTAAAAAGTGAATGTAACAAGACTTTTCAATATTAGAAATGGTTAAGGAAATATATATATATACATATATATGTATGTATGTATTTTAAAGTAAACTTTACACTCAGTATGTGGTTTGAACTCACACCTGTGAGATCAAGAGTCACATGCACCACCATCTGAGCCAGCCAGACAACCCGAGGAATAATAATATATTATTATTAGATGATTTGCCAAAATAGCAATCAGTGTGCTTCCCACAATTTATCTTCTATGACCCTGAAGTAAATTGCTTGAAGAAATTGGATCCCAAAGATTACAAGCAGGGAATTTTTTTTTAAGATTTTATTTTGAACTAATCTCTATAACCAACATGGGGCTTGAACTCACAACTCCAAGATCAAGAGTTGCATGCTCTATGTATGGACTGAGCCAGCCAGGCACCCCACAAGTGGGGAATTTTTGAAGTGTTGATATTCAAGTGATGATCAGAGAAGCTCAACTAAAAGAATTGTGGACTGACTGACAATGACAACTGTGGATTGAGCAAAAATTCTTTTTAAAAGGGCTATCTTAAAGATTATGGCCCAGGCTTCCGAGGAACTAAGGTGATCGATTGGCAGTGGAAGGAATCACATGTGAAATTCCTTAAATAAAAATCCATTAACCTAAAAAAAAAAAAAAAACCCTCCAGCTATTGTTTGTTTATTCTTGAATATTTTTCCATATGAATCTAAGGATCAACTTGCCTATTCCATAAACAAAGAAATCCTACTGGTCACTTAAAACTAACTTGGAGAAAAAAGTCTTTAGGATGATGACAGTTCTGTCCACAAACATGATATGTCTTGTTTGCTCAAGTCTTCTTTTGTTGTAGCTCATTAATGGGTTAAGTTTTATACCAGACAGTATCTTACACTTGTTAAATTTTTTCCTAGGTATTTAATCTTTGTTGTTACTTTTATAAATGGGATTTTTTTTCTCTTTTATTTCACATATAAACAATTCCTTGAACAATTAACTGAACTCATTATGGAAAACATCTTAATTTTATTTAACTTTGACTCCACAGTGTGTACCATGGAGTTTAGAAGGTAGAAGTGGCTGTGCTTAATGTTTAGATGTTAGAATAAAGACCGAGGAGTTACTATAACTTCATTAATACTACATTTACATTGTAGATAATTATCTCATGGCTTTTTTATTATTAAAATTTAGGAATTGATCATCCTGATCATGGTATTTTTATTTTACAGCTCTTGTAAATAAGACTCTGTTTTAATATCCTTTTTAACTACCTGTTTTTGAACTCTGTTGAGTTAGTATAGCTAATGGTGACCATAGACTTCTTTGTTTGATAAATGAATAGGAATTTGCTTGAGAAGCAAAATAGCCTTTTAAAAACTTACAGTTTTGGGCGCCTGGGTGGCTCAGTTGGTTAAAAACTTACGGTTTTACATTGCTGTAAGAAATGAAAGACACAAATAAATGGAAAAACATTCTGTGCTTGTGGATTGGAAGACTTAATACTGTTAAAATGTCCATACTACCCAGAGTGATCTACAGATTTTATACAATCTATCAAAATCACACTGGTATATTTAGCAGAAATAGAAGAAAATTCTAAGATTCATATGGAATCTCAAAGGACCTCAGCCAAAACAATCTTGAGAAAGATGTAAGCTGGAGGCTTCACACTTCTGATTTCAAAATGTGTTACAAAGCTACAAAACAGTGTGGTACTGTCATAAATAAAGACATACACCAGTGGAACAGAATAGAGCTCGGAAGTAAACCCTTATGTATATGGTTAAATGATCTTTGACAGGGCGCCTGGGTAGCTTAGTCGGTTAAACATCTGCCTTCAGCTCAGGTCATGATCCCAGGCTCTTGGGATCAAGTCCTGCATCAGCCTCTCTGCTGAGTGGGGAGCGGGCTTCTCCCTCTGCCTCTGCCTTCCTCTCTCTGTCTCTCATGAATAAATAAATAAAATCTTTTTAAAAAATTTAAAAAATGATCTTCGACAAAGGTGCCAGGGCTACACGATGGTGAAAGGATAGTCTCTTCAATTAATGGTGTTGGGAAAACTGTATGTCCTCATGCGAAAGAATGAAGTTGGATTCTTACATTACATCATATACAAAATTAACTCAAAATTGATTAAAGATTAAATGTAAAACCAGAAACTAAAACTCCTAGAGGAAAACACAGGGGAAAAGCTTCAAGGAAACACTGGATTTGGCAGTGATTTCATGGATATGGTACTAAAAGCACAGCAGGAAGAGCAACGGTAGACAAATAGGACTATATCAGATATAAAAATTTTTGCACATCAAAGGACATGAGAGTGAAACCTATAGAATGAGAAAAATATATGCAAACCATGTATCTGATAAATGAGTTAATATAAGGAGTTGGTTATCCAGAATATATAAAGATCTGTAAAGAACTACAATTCAACAACAAAAAATCCAAAAAAAAATGCAACTAAGAAATGGGCAAAAGTCTTGCATAGACATTTCTCCAGAGAAGACAAAGAGCCAATAAGCTATATTAGAAAAAGACCTCTCTAGTTTCCCTCCTGTATGTCTCCTTTACTCTTACAGATAATATGTCACTTCTGATACTTCTGGTTACCAAATATGTGGGGATTTTCCCCACACCAAGCAGTTCTCTGACACTAGCTGGATGTCCTGTAATTTGGCTTCATTCTGACTCTGTCACCCTGGACATAGCATCAAATCTCACAGATGAAGGTCTCAGTCCCACAAGATTGCCCTCCCACCACTTCAGATGCCAATCATGAATCCTAAGTTGTTACCTGTGCTTTTGACTGATTGGCTATAAATCAGAGGTTCCCATGAATCCTCTTCAGGTTTGATTAATTGCTAAAGGGGCTTACAGAATTTAGGTAAACAGTTTAGTTACTGTTTACCACTTTATTATAAAAGGATACAGATGAACATCCAGATGGAAGAGATACATAGAGCAAGGTATGTGGGATGGGATTGGGCTTCCATGCCTGCTCTGGGCCCACTATTCTCCTAGTACTTCTATGTGTTCATCAGCCTAGAAGCTTCCCAAACCCCGTACTACTGGGATTTTTATGGAGGCTTCCTCACGTAGGCATGATCAATTTATCAACTCCATTTCTAGCTCTTCTCTCCTCTAGAGAATTCAGGGCAGGGCTGAAAATTCCAAGCTTGTAATATGGCTTGCTCTTTCTGGTGACCAGCCCTAATCCAGCGTCATCTCACAAAAGATACTCCTATCACCCAGGAAATTTCTAGAAATTTAGGATCCTGTGTCAGGAACCAGGATCAGAGACCAAATATTAGAACAAAAGATGTTCCTAGTATTCTTATCACTTAGGAAATTACGAGGGTTTTAGGAGCTCTGTGCCAGGAACTGGGGCAGAGATGAATATGTATGTTTGTCATCTCACACAAGCATATGAAAAAATGCTCGACATCACTAGTTATTAGGGAAATGCAAATCAAAACCACAGTAAGTTACTACTTTATATCTGTTAGGTTGGGCACTATTAAAAAAAAAAAAGTAAAAAGCCAAAATAACAAGTGCTGGTGAGGATGTGGAGAAATTGGAACCTTTTATGTCTGACTTCTTTTTGTTTTTAAGTAGGCTCCATGCTAGGTGTGGAGCCCAACATAGGGCTTGAACTTACAACCCTGACATCAAGACCTGAGCTGAGATCAAGAGTCGGCCGCTTAACTGACTGAGCCACCCAGGTGCCTCAAAATTTTTTAATGTTCAAAGTGGTGGTAATAACCCAACATCCTTTTTCTCTCATAGATGTTTGGTGTTTTGTTTGTTAGCTTTTTTAATGTAGGCTCCACAGGGGCATGAAGCACAATGTAGAGTTTGAACTCACAACTGTGAGATCAAGACCTAAGCTGATATCAAGAGTCAGATGCTTAACCAACTGAGCCACCCAAGCGTCCCTAGAACCTTTGTACATTGTTGATGGGAATATAAAATGGTGCAGCTGCTATGAAAACAGTATGAAGGCCTTTAAAAATTAAAATTAGAACTACTATGTGATCCAGCAATCTCACTTCTGGGTATATATCTAAAAGAACTGAAAACAGGATCTCAAAGAGATCTCTTATGTACACTTATGTTCACTGCATTTTTCGCAATAGCCAAGAGGTGAAAGCAACCTAAATGTCCATAACAAGTGAATGGATAAAATGTGGTGTATACATAAAGTGGGATATTATTCAGTCTTTAAGGCAGTCCTGTCATAAACAAAAACATTGGTGAACCTTGAGGACCTTATGCCTAAATGAAATAAGGCAGTCACAAAATGACAAATATTGTATGATTCTACATATGAGGTACCTAAAGCAGTCAAACTCTTAGAAACAGAAAGTAAATGGTGGTTACCCTTCTGGGGGGAGGTGGAAAAAGGCAGTTGCTGTTCTAGTGGATATAAAGATATCTAGTGGATCAGTTTTTCAAGGTGAAAAAGTTATGGAGATCTGTTTCACAACGTGTATATAATTAACACTACTATACACTTAAAAATGGTTAAGATGGTGAATTTTATGTTATATTGTTTTGTTAAATATATATCTGATCGATTACAATTATTAATGAGGTCTTTTAAAAATTATTTATTTTTAGTAATCTCTATACCCATTGTGGGGGTTGAACTCAAAACCCTGAGAGCAAGAGATGCATGTTCTTCTGACTGAGCCAGCCAGGCACCCCTGTGTTATGCTGTTTTTGATCACACACACACACACACACACACACACACACACACACACACACACACAGATGATTTTAAAAAAATAAGTTTCACATCTATTTCTATTGTTAACTGATCTTAATACTGCTATTTGTGTAGGTATTCTTCTGGAATATATTAGGCTCTTGGAGATCAAGAATCCAGATTTCAGAGAATGTTTTACTTGTATCTTAAGCAAATAAGTGCATCTGACAAATACAAGGGTTACTTTTAGGAGTGGAACAGAATATTTGAAATTAAAATTGTTGAGGAAAATTGAGAATGTGATTGATCATTAACAGAATGCTTGCACATATCCATTCAATTTAAACAAAAACAAAATGTACTTATGAGGTATAAATTTTATTAGCATCTTTAGCACTTTATGATTTTTTCAACAGGAAGATTTCACTTCTGCTTTCAGGCAGTGTTTCTCAATACTGTAAAGCATAAAGCTGTTTCATTGCTATAGTCTAAATATTTCATTGTTGGGGTACCTGGGTGGCTCAGTAGGTTAAGCCTCTGACTCTTGGTTTCAGCTTAGGTTGTGATCTCAGTGTTGTGGGATTGAGCCCACACTGGGGCTCCCGCTGGGCAGGGAGTCTGCTTGAGTTTCTGTCTCTCTCTGCCCCTCCCCCTGCTTGCACTGTATCTCTCTCTAAAATAAATAAATCTTAAAAAAAAAATCACATTGTTGTAAAGTAGATAAGAAGTATAATTTAGCATTGACATTAAATTCCTGGATATTTAATGACTTTTCCTAAAACTTCCCCTTTTTTTATTAACATATAATGTATTATTTGTTTCAGGGTACAGGTCTAAAATTTACTTTTAAAAAGAAACAAAACCTTTAAAAACATAAAGAAAACCACCTCAAAATTATGTTAAACTTAGCAAGAGCTATTTCCTTCTCAAATTCAAAACATAAACAAATTTCTCTTAAAATCCTTAGGTTTACTGTTCCATGTAGAGCTGCTACAGAGAGCTAAATGTTACAGCTGTGAAAATCTGTTGAGTCAAAAAATGACCTGTAAGCAAGATAGAATGCTCCTTTGCCGAATGGCGCTGTGTGGCTGGATTAATAGAGGGCTTTCAGTGAACATCCCACTCTCAGATTTCCCCAGAGGTGTGCTGCTTCCAGCGCTTCTTCTGGACCCCCCAGAGTGTTTGTTCTGGTGTCACAGCTCCCCCGAAGGAACCAAAGCTTTGAAGGGAATTGAGCCTGGAAAAACTCAAATGAAGCATCTCTTTATATGATGCAGATTATAGTGTTTTTGGACCCTCTTTCTTTTTGAAAAAAAAAAAATTAAAATGTTAAAATTTGAAAGCCATATCATATAAAATAAGCAGTTTTGGAAGTGACCTACCTGAGCCACTTAATTATTTTTCCATAGGCTTTCCTTGAAGCCAAAATGCAATATAATAATGAGAAATAGGGGGCTTTTAAAAAAATGCTAAATGGGGGTGCCTGGGTGGCTCAGTCGTTAAGTGTCTGCCTTCGGCTCAGGTCATGATCCCGGGGTCCTGGGATCAAGCCCCGCATTGGGCTCCCTGGTCCACGGGAAGCCTGCTTCTCCCTCTCCCACTCCTCCTGCTTGTGTTCCCTCACTGTGTCTCTGTCAAATAAATAAAATCTTAAAAAAAAAAATCCTAAATGGCAATTACTGCTATATATGCTACTTTACATATGAATTAGTTCTGGATACATTGGTTATATCTGTTAAAAACTTTATTTTACCCCACTGTCACAAGCTGTGCAAGTTACTTATTCTTCCTTGCACTGCCTCCCATCTGTAAGATGGGGGTGATAATACCTGTATCATAGACTGGCGAAAAATAAAATGAGATAATGTGTGTAAAGTGCCTAGCCCAGGATGTACTCAACAAATGACTTTCCTTTTCCTCTGGCCTTGTGTGTTCTTCTTCCATTTATTAAATTGGTTTCTTTTTTAAGTTTTTTTTTTAAGATTTTATTATTTGATAGAGTGAGCAAGCTAGAGAGCATGAGCAGGAGGAGGAACAGAGGGAGAGGGAGAAGCAGACTCCTGGCTGAGCACGACTCGATCCCAGGACCTAAGCTAAAGGCAGACACCTAACCAGCTAAGCCACCCAGGCGCCCCTAAGTTGGTTTTTTAAATAGGCATTTATTAAGCACCTGTTGTGCCTTAGGCACTGTACTAGGTAGAATGTGTTTCTGACTGCAGGTGCTCTCATTCTCTTCAGACCCCTAAGAAAAGCAGAGTTGTGCTCTTGAGGATTGATGTTCAGATCAGGACCCTTGGAACCAAAGGCCCTAAAAGCAGAAGGAAAGCCATAGCTCTCTGGCTTTTGCTTTGCCCATAGTGGAGGCCTTTGTTTCTTAGTATCCACTTGTCAGAATGTGTAGATTATAAACCAATGGGTTAGCCTGCTGCTGGGTATTAAAGAGGGCACGTACTGAATGGAGCACTGGGTGTTAATACGCAAACAATCATGGAACACTACATCGAAAACTTATGATGTAATGTATGGTGATTAACATAACATAATAAAAAAAGGAAAAAAAAACAATGGACTAATTTCCTCTAAATGTGTTACAGTTAACCACTGACCATGTTTGCACATGCCACACATATCCATCATTGCGGAAAGTTCTACTGGACAGCAATGTTGTAGGTGTGAGAGAGTTGGATTGTTAGTGGAGCATTAGTTTTAAGAGAAGAGAGATAAGAACTCTAGATTGTTCTGCTATTTTTATGTTAACTTGAAGCAAGCCTTAGAGCCATATGACATGGTATTTAACAGAGTCACTGTTCTCCTTATTCTCAATCCAGAGTACTTTATTATTATTTCAAGAGAGGGAACACAAGCAGGGGGGAGCATGAGGGGGAGAAGCAGGCTTCCTGCTGAGCAGGGAGCCCAAGACGCAAGGCTCCATCTCAGGATCCTGGGATCATGACCCAAGCTGAAGGCAGACGCTTAATGATTGAGCCACCCAGGCGCCCCCAGAGTACTTTATTACATAATGTGTTTGATGGAATGTAAGGAATGGTAGATATTCCTTCTATTAAAAGATAGGCCCTGTATCTGTGAATTAGGAAATACAGATTTATAGGAATTAGAGATTTTAGGACCTGAGGAACTGCTTAAAAATTTTTTTTTGTTTTATTTTTATAAACAGTCTTTTACAGACTGAGGAAGAATAAAAATACTTATATTTGAACAATCTTTCTACTAGTCACACTGTCTTTTCTGGTAGTTGTCTTTTTTTTTTTGCACTGTAATTTATTATTCCTGGTCTATGCTATACACTTAATTAGGTCAAGATAATTCTTATATTCTATACAAAATACCTTATTCTGTCATCATTTCATGAATGTGTACCAGTTAAGATTGTTTTTGTCCCCCTTTTTAAAAAGTACAGTATAACTTGTGTACAGTAAATTGCACAGATTTATGTGTACATTTTAAGTTTTAACAAGTATATGCCCCTGTGACCCACTGTTTTCTTTGGGCCCATCTCCAGTCAGCTCCCTCTTACCCCAAGCATCCACTGTTCTGATTTCTGTCAGTATAGATAAGTTCTACCTGTTCTTGAAATTTATGTATCTGGAATTCTATAGCATGAACTGTTGTGTCTGTCTTCTTTTGCTCAGCATAATGCTTCAGAGATGCATCCATTTTATTTTGTGTATCAACACTTGATTCTTTTTTGTTTTCGCTGAGTAGTGTTCCGTTGCATGAATATACAGCAATCTGTTTATCCATTCTCCTGTTGGTGGACATTTCTCCTTTCCAGTTTTGGGCTCTTATAAAGCTGCTGCAAATAATTTGTGTACAGGTCTTTTTGTAGACACATTTTATTTCTCTTGAGCATATACTTAAGAGTAGGATGGTTGGGTCATAGGGAAAGTGTATGTCCCATTGTCTTAACACCATTTAAAATTCCCATTAGCAATGTTTGAGAGTTCTAATTGCTCTGTCTTCCTCAGCAATTGGTGTTGTCATTTTTTTTTTTTTTTAGATTTTAAAGTAATCTTTCTACCCAACATGGGGCTCAAACTCACAACCCTGAGATCAAGATTTGCAGGCTTTACTGACTGAGTCAACCAGGCGCCTCTGGTGTTGTGATTCTAATTGTGACCATTCTAGTGGGTGTACGTATTTCAGTATGGTTTCAATTTGCATTTCCCAGGTTTGAATGCCTTTTTCATGAGCTTATAGGCCATTCCTGTTATAACTTCTTTCATAAAATACCTTCAAATATTTTGCTCTTCCCATTAAAAAACATTTAATATGTACTCAGAATCCTCTCTACAGCATTTTCTTAAAAACCACAGCCAAATTGGCATAATTTTTGAAGATCTCCCTTTGATGTTATTTTTTTCTTTTTTTTATTATGTTAATCACTATACATTACATCATTAGTTTTTGATGTAATGTTCCATGATTCATCGTTTCCGTATAACACCCAGTGCTCTATGCAGAATTTGCCCTCTTTAATACCCATCACCAGGCTAACCCATTCACCCACCCCCCTCCCCTCTAGAGCCCTCAGTTTGTTTTTCAGAGTCCATAGTCTCTCATGGTTCGTCTCCCCCTCCAATTTCCCCCCTTCATTCTTCCCCTCCTGCTATCTTATTCTTTTTTTTTTCTTAACATATAATGTATTATTTGCTTCAGAGGTACAGATCTGTGATTCAACAGTCTTGCACAATTCACAGCGCTCACCATAGCACATACCCTCCCCAATGTCTATCACCCGCAGCCACCCCATCCCTCCCACCCCCCACCACTCCAGCAACCCTGTTTGTTTACTGAGATTAAGAATTCCTCATATCAGTGAGGTCATATGATACATGTCTTTCTCTGATTGACTTATTTCGCTCAGCATAATACCCTCCAGTTCCATCCACGTCGTTGCAAATGGCAAGATTTCATTCTTTTTGATGGCTGCATAATATTCCATTATATATATGTATATATATGTATACATGTGTATATATGTATATATATATGTATACATGTGTATATATATATATATGTATACACACACACACACACACACCACATCTTCTTTATCCATTCATCTGTCGATGGACATCTTGGCTCTTTCCATAGTTTGGCTATTGTGGACATTGCTGCTATAAACATCGGGGTGCACATACCCCTTCGGATCCCTACATTTGTATCTTTGGGGTAAATACCCAGTAGTGCAATTGCTGGATCGTATGGTAGCTCTATTTTCAACTTTTTGAAAAACCTCCATACTGTTTTCCAGAGTGGCTGCACCAGCTTGCATTCCCACCAACAGTGTAGGAGGGTTTGAGCAATGTTGAGCACTTTTTCATGTGTCTGTTAGCCATTTGCATGTCGTCATTGGAAAAATATCTGTTCATGTCTTCTTCCCATTTCTTGATTGGATCATTTGTTCTTTGGGTGTTGAGTTTATGAAGTTCTTTACAGATTTTGAATACTAGCCCTTTATCTGATATGTCATTTGCAAATATCTTCTCCCATTCTGTGGGTTGTCTTTTGGTTTTGCTGTTTCTTTTGCTATGCAAAGCTTTTTATCTTGATGAAGTCCCAATAGTTCATTTCTGCCCTTGCTTCCCTTGCCTTTGGCAATGTTTCTAGGAAGAAGTTGCTGCGGCTGAGGTCGAAGAGGTTGCTGCCTGTGTTCTGCTTTAGTATGTTGATGGACTCCTGTTTCACACTGAGGTCTTTCAACCATTTTGAGTCTGTTTTTCTGTGTGGTGTAAGGAAATGGTCCAGTTTCATTCTTCTACATGTGGCTGTCCAATTTTCCCAACACCATTTGTTGAAGAGACTGTCTTTTTTCCATTGGACATTCTTTCCTGCTTTGTCAAAGATTAGTTGACCATAGAGTTGAGGGTCCATTTCCGGGCTCTCGATTCTGTTCCATTGATCTATGTGTCTGTTTTTGTGCCAGTACCATATTGTCTTGATGATGACAGCTTTGTAATAGAGCTTGAAGTCCAGAATTGTGATGCCACCAGCTTTGCTTTTTTTTTTCAACATTCCTCTGTCTATTCAAGGTCTTTTCTGGTTCCATACAAAGTTTAGGATTAATTGTTCCATTTTTTTTTTGAAAAAAGTGGATGGTATTTTGATGGGGATTGCATTGAATGTTAGATTGCTCTAGGTAGCATTGACATCTCCACAATATTTGTTCTTCCAGTCCATGAGTGTGGAACGTTTTTCCATTTCTTTGTGTCTTCCTCAATTTCTTAATGAGTATTTTATAGTTTTCTGAGTACAGATTCTTTGCCTCTTTGGTTAGATTTACTCATAGGTATCTTATGGTTTTGGGTGCAATTGTAAATGGGATCGACTCCTTAATTTCTCTTTCTTCTGTCTTGTTGTTGGTATATAGGAATGTCACTGATTTCTGTGCATTGATTTTATATCCTGCTACTTTACTGAATTCCTGTATGAATTCTAGCAGTTTTGGGGTGGAGAGGCTTTTGGGTTTTCCACATAAAATATCATATCATCTGCAAACAGAGTTTGACTTCTTCTTTGCTGATTCGGAAGCCTTTTATTTCTTTTTGTTTTCTGATTGCTGTGGCTAGGACTTCTAATACTATGTTGAATAGCAGTGGTGATAGTGGACATCCCTGCTGCGTTCCTGACCTTAGGGGGAAAGCTCTCAGTTTTTCCCCATTGAGAATGATATTTGCTGTGGGTTTTTCATAGATGGCTTTTATGGTATTGAGGTATGTACCCTCTATGCCTATACTCTGAAGAGTTTTGATCAAGGAAGGATGCTGTACTTTGTCAAATGCTTTTTCTACATCTATTGAGAGGATCATATGGTTCTTGTTCTTTCTTTTGTTAATGTATTTGTATCACATTGATTGATTTGTGGATGTTGAACCAGCAGCCAAGGGATAAATCTCACTTGGTCGTGGTGAATAATCGTTTTAATGTACTGTTGGATCCTATTGGCTAGTATTTTGGTGAGAATTTTTTTGCATCCATGTTTATCAAGGATATTGGTCTGTAATTCTCCTTCTTGATGGGGTCTTTTTCTGGTTTGGGGATCAAGGTAATGATGGCCTCATAAAATGAGCTTGGAAGTTTTCCTTCCATTTCTATGTTTTGGAACAGTTTCAGAAGAATAGGTATTAATTCTCCTTTAAATGTTTGGTAGAATTCCCCTGGGAAGCCATCTGGCCCTCGACTTTTGTTTGTTGGGAGATTTTTGATGACTGCTTCAATTTCCTTAGTGGTTATAGCTCTCTTCAGGTTTTCTATTTCTTCCTGGTTCAGTTTTGGTAGTTGATACCTCTCTAGGAATGCATCCATTTCTTCCAGATTATCTAATTTGCTGGCATATAGTTGCTCATAATAGTTCTTATAATTTGTATTTCTTTGGTGTCGGTTGTGATCTCTCCTCTTTCATTTTGTTTTTATTTGGGTGCTTTCTCTTTTCTTTTTGAGAAGTCTGGCCAGGGGTTTATCAATCTTGTTAATTCTTTCAAAAAACCAGCTCCTAGTTCTTTTGGTTTCTATTTCATTGATTTCTGCTCTGATCTTTATTATTTCTCTTCTCCTGCTGGGTTTCGGCTTTATTTGCTGTTCTTTCTCCAGCTCCTTTAGGTGTAGGGTTAGGTTGTGTATTTGAGACCTTCCTTATGTCTTGAGAAAGGCTTGTATTGCTATATACTTTCCTCTTAGGACTGCCTTTGCTGTATCCCAAAGATTTTGAACAGTTGTGTTTTCATTTTCATTGGTTTCCATGAATTTTTTTTAATTCTTCTTTAATTTCCTGGTTGACCCATTCATTCTTTAGTAGGATGCGCTTTAGCCTCCATGTACTTGAGTTCTTTCCGACTTTCCTCTTGTGATTGAGTTCTAGTATCAAAGCATTGTGGTCTGAAAATATGCAGGGAATGATCCATACTTTTGGTACCGGTTGAGACCTGATTTGTGACCTAGGATGTGATCTATTCTGGAGAATGTTCCATGGGCACTAAAGAAGGTGTATTCTGTTGCTCTGGGATGGAATGTTCTGAATATATCTGTGAAGTCCATTTGGTCCAGTGTGTCATTTAAAGTCTTTATTTCCTTGTTGATCTTTTGCTTAGATGATCTGTCCATTTCAGTCAGGGGGGTGTTAAAGTCCCCCACTATTAAAGTATTGTCAGTGTGTTTCTTTGCTTTTGTTATTAATTGGCTTATGTAATTGGCTGCTCCCATGTTAGGGGCATAGATATTTACAATTGTTAGATCTTCTTGTTGGATAGACCCTTTAAGTAGGATATAGTGTCCTTCCTCATCTCTTATTACAGTCTTTGGTTTAAAATATAATTTGTCTGATACAAGGATTGCCACCACAGCTTTCTTTTGGTGTCCATTAGCATGGTAAATGGTTTTCCACCCCTTCACTTTCAATCTGGGGGTGTCTTTGGGTCTAAAATGAGTCTCTTGCAGACAGCATATCGATGGGTCTTGTTTTTTTTTATCCAATCTGATAGCCTGTGTCTTTTGATTGGGGCATTTAGCCCATTTACATTCAGGGTAACTACAGAAAGATAGGAATTTAGTGCCATTGTATTGCCTGTAAGGTGACTGTTACTGTATATTGTCTGTGTTCCTTTCTGGTCTATGTTGCTTTTAGGCTGTCTCTTTGCTTAGAGGACCCCTTTCAATATTTCTTGTAGGGCTGGTTTCATGTTTGCAAATTCCTTTAGTTGTTGTTTGTCCTGGAAGCTTTTTATCTTTCCATTTTCAGTGACAGCCTAGCTGGATATAGTATTCTTGGCTGCATATTTTCTTCATTTAGTGCTCTGAATGTATCATTCCAGGCCTTCCTGGCCTGCCAGGTCTCTGTGGATAGGTCTATTGCCAATCTAATGTTTCCACCATTGTTGGTTACAGATCTCTTGTCCCGAGCTGCTTTCAGGATTTTCTCTTTGTCTCTGAGACTCGTAAGTTTTACTATTAGATGTCGGGGTGTTGACCTATTTTTATTGATTTTGAGAGGGGTTCTCTGTGCCTCCTGGATTTTGATGCCTGTTTCCTTCCCCACATTAGGGAAGTTCTCTGTTATAATTTGCTCCAGTATACCTTCTGCCCCTCTCTCTCTTTCTTCTTCTGGGATCACAATTATTCTAACGTTTCCTCTTATGGCATCGCTTATCTCTCGAATTTTTCCCTCATGATCAAGTAGTTGTTTCTCTCTTTCTCAGCTTCTTTATTTTCCATCATTTGGTCTTCTCTATCACTAATTCTCTCTTCTGCCTCATTTATCCTAGCAGTTAGAGCCCCCATTTTTTATTGCACCTCATTAATAGCCTTTTTGATTTCGACTTGGTTAGATTTTAGTTCTTTTATTTCTCCAGAGAGGGTTTCTCTAATAACTTCCATGCTTCTTCAAGCCCAGCTAGTATCTTTAAAATCATCATTCTGAACTCTAGTTCCGATATCTTACTAATGTCTGTATTGAGTAGGTCCCTGGCAGTCGGTACTGCCTCTTGTTCTTTTTGTTGAGGTGATTTTTTTCCATCTTGGTCATTTTGTCCAGAGGAGAATAGATGAATGAGAGAACAAAATGCTAACAGGGTAACAATGTCCCCAGAAAATGTACACTAAACAAATCAGAAAGTACCTGAAACTGGGGGAAAAGAAAGGGAAAGAAAGAAAAAAGGGAAAAAAAATAAAAGATAAACAAAACAGAAAACAGGAAAAAAAGAGAATATGATCAAATATGATCAGGCTGGTGCATAGATTAGTGCCACACACTAGATTTTGGGTTTATTTTGGTCTGTTAGAAGAAAGTGCCTCCCAAAATTTTAAAGAAAGAAAAACATATATGTACAAAAATAAGGATTATTACGATGAACGGATGGAATATGACTGTAATGATGAAAATTATAAAAGATTTTATAAAAGAAATTGATAAGATAAGAAGTTGTTTGTAAAAAGAAAGAAGAGGATTAAAAAAAAAAAGGGAGAGAATGTGATCAGGCAGGAGACTAGAACAAAGCCATACACTAGAGATTTAGGGTGTATTTTGATCTGTTGGAAGAAACTGTATCTCACAATTTTAAAGAGAGAACAACTTATATATATATATATGCCAAAAATAAGGATAACTACTATGAAAGGATAGAACATGACTCTAAAAATGAAAAATAAAAATGTTTTTTAAAAAAGGGATTGATGTTTAAAATGGGAAAAAGAAAAATTTTATTTTTATTTTTTTAAAGATTTTTATTTATTTGAGAGAGAGAGAGAGAGAGAGAGCACGAGAGGGAAGAGGGTCAGAGGGAGAAGCCGACTTCCTGCTGAGCAGGGAGCCTGATGTGGGACTCGATCCCAGGACTCCAGGATCATGACCTGAGCCGAAGGCATTCGCTTAACCAACTGAGCCACCAAGGCTCCCGAAAAAGAAAAATTTTTAAAAAATGACAGTTAAAAAATGTAACTTTGAAAGATTAAAGAATCATGGGCAAAAAGCCATGAATTCTGTATGTAGTATTCCCCTAGCGCTGGAGTTCTGCCGTTCTCATTGACTGGTGAACTTGGTCTTGGCTGGCGGTTCTTGCTATTCTTCTGGGGGAGGGGCCTGTTGCGGTGTTTCCCAAATGTTTTTGCTGGAGGCGGAATTGCCCCGCCCTTGCCTGTCCGGGCTAAGTAATCTGCTGGGGTTTGCTCTCAGGAGCTTTTGTTCCTTGCAAGCTTTCCCTACAGCTTTGGAGGACAAGAGTGAAAATGGCGGCCTCCCATTCTCCGCCCCGGAGGAGCTGCTGAAAACTCGGGTCCCCACTCGTCAGTGCGCCCCCAGAGAAAAGCAGTCAGTCACTCCCGACTCCCCGGTCTCTGGCCGCACTACATGTTCACCTGCCTGTGACCGAGTGTTTTTATCTCTGGCACCCCACTCTGTGTGGAGTCTCCAAACCCAGGAGATCCCTGCGGTTCGCTCCCACGCTGCTTCTCCGGGGCAGGAAGGGGAGTCTCCCCTGATCTTCCACTTGTTGGGTCCCTGTTGGATGTGCAGTGGCCCAGTTCACTGTGCCACAGGTCACGGTTTATTGCAACCCCGAGCTGAGAGCCCGCTCCCCGGCTGCGCCTCTGCAGCCAGCTTCCCTGCTCCTATACCTGGGAGCTGTGCTGCACTCAGGCACCCCCAGTCTTTCTGTGACACCGAGGGTCCTGAGACCACACTGTCCCGCCAGGGTTCCAACCCCCGCTTAGCCACTGGAGCGATGTCCCTCAGCGGAGCCGACTTCTAAAATTTCCGACTTTGTGCTCCGCGACTCTATCATTTGCCAGAGGCGGCTGTAGGAGGCCCCCTCCCCTGCCATCTATCCTCCTATCTTCCCCTCGCCTTGGATTCACTTCTCCACATGTCCTACCTTCCAGAAAGTGGTCGCTTTTCTGTTCAGAGAGTTGTTGCTATTATTTTCTTCGCTCTCCTGTTGAGTTCTTAGGTGTTCAGAACAGTTTGATCCCTATCCAGCTGAATTCCTGGGACCAGATGTAATCCAGGTCTCCTACTCCTCCGCCATCTTGCTCCGCCCCCCCTTTTTTTTGTTTTTTGAGATTTATTTATTTATTTGACAGAGAGAAACACATGGAGAGAGGGAACATAAGCAGGGGGGAGTGGGAGAGGGAGAAGCAGGCTTCCCGCTGAGCAGGGAGCCCAATGTGGGGCTCAATCCCAGGACCCTGGGACCATGACCTGAGCCGAAGGCAAATGCTTAATGACTGAGCCACCCAGGAGCCCCATGATGTTTTTCTACAGAAAAAAATATTACTTGTTGATAGAATTAGTTGCCTAGAATTGTGATTTGTCGTAATTATTGTTAGGAGGACCTTAAAATACCATTGGAGATAATGAGTATTATGAATAAGAATTTGCTTCCGATAAGGCAATTATATTAAAAATACTAATTAAAGTAAGTCTTTTTTACATTCACTTCCAAGAAATGAGATGAGATAGACCATGTACTTACCCCCCTCTTGCAACACCCCCCCCGCCTTTTGAAATGCTTATTTAGGTAGATAAATTAGTATTTATCAAAGTTCTTGGCTTAGGATCCTAGAAAAATATCTGTCTGCTGAAGTTGACTGCTTTATTTCAGTGTAACTTTCTTTCTCTGGCTTGTGTCTTAACTTCCATGATGACTATGATGATCCAAATGTTTTAGGACATGTTAGTGATGCCAGATCCAATCTAACTTTTGTAACGGACTGATGGAAACTGCCATGAGCCAGTTTGGTCATGCACAGCTCTTAGGACTTTTTTTTTTTTTTTTTTAATTTTTTTTTATCTCTTAAGACTTTTTGATAGGTAACAGTAACTGCAGGAAAACTTGAGGTAGATAGGTTATAATGAAAGCTAGTCTCAGATAAAAACAATTCTGCACAACAGTCATTTATTAAATATTCTTAGCAAGCAGGCATAAATCATGATACACCCTTTCCTATGGGCTTAGCTCCTGAATTTTTAGGTGTTCTGACCTCTGCTTTCATGACTGGTTCACTTGAGTTAGATATGACAATATTCCAGGTACAGGATTCCTTTAACCTTATAGTTGGCACCAGTCAACCAGAAATCCTCATAGCTAGTAGTTGGACACAGGGTACGTTACACATGTGGTCTTAAACACTACCCCTAAATAAGAGTCACATTAGATTCTTATACAATGTTTGTCTAAAATATTTTTTTTAAGGATTTTATTTATTTATTTTAGAGATAGAGCGCAAGCACTAGCAGGGGGCGGGGGAGCAGAGGGAAGAGGGACAAGCCGACTCCATGGTGAGCACAGAGCCCTACGTGAGGCTTGATCCACAACCCCAAGATCATGACTTGAGCTGAAACCAAGAGTCGGATGCTTAACCAATGGAGCTACCCAGGTGCCCCGTTTGTCTACAATATTTTATAGACAGATTATACAGTCTACATATATGGACAGCCATTAATTTCACCAATGAGAGCCCTTTCTAACGACTATTACTTTGATTAGCAAGCTACTCATTTTACCAATAAAAACCACTTGGCATTCAGTATTTTAATTATAAATTCTCCAGATAAACGGATAATAGAAAAGCTGTATTACCTCTGGAATGTGATTTTCCTGCTTTAAAGCTGCCCATCTTTGGAGTGTGAGTTTCTGGTAAATTGCCCCTAGATCAAGTGATTTGTACCACAGTGTAGCTTAAACCAACCTGTATACATTTTGACCTTGTCTATGCAGTTTGAAAGCAAATTTAACAATAACCCAGTGCCATTATATAAAACAAAACAAAAAAGAATTCATCTGTATCAGTGCACTCTACGTTCTGATAAATTTATTAAATATGTCAGAAGTCTCAGGTAAGAGTAATTATACAACATTCAATGATAAAACTAGAGTCTAGAACTATTAATTTTGCTTTTTTGTCACATAGCCAGAGAGCATGTGAGACAGAGGGCTGGAGAGATTGCCCCCACCCACTCCCCACCCCAGCCCCCCAGTGATTTAAAGTTTAGAGCCTCTGTTTTAAAGAGAAGGACCAAAGAGCCTGATAGAGCAGTCTTATCTTTGCCACCCCTTAGTAGCTCCCCATAAGGTGCATTGAGAATCAAACCGTTTTGAACCTGTAACCCAGGGAAGACGGATAGACTGAGGTGAAAAGCAGTTGTCAGGAGTTACTAATTCATTCTGGAAACTGACTCACTCTTCCAGTTAAGAGTGCCGGTTACTAGTGCTTCATTTAAACTGATGTCGGCCCTGGGACTGTGGATCTTGTCCTGGCTGAAAATAGCTCTTGATTGATGGGCTTATTAACAGGGAATTAGGCCACCCAGGTTGGGAGGGAGATGATACAGAAAGAAGATGAAAGGCTCCTCCCCCCATCCCTTCCCTACTCCCCAGAGGACTGTATTTTCAATTACATATATAAACTAAGTAAAAAAGACTTACTTTTAAGATGTTCTTAAAGACCTAAGTAATACCAATAAAATAACTATTTCCCTGCCCCCCAATCCCAGTACCTTTTCTATAAATTAACTGTTTGGTGGAGTGTCTTTTGCTTTTCTGTTTGTTGCTTTTCTGTTTGTTTTCATATGTATAAATTTGCCTATAGAGATACTGCTTTGTTTCACTGTTTTTACATATTATCTGTTCATCTAGTTTTTTTAAAAAAATAATTTACCTTTGTAGTATTTGTGGAGAGATTTCATAGTGCTCTGCCTCATTAATTTTGTCACAGTATGACTTAATTTTAGTTTATGTAATTATTCCTCTTTGTTAACAATTATTATTTCCGTTTAGTTTTACTGCAGACGGTGCATTCGTAAACATCTTCACAAATGCTTCTTGGTGCCCATATGCTAGCATTTCTCTGAGGTAGACATCAAGAAGGGGGACCAGCTGGGTCAAGGAATATATGCATGACAGACACTGCCAGACTGCTCTCCAGAACACCTCTATCAATGTACAGTTCCACCTTATTTGTATAAAAGTAGCAACTTCCCCACAACTTTTCCCTAATTGATACCAGTATTTAAATTTTTTTCCAATTTGATGGTGTGAAACAGAATTACAGTTTTATAATTTTTGTTTTTTGAATTACTAATTAGGTTAAACATCTCACTTTTTTTTGTAATTTGTGTTTAGTTTTCTGACTTGCCTTTTTATATTTGACTCCGTTTTCTGTTGGACTGTTTGCAATTTTAAGGTATTTCATAGGCATTTTGTTTTTTAAAGATTTTATTTATTTATTTATTTGACAGGGCATAAGCAGGGGGAGCGGCAGAGGGAGAGGGGGAAGCAGGCTCCCCACTGAGCAGGGAGCCCCACGTGGGGCTAGATCCTAGGACCCTGCAGTCATGACCTGAGCCGAAGGCAGATGCTTAACCAACTGAGCCACCCAGGCACCCCTTTCATAGGCATTTTTAATATTTATTTTATATATATTTATATTTTGTTACATAAGTCACAAATATTTTCTTCCAGTTGCTTTTTTTTTAAGTAATGCTTTAGATTTATGGAAATATTGCAAAGATAGTAGAGAATTTCTGTATAGTCTTTACTTGTTTCAGTTTCCTCCAACTATCCTCTGCATTAGTCACCTCAGGCTGCCAAAATAAATACACAGACTGGGTGGTTTAAACAACAGCAATGTATTTTTTTTTACAGTTCTGGATGTTGGAAGTCCCAAGATTAAAGGTGCAACCAGGGTTGGTTTTGGTGAAGCCTTTCTTCCTAGCTTGCTGTGACCTCACATGGCTTTTACTATGTGTGTGCAAAGAGAAAGACCTCTGGTATCTCTTCTGCTTCTTTTTCTTTCTTTTCTTTTTCTTCTTTTCTTTGTTTTTTTTTTAGAGTTTACTTAGAGCAGAGGGAGAGGGATAGCAGACTCTGTGCTCAGTGCAGAACCCAATGCGGGGCTTGATCTCACGACCCTGAGATTATGACCTGAGCTGAAATCAAGATCCAGATGCTTAACTGACAGCCACCCAGGCGCCCCTCTTCCAATTCTTATAAGGACTTTAATTCTGTTGCTCTAGGGCCCCATTTTTATGACCTCATTTAATCACCTTCTTAAAGGCCCTATCTCCAGTATAGCCCTTCTGGGGGTTAAGGCTTCAAGATATGTATTTTAGGGGGACACAGTTGAGTCTCTACATCATCTTGAAGTACTGTGGTACATTAAGACACCAACACTGGTATGTTGCTATTAAGTATACTCTAGACTTTATTCAGATATCCACAGTTTTTCCATTAATGTCCTTTTTCTATTTTAGGATTAATTCTAGGATACTATATTGTTTTTGGTGTCATCTTCTTAGTCATCTAAGGGTCTTTGACAGTTTCCTTGACAGTTTTGGGGAGTACTAGTGAAGCATTTTGTAGAACGTTCTTAAGTTGTGTTTGATATTTTCTAATGACTGCACTGGGTGTTGGAACGAATACCACAGCAAAGTGCCCTTCTTATCACATCGTATCAGGGGGTACATGAAATCCACATGACAACACTGGTCAATTATGACCACTTGGGTTAAAATAGTGTTGGCCAGGTTTCTCCTCTGTAAAGGTGCCATTTTTCCCCTTTCTGTAGTGTATTCTTTAGAAGCAAGTCACTAAGTTCACGCAAAGAGGGGAGAGGTTAAGCTCCACCTCTTGGAAGGAAGTATCTACATATTTTATTTGGAATTCTTCTGTAAGGAAGGTTTGCCTCCTCTCCATTTTTTTTTAAAGATTTTATTTATTTATTTGAGAGAGAGAATGAGAGAGAGAAAGCATGAGGGGGGGAGGGTCTGAGGGAGAAGCAGACTCCCTGCTGAGCAGGGAACCCGATGTGGGACTCGATCCCGGGACTCCAGGATCATGACCTGAGCTGAAGGCAGTCGCTTAACCAACTGAGCCACCCAGGCGCCCCTCCATTTTTTTAATCACTTATTTGTATCGGCATTTGTGCATATTTATTTTATACATGGGTTTATAATTCAGTATTAATGTTTTTATTTTGTTGAGTTTTTTCAGGTTGGCTACAGTATTCTTCTCTCTCCCCACCCCATTTCTAAAAAAATATTGTTATGGTGTCTTTTGTAAATTTGTCAAATCCTTTCTCTTTATAGCTTTTGCATTTTGTGTTTTAGTTTAAGACTTTTCTTAAACATCCAAAGGTAAGTATCAGGATAGGCTAGATTATGTTGTTATTACAACTCTGAAATCTTAGTGGAATGTAACAAACAAAGGTTTATTTTGTGTTCATGACACATACCTATCACTGATTAGGTAAGACCTGTTCTAAATCTCCTTACTCTTGTGACCCGGGCTGGTGGAGCACAGCTAGTACATATATAACTTTTTATTGAGTATAGCACAAGTGAACTCTTATTTATTTTAATAACATACACATATTTATAATATGTAATAGTAATACACAGAAATGTGCACTTAAGGAACAACTTGATAGACAACTTGTGTACATCATGGGTAAATAACTAGCACACAGACTAAGAAACAGAACAGTACCGTACCCCAGAAACTACCCTTTATAGCCTTTCCTAATCATTAACCCTTCATGAATAATCCTAATTTTTATTGCCAAAGATCTGTCTTGTTTTAAAATCTATATTAATGGAATCATATTGTATGTACTCTTTCGTGTCTGGCTACTTTCGCTAAACAGTATGTTTGTGAGGGTCATCTGTGATAATTGTACATGGTTATAGTTCATTCATTCTTATTTAATATGCCATTGTAAGCAAGTATCACAGTGTTTCAGTTTGCTGTTTCTGAACATTGGTTTGTTTTCAGTTTTTGTTTTCAGTCATTATTTTCAAATGATTCTATGAACGTTTTTTTGTATCTTTCTTAGTGAATATGTATTTATGTGTTTTTATTGTGGGTTTGTATATATATATATATAGAAGTGGAATTTACTACATCATAAAATGTGATGTTCATTTTTTATGGACACTGACAGTTTTCTTTTTTTAAAAAATTTATCCATTTTTGGGACACCTGGGTGGCTCAGTTGTTAAGCATCTGCCTTCAGCTCAGGACATGATTCCAGGGTCCTGGGATTGAGCCCCACATCAGGCTCCCTGCTCCACAGGAAACCTGCTTCTCCCTCTCCCATTCCCCCTGCTTGTGTTCCCTCTCTCGCTTTGTCTCTCTCTGTCAAATAAATAAATAAAATCTTAAAAAAAAAATTATCCAATTTAGAGAGAGAGAGCGCGCACTGCGCGGGGGGGTAGTGGGGGCAGAGGGAAAGAATCTCCAGCAGACTCCCTACTGAGCGTGGAGCCTGATGCACAGGGCTCGATCTCACAACCCTGAGATCTGACCTGAGCAGAAATCAAGAGTCAGAGGCTTAACTGACTGAGCCACCCAGGCACTCCATCTTTTTTTTTGTTTGTTTAAGATTTATTTATTTATTTGAGAGGGAAAGAATCCCAAGCAAACTCCCTGCCAAGCGTAGAGTCTGAGGCGGGGCCCTATCCCTCAGGCCTAAGACCATGACTGAACTGAAACCAAGAGTTGGACACCCAACTGACTGAGCCACCCAGGCACCCCTAGACACTGCCAGTTTTCTAAAATGGTTTGTATTGTGGCTATAATCTTGAATGCTGCTGGTCAGAGGGCAAATTCTGCAGGGTTTTGTACCATCAGTTTAATGGGCCGGGCTGGAAGCGATATATATCTTACCTCTGCTCATTTAGCCATAAGGGGGTCAGGATATGCAATCCTACCATGGCCTGGGATGTAGCGAACCAGAATCACTATGTTCAGCTTTTTATTCAGGTACAGTTTATTTTTTCGTGAGTAGTGTGACAAGGAGACATTTTGTAAGCCGATCATTTTTCTTCAGATTTTTGTTTACCATATTCTACAGATTTTAATATGAGTTCTTATTGATATTAACTTCAAATAATTGTGTTAAATTCTGTTTTAATTTCTCTGTGTTGCATGTAATTTAGAAATAGATTTTTTTTTGTTATCCTTTCATCAATAAGTTTCAAATTTTACTGTATTTTGGTCATTGTATGGTCTGTATGGTTTCTGCTTTCTGGAAGTTCTTGTGATTTCCTTGTGACCTTGATACATGATGACTTAAGTGTATATCCTATTTGCAAAGTTTATGTTCTCTATTGAAAACAGTATTCTGTATTTACTAGATCAAACTTCTAATTCCTTATTTTATTTTTTGGAGGTATGTTAGTGTTTTATGATTATGGATTTATTAATTTCTCCTATTTTCACTAGTTCTGCTTTATGGATTTTAAATCTGTTGTCATAAGATGTGTGATTGTTGTAATCTCTTGGTAGATTATATCTTTAATCATGAAACATCTTCATCTTTTTATTACTTTTTGCTGTGAATTCTACAGGCATACCACGGAGATATTTGTGGGCTCAGTTCCAGACCACTGCAATACAGTGAATATCACAATAAAGCAAATCAAATGAACTTTTTGGTTTCCCAGTGCATATAAATATTATGTTAGCTATATAGTCCAGTCTCTTAAGTGTGCAATAGCATTATATCTAAAAAAACCAATGTGTATACCTTAATTAAAAAATACGTTATTGCTAAAAAATGCTAACCATCATCTGAGCTTTAAGTGAGCCAAAATCTTTTTGCTGGTGGAGAGCCTTGCCCCGGTGTGGATGGCTGCTGACTGATCTGGGTGACAGTTGTGAAAGTTGGGTGGCTGTGGCAATTTCTTAAAAAAGGATAACAGTGAGGTTTGCCACATTGATTGACTCTTCTTTTCACGAATGATTTCTCCATAACATGAAGTGCTGTTTGATAGCATTTTACCAACAGAACTTCCTTCAAAATTGGAGTCAGTCCTCTAAAACCCTGCTGGCTGCTTTTATCAACTGTTCCATAATATTCTAAATCCTTTGATGTCATTTCAGCAATCTTCACAGCATCTTCACCAGGAGTAGATTCCATCTCCAGAAACTACTTTCATTTGCTCATCCATGAGGAACAACTCCTCCTACATTTTATCATGCAGTTGCAGCAATCAGTCACATGTCCAGGTTCCTCTTTTAATTCTAGTTCTTTTGCTATACCATCACATCTGCAGTTACTTCTTCCACTGAAGTCATGAACCCCTCAAAGTCATCCATGAGGTTAAAATCAGTTTCTTCCAAACTCCTGTTTATGTTGATAATTTGACCTCTTCCCATGAATCATGAATGTTCTTAATAGCATCTAGAATGGTGAATCCTTCCTAGAAGGTTTTTGATTTACCTTGCTCAGATCCATCAGAGGAACCACTGTCTATGGCAGCTATAGCCTTATAAAATGTATTTCTTAAATAATAAGACTTGAAAGTCAAAATGACTCCTTGACCATGGGCTACAGAATGGATGTTTTGTTGGCAGATATGAACATGTTTATCTCATTGTACCTCTCCATCAGAGCTCTTGAGTGACCAGAAACCTTGTCAATGATCAGTAATATTTTGAAAGGATCTTTATCTCTGAGCAGGGTTCTCAACATTGGACTTGAAATATTCAGTAAACCATAGTATAACAGGTGTGATGCCATCCAGGCTTTGTTGTTCCATTTGTAGAGCACAGGCAGGGTAGATTTATCATAATTCTCAAGGGCCCTAGGATTTTCAGAATGGTAGAGGAACACTGGCTTCAACTGAAAGTTACCAGCTATGTTAGCGCTTAACAAGAGAGTCAACCTGTCCTTTGAAGATTTGAAGCCAGGCATTGACTTCTTTTCAGTAGCTGTGAAAGTTCTAAATGACATCTTCCAATAAAAGGCTGTTTCACCTACATTGAAGGTCTGATGAGTATAGCCCTCTTCATTAATTAATTCACTTTGTACTTGTATGTCATGGAGATGGCTTCTTTCTATAAACCTTATGAACCAACCTCTGCTAGCTTCAGACTTTCTTGCTGCAGCTTCCTCATCTCTCTCAGCCTTCATAGAATTGGAGAGATGGGGCCTGGCTATGGCTTAGGTGTTGGCTAAGGGAATGTTATGACTAGTGTGATCTTCTATCCATACCACAAAAACTTTCCCCAAATCCGCAGTGAGGCTGTCTCATTTTTATTATCATTAATGTGTTTACTGGAGTAGCACTTTTTATTTTCTTCAAGAACTTTTTCTTTGCATTCACAACTCTGCATTTTGGTGCAAGAGGCCTAGCTTTCAGCCTATCTTGGCTTTTGACCTGCCTTCAATCTTAGTAATTTATGCCTTTGGATTTAAAGTGAGGGATGTGTAATTCTTCCTTTCACTTGAACACTTAAAGGCCATTGTAGGGTTACTAATTGGTCTAATTCCAATATTGTTGTGAGGAGGGGGAAGAGAAATGGGGAAATGGCTAGTTGGTGGAGTAGACAGAATACACAAATTTATCGATTAAGTTCACCATCTTATGTGGATGTGGTTTGTGGCATCCCAAAACAATTACAATAGTAACATCAAAGATCACAGATCACCATAACATATATAATAATAATGAAAATGTTTGATGTAAGAATTACCAAAATGTGACACACAGACACAAAGTGAGCAAATGCTGTTGGAAAAAAAATGGCACCAAGAGATTGCTCGATGCAGTGTTGCCACAAACCTTCAATTTGCAAAAATCATAGTATCCGTGAAGTGCAATAAATCAAAGTGCAATAAGATGGGGTACCATATTCTATCTTTTCATTTAAATGAAACCCCTATAGGCTTTGTTTTAGTAGTCTTTATTCAACAGTATATACTTTTAAATTCAATTTGAATATCTTAAAGATGAATTTAATTATTTTGTACTTTATTTTTATTAATATGTTTGGACTTACTCTTACAATCTTATTCTGTTTTCTCTCTGCCATGTTTTTCTTAGCTGTTTGGTGCCTTGATCACATTTTCTTAGTTTCATTTTCTCTTGCTGTAATGATTTGGAAGGTGCGGAAACCTTCATAGTTCTTCTAATGGCTTCCTTTTAAAAAAAACATTTATAAAATATTTCAGAAATATAGGTGAGTGTGGAGGCTAATGTAACATTGGGGGAAGATGTTTGGATCTCTTCAGTTAAGATTACTCTTTTCCCTACCTTAGTTCCAGACCAATTGATAGAGGAACACAGGAGTTAAATAGATAAAGATTAAAATATAGGCATTATTACTGATAAAATTATGGGACTTGGTTTATATCTGTGTGCATTTAGATCTGCAGGCAACTGGAATTACTTATGCAAGCAGCCACTGGCTAATTGGACAACCAACCACAAGGATAAATTCCAGATGGTGCATCTGCTAACTGATGGAGCCTCTATCATCCTGGATCCCTGGATGACTGTGTAGCATAGAGCTTCCACCCCCCTACCGATGATGGACATGTAGCACCAACAAGAAATAAGCCTCTGTTGTAGTGAACTAAATCATTAAGATTTCAGGGTTAGTTGTTGCCATAGCTTTCCCTGAGCAATAAACTCAGTTCATCATAAGGCATAGCATAGACTAAAACCATCCTCATACTCAGGTCCTAAAAAGAAGAGTGAAAAAGGACAGTTATGTTTCTTCTTTTGTGAATTTCTTATTCCCATCTTCTGCCCATATTTATTGGGATGTTAGCTTTTTTCTCTTTGACTTTTGGTTGGTTGTAAATTCTGACATTAATCCTCTTTTGCTCTTATGCGTTGTACTTATCTTTTCCTAGTGTGTTAATTCTTTTTAAATTTTGTTTATGGCGTCTTGTATTGAACACAAGCATCAAATCTTCATGTGACCAAATTTCTTAAACTTTTGCTTTATAGTTGATACCTTTTATGTCTTGTGTTTTTTTTAATTCATCCCTTTGCTGTTATTTTTCTACATTTTCTTCTAAAACTTTTAAAGCTTTCTTCTCGTATCTTAAGATTTTAATCCACCTGAGATTCTTTTCTTCTTCGGGGACAGGTGACATATGATATGAGATCAAATCTTCCCTCCTACCATCTCTGACAATAGGTACACCCAATTATCCCCATACCATGCATTGAGTATTCTTAATCTGCTGTATGTGAAGTTTCCACATATATGTGGCCTCTTTCTGGGCTCTCCTCTTTGACCTTTTGTCTATTCTATCTGTGCCAGATTATTGTAAGTTTTACTATTTGGTAGGGCAATGGCCCCTTTACTTTTTTTTTTTAAAGATTTTATTTATTGCCATAGATAGAGCATGCATGCGCTCGTGAGAGAGATGGAGCACGCACACAAGCAGGGGGAGCTGCAGGCTCCCAACGGAGCAGGGAGCCTGACCCGGGGCTCGGTCCCAGGACCCTGGGATCATGACCTGACCCGAAGGCAGACGCTTAACTGACTGAGCCACCCAGGCGGTTCCCCTTTCCTTTTCCTTTTCAAAGTGGTCTCAGTCCTTCTTGGCCCTGTGATTGTCTAGATTAATTTTAGGATCAGCTTGTCAGGTTTCATGAAAAGCTCTATTGAGATTTTAGTAAGAATTGCCTTTAGTTTGAGGGTAATCACCATCTTTTGATAGTGTATCTTCCCAATTATAAACCTGCTTTATCTTCCCATATATTCATAAAGGATATGCACATTTTTTCTATTATATTTCCTAATTGGTTATTACAAATATATAGAGAAACTCTTGGCTTTTTTATGTTAACCATCTATATCTAGAAACTTTGCAAAAGTTTATTAGGTCATTTAATAGTTTGTCTACAGATTCTCTTGTATTTTTTAGGAAGATAATCATTGTCTGTAACTAAGGACAATTGATTCCTTTCCAGTTCTCTCTCATTTCTTTTTCTTTTCTTGGCATCAGCCAGAACTTCCAGTTATTGTAATGATAGGAGTTGTTTTTTATTTCAGGGAGATGCTTACAAATTAAAGCATGAAGTACAATATTTGCTAGAAGTATATGGAAGATATTCTTTATCAGGTTAAGGAAGTTCTCCTTTAGGCTCATTATACAAAGACTTAATTGGAACTGACTTGATTTTAATGATTCGTTTTCTGTATTTAATGAGATAATCATGTCGCTTCTGTAATCTGTTCATGTGATGGATTTTTTTTTTTTATTGATGAGCCACTTGGAAGATTTTCCTTTCATATGCTATTGACTATTTGTATTACTTTTCTGAATTGGCTGTTTATAGCCTTCATAGTTTTATTTTCTATTGGGTTGTTATATTGTTTTGTAGGTACTTTTTATCTGTTGTGATGATTAACCCTGTATTATATGTTTTCCCCTAAGTTTCTGTTTTTTACCTCTATGACTTTTGTGTCATGCTTAAAAATTCTCCATTTTAAAAATTTATTTGTTTTATTTATTTGACAGAGAGAGAGATAGTGAGTGAGAGAGAGCGAGCACAAGCAGGGGGAGTGGCAGGCAGAGGGAGAAGCAGGCTCCCTGGTGAGCAGGGAGCCCGATGCAGGGCTCGATCCCAGGACCCTGGGATCATGACCTGAGCCGAAGGCAGATGCTTAGCCACTTGAGCCACCCGGGCACCCCCAAGATTCCCCCATTTAAATTGTAAAACTATTCAGTATATTTTTATAGTTATCTGACATCTTTTTAAGTTATGTAATCTGGTATTTTTTCTATATAATAGGTAAGATGGGAATCTCTCTTTTTATACATGTAGATATTTGCCCCTTATTGAATAAGGCCTTTTTTTGTTACTGACTTGAAATATCATTTTCCTCATATACTAAGTTTTCACATATGCCTAGGTCCATATTTGTCTATTGCTGTGATAAAATCATATTGTTTTAATTATTCATGCTTTATATTAGGACAAGTCTCTGAGGCAGGGATTTTAAAAATCTAAGGCTTCAATCCAATAGCCTGTCCTAATTCTGCTACCTTACTACAGGTTTAGGGACCTTGCTTAGGTTAGTCACTTTGCCTCTTTAAGGTTAGGTTTCACTTCCTGAAAAATACTAATTGTAGCAGTAGTAGTATCCACCTCATAGGTTGTAATGAGCTTATTAATACAATACCTGGCACTAAATTCTCAGCAATTCCTTGCTGTCATTATTTTCTTTTTTTAAATCAGTACTTTCGTGAACATTCTTCCTCTGCTCCTCTTGGTTACTTTTTCCCTTCAAATATGCGTGCTCTCATGCAGATGAGAGCTTGATGTCTCTGTTGCCTTCTCTCTCAGGTGGAGACTGTTTTTTTTTTTGTTTTTTTTTTTTAACCTGTTCTCTTTTGTTCCATAGGTATATGAATCCTCCTTTCTGCTTATCTTCTAGTGAGCTCCCTTATCCTGTAGGGAAGCTGGTCATGCCTCCAGCTGCTCTTCCAGGATCTGTGAGGTCAGTCCAGTTCCAGGGGTAAAGAGAAATAGTAGGAAGTCCATTGTGTCTATTATGTCCAAGTAGAGTTTTTAATCTTTTCTGTTAAAAAGTGGTATATACCGTATTATCAGTGCCACCCAACTCCTACATATATTTCTCACTTGGTTTAGATCATACCCCTCTGTTTGATTAATTATCCCCAAATATTTGTTATGCAGGAAAATGTTTTTCACTTATTGAACATAGTTATTAAAGGAAGAAGTAGCAAACTGGAGACCGAAAAGCCAAGTCAAAACAAACAACTTTGGCGTGAGGATGTTGAATGTTTCTGTTAACATTTTTAAATGGTGAGATTTCAGTTCCTTCTACTGTATTGTACTTTACTCAGGGAAGCAAGAGAGGCAGCATTATGTGACAGGCATATATAGGCAAGAAGGTTTATTACTTATTTAAAACGTCAGTTTTCTGTTTTTGACAACAGAACCATTAAGTGGAAGATAAGTGGGTTTACAGTAGGTTTATAAGTTTAATCATGAACCTTTAAGCAGAACTTTGTAAAGATCCCTGTTTCTAGCTCCAGGTTTCTAATAAATAGCTCTCATCATAGCACCTCTAGTCTCTGTAACAGTTTGTTGCGATATTATTCTAACAATAGAGTATTGAGAATATATTCTACAAGGATAATTGGACATCAAAAATCAGTGCTTCTTTTTTTCTTCCCTGTAATGTATAAACATCTCTTCCCACTTCCTTCTAGGTATTCCCAGTTTTATTTGGGTTTGTTAAAAGAAACTGGATTTCAAGATATATATAGGTAGAATTCAGAAGTTACTAGTTCTCTTTTTTAAGTGTGTGCAAAGGACATTTTCCAGGTTGCCCTGCACTGTGCTTACAATATGTTTTGTATCTTGACGAAGAGTAAACTTTGGAAAAACACTGTTAGCCTGCAAGTTCACTTTTCAAAAGCTTTGTAATTTTGAATAGGTAATATATGGTTCAAAATCTGAAAGTTTTAAAAAGGCATAAATCTCACCCTTCTGTGTTTCTGAACACCCGGTTTCCCCCTGTAAGGCATCCACTACTACCAGTTTCTTGTATCTCCTTCCTGAGATTTGCTATGCAAGATTTCATGTACGGTCATACAAATGTGTATATATACTTTACATACACTCAAATTAATCGTAGAAATGGTAGTATTTAAATAGCCTATCTTGGCAATCTTTTTTTTTTTTTTAATTTATTTGAGAGAGAGTGCACAAGCGGGGGGCGGGGAGAAGGAGAAGTAGACTCCCCGCTTAGCAGGGAGTCCCATGCAGGGCTCCGACCTGAGCTGAAGGCCACCACTTAACCGACTGAGCCACCCAGGCGCCCCCTATCTTGGCAGTCTTGCCAGTTTTCGGTCTTGAAAATTTCTGCCAAATTACCCTTACTTGCCTTGCCCTTCAGGAGGTTCTCCCAGTTTATATTCCTACCCACAGGAAACGTGAGAGAAAGTGCCTGTTACCCCACAGACTCACCAACAGGATGCCTTATGAAACTCCTTTGATTTTTGCCAGTCTGAAGGCAAAATAGTACCTTGTAGTTTCAGTTTGCATTTTTGTATTTTGAAATTCAGCATCAACATGAGATGAATTTAAAAATATTTTTCCAGTTTATCTTTTGGCTTTCTATGTTTATTTGCCATGAAAACCATTTTAAAAATGTGTATCAATTTAGTAATCGATTCTGGGCTTTTTAGATTTTGTTTCATTTAGAAAGGCCCAGTTGGAGAGTACAGAAATAATTTGTTGTTTTTTACATTTAAAGTCTTTGATACATCAGGAAATTTTAAAGTAAGGTTAGGAGGTATGCAGGCTTACTTTTTTTTTTTTAAGATTTTATTTATTTATTTGAGAGAGAGAGACACAGCAAGAGAGAGAGAGGGAGAAGCAGGCTTCCCGTGGAGCGGGGAGCCCGATGCGGGGCTCGATCCCAGGACCCTGGGATCATGACCTGAGCCCAAGGCAGACGCCTGACGACTGAGCCACCCAGGCGCCCCTTACTTTTGATGCAAAGGTGTATATACTGTGATATAATGCGTATGTTGTATTGAGACTATAAGTAATTTGGGGGAAAGAGTTGTTACTGTATTGCCTTTCTATGTAAGGGAGAGTCATTGCAAATTTTTTCATGCATAAAGCAATACTTTTCTGTAAGAATTTGGAAAAATAACAGGGGGAAACTAAAATCAGCCATGCATGGCCCCGGCACCAATATATATAACAAAATCGGGACCATACTCACACTGTATCCTAATTTTTTTTCACTTGAGACTAACACAGTGACAGATTTAGAAAATACTTTAAGTGGATGCTTAGTACTGTGTCCGAATTTTTTCAACATCCCAGTGCTTTCTTGAGGCACACAGTCTAAGGCCTTTAAAGGACCGCATGGCCTCAGTTTTTAGGTGTACCTTTAAATCCTGAACAGTTGGGGCGCCTGGGTGGCTTAGTCGTTAAGTGTCTGCCTTTGGCTCAGGTCATGATCCCAAGGGTCTGGGATCGAGCCCCGCATCGGGCTCTCCCTGCTCAGTGGAAAGCCTGCTTCTCCCTCTCCCACTGCTTGTGTTCCCTCTATCGCTGTCTCGCTCTGTCAAATAAATAAAATCTTTAAATAAATAATTAATAAATAAATAATAAATAAAAAAATAATCAATCAATCAATCCTGAACCGTTTTGGAGAGCCCATTTTAGATGATACGCCAGCACTCGTACGAGCCCGGCACCCAGCGGGTCTGGAGGCGACCCGACCAAGGAGCGGACGAAGTCCCAGGACCCTGCCTCCCCCGCCCCTCCTGTCCCGCTCCAGCCGCAGTGCCCCCTACCGGCGGCGGCGAGGGCAGCTGAGTGCGCGGCTGTGGGAGGTCGCTTGGCAGGTCCCTTCTCAGCCCTTCTCTTCTGAGAAGTCCTTTTAATGGCTTTTGGAGCCACTTGCTTTTACGAGGCTGACGTCCGCCTCTCCCGTGCTTTGCTGCAGGCCCTGAATGCAAAATTGCTACTGGGCAGGGCCTGGCGCTGCAGACGACTGGCTGCAGACTACCGCCCGGCGGCCCCAAGGCGGGCCGAGGCTCAGCCCGGGCGACTGGGGCTGTTTTCTGGCCCCACTCCCTCGCCGCTCCGTTTGGGGACGTTTGAGAAGTTTTGAACTTCCGGGGTTGGCTAGCTCGCGTCTGCCGTGTGGTGGGTGGCCGAGGGGCGTCGCTGTGCCCTGCGTTTGGGCGCGGCCCTTTAAACTTTGTTTTTTTAAACTTTGGGGGTGTGGTCGTGGCGCCTCCTCTCTCAGCGGCTGGTTGTTCCCTGGTCACCCAGTTCTTCCCTCCGCCCCGCCTTCCAGATGCTTTGGAGTCATGAGCCGGGAGGGCGCAGGGGCCCCTCTGGTGGCGGAGGTGATCAAAGGTGAGTGCGGTGGCGCGGAGCTTGTCTGTCCCGGGAACCGCTGTGACAACCGTATTTAGGGGGTGTCAGGCCATGCCAGGGAGGCAAGGAGGCACCTATTGCCGGCCAAGAGCCGCCCTTCGACTTCGGGGCTGGGCCGATGCTGTCTCACAGGCGTGGGTGGCCTCCCGGGACTCCTCGTCTCCAGACGTGGTCTTGCTTTGGGGCGAATCCGCACAGACGTATGCAGTTGGGAACCTGGTGTCCTTACACCCCTGGCTGGTAGAGGAGTTGCCCCTACTCTCCCATGGGAGCAAAGGTCCCAGGTCACTCTGTGCACGGGAATCAAGGGTCATTTGTGGTTGGAAAGGAATAAGCTCCGTCATCTGTTTGAGAGTTTGTGGTTGTAAGACATTTCAGTTGAGGAGTTTGCAAGGAAATAAATACAGCGATTGTGCGAGTTGAATTGCAGACAAAAATTGTTTAAATTACCATTTGGGGAAAGGATGCCAGCTGGCGTTCTTTGTTTTTACTATTTTGAAGGCTGTACTTGATTTTGCCACTATCTGAGTGTAAGTAAGTATTCTATTAGTACTACTTACTACTTCTAGTAGGTATTGCAGGTGACTGCTTCCCCGTGGATTTTTAGGCAACTTTTTTGGGGGTGAGGCAGGGGAGGAAGGGTGGAGCCTCTGAGCAATACTGTGCCTTACCATTCTTGCTAAACTTCACAGCAGCCTAACTGCATTTATGCAACACAAGTTCATCTCACACTCATCTTGGAGAAAACTCTCATTGCTGCTGTTGTAATGGTAATTTGTCTAATTACAAAAGTAGTGATCCCTAAGAACAGTCAAATAAACACATTGTTTGTTTTATTGTTTGTGTTCTGTAGCAGTAAACGTTAATTTTGCAGGGATTTTGATAGCGTTCTTTAGCTTCTATTTAAAAAAATAGTTTCCTGTTGAAATGACTTTTAGGATGACTTGAAAACCTAGCAAAACATAGTGCAAGTAATCTGCTTAGCTATCGAATGCATGCTGCTGTTTGCTAAAATTTCTTAGCCCAGGGGAACCAAAGTTTTGTAATTAGAGGTTCCTCTAGAAATCTAGCCATATTGCTATGTGAAAAATTCCTTATGGCTATTGAAATTCATGGTTTAAGACAATTTCTCCTTTAAAAATGTTGCTTATTTATTGTTACCTACCAAAATAGCAGAACACTTTGAATTACCAATTGGCACTCTTACCATGCATGGAAAAAATAAAAATTTGACTTCATCTGAAAAGAGTTGCATCATGATATGTGAAACGTTTTTTAATAACCTGAAGGAAGGAACATTGCAATTTTTCCATTTCAGATCGCCTTTGTTTTGCCATTCTCTACAGCAGACCAAAGAGTTCATCAAATGTACATTATTTCAGCATAGATAATGAACTTGAATATGAGAAGTAAGTACTGCTTTTTAAATGATTGTTAGTAACTTTTTTATTTTGAAGAATCTAAAGGTATGTTTATAAATAGAATAGCCTTGGAAAATTACAAATCTGTTGATTGATAATTGCAGAATGTTTTTTTCTTGGTAGTATAACCCGGGTAATAGGGTAGATCCATAGGGAAAATATCAAAATGAAGGAACCTTCCTAAATTTAACAATTTATATTTGAAATTCTAGCAGCTTAAAGTAAATGAGATATAAACTAGTATACTAATAAGTAAAATGTGGAAAAACGGCTTTTTTATTCATATGTTGAGACTAGATTTAAGCATTGTAGCATTTATCATATTTTTTTAATAGGCATTCCTTACCAGAATACCACTAGTTTACCACTAGTACAGCAGTATCATTAAGTTGTATGACCGATAACAATTTGATGTATGCTTTCTTGTCTTAGTTGGATCTTGTAGTTCCAAAAAGGCATTTATATTTAGAGGATCTAGAATGTATATGTATGTTTCTGTTTTTCATTTTTAAAGCTTCTACGCAGATTTTGGACCACTCAATCTGGCAATGGTTTACAGATATTGCTGCAAGATAAATAAGAAATTAAAGGTAAAATCTTTTTTACTTAAGATTTGACTTAGGTAATCATTGTTAGCCTGATTCTGGGGAGGGAAAAGAAAGGAAAACATACCTCTGTTTTTTATATATATATTAAAAAAAGGTCTTATTTCTCACTGCAGTGGTGTTTGGGACATACATGTGATTTTTGTTTTATATAGTCATAGTGTATATATGTTTGTTTTCCAGAGTTTTGACTGAATGGCTTAAGATTGATTGGGTCATTTGGTTCTGGTTTGGATTGGTGATGCTCAGATACTTGAAAAGCCAAAGTAGAAATTGGTTAATAACGTGAAACCTCTTGCTGTCTGATCTAATGGAACTGAAACCTAACAAGAGGAACTTTCCTTGCTTTGGTCATTGTTCTTTCTGCCTTTACTTTGACAGAGTGCTAGCAAAGTAATAAAAAATACTGGCTCATCTTACTTCCATTCTATCTTTAATCTCCCATGATACTGTACTACTTGTGACTCTTCACCCCCACCTTTTTAATGGTATACATACCATTAAGGAGCAGGGAAAGCAAGAGCAAACAGCGTTATCTTTAAGACTATGTGAGAGTTGCAAAATTGTATTTCTGTTACTTTGAACTCAGACCCCATTCCTTTATTTAAAAAACTTCTAAGTTATGGTCACATCAGTAAAAAGCGTTTATGTACTGCTAGCAATTCCAAATTAGTCACTGTAAATTCTCAAGTAGAAAATACTGGATTTAAGGGTAGGTAGTTCTTAAAAAACAAGTTTCTTAAAAAATAACTTTCTCCAATTAATAACTTACCATACTAATACACAGAAGAAATAAAATTTATTTTCAATTAAATTTTAAATTGTATTACAAATTTATGAGTGAATAAGGCAGATTTTTTTTTCCTTGAGCCTCAAACCTAAAATTCCCCATTATGAATGTTAGAAGCACCTGTCAAAGGAGTTACTAGTCTGCAAAATAGAAGTTGGAGTATTGCCTTTTCTTTTTTGTATTATATGTTTACCCTACAGATTTATGTAGAGATGGAGACTCTTCTTTCTGGACTTTCTTTTTCTCTTGAATAGGAGTATAAGCATTTATAGCCTTGTATATTTATGTCCACACCCTCCTCTTTTTTTCCAGTTGCTAATGGCAGGTCTTTTGTTCATACAGGGCTGGGAAGCTAAAGATCATTTCCTCCCTGAGGCCCCCCGCTGCCTTGTGTTTCTTTGCTTTAATTTTGAAAGACTCTTTTTTTTTTCTTTCCTGTACTCCACCTTTTATCCTTTGACTCAACCAAGAATATATTGGCATATTGGTCCCTTTTTTTTTTTCTTTTTACCAGAACAACTTTCAGGGTGTTGACCATCCAACCTGATGGAAACATTACTGCCTATTCAATTAGTGACAAAAGTGTGTTGAGAGTTTGAATTAAAGTGTCTTGTGCTTGTGTTTCTCTATGGCTGGTTGGGTTTTGTTTTTGTTTTTTAAAATCAACTTGAATCTCTTACTCTATGTAAACAACTAAAGGAAAATATGTACACGTTCATCACTGACTCACAGAAACCAAGAAATATGTGTTTTTGAACTGAATGTATCCTTTTCCTTGTGCTTACCTGAATCTGTTTCTGCTCACGTTAGTGAAATACAGGTGAGGAGGTGCTAACTATAATCATATGCTTTTTTGGTTTTTAAATTCCATACCCTTTTTATTTAACTGTTTATCAAAGTATAATGTATGTACAGAAATAGGTGCAGATCTTGAGTGCACAGTTCAGTGAATTTTCACAAACTGAATATACTTAGGTAATCATCTTGGTCATCAAATCAAGAACAACATTAGCACCACCACATAAGAGCCCACTTTTGCTCTCTTATCTCTGCTCCACCCTCACCCTGCCCTCTTACCCCATTTACCATCTTGATTTCTAACAGAATGAATTATTTTTGCCTGTTTTAATATACTGTTTTAATTATGACGGTTTTGGGAATTGATTTAAAACCAAAAACAGGAAAAGGAGAGAAAAGTCTCCCTCCCCCCTCACTGCCTTTTCCAGCATCTTATATATTCTTTCAAAGTTTATACTCCAAGCATATATCTTCTTCATGTCCCCTCCCCACCCCTGAACTGTACTTTCATCCTAATCCAAGAACATGTCTTTTATGGGAAGGTACATGGTATTTTGGGGCATCAAAGTTAATCATTTTAAAGATCTCGCCAAGGTAAATGCTTATACATTGTAAGGTTTGGAATTTATCTTCATCACAAAATGAAGTTTTAGAAAACTTGAAATTAAAGAGAAAACACTAATACCTGCTTATCTTTATGTAGTCCATCACAATGATGAGGAAGAAAATTATTCATTTTACTGGCTCTGATCAGAGAAAACAAGCGAATGCTGCTTTCCTTATTGGATGTTATATGGTAAGTATTTAACTGATTTCCTAACATATTAGTGAAAATGCATACAACAGTGGTACTTTAAATTGTAGTTGGAATTTTGAAATTACTTTTTCTAAGATAATATTTTGATTTCTTTCCAGAAAGATCATGTTTTGCTTTTAAAGATTTGACCAACAGGGAAGGCTGTGCATATTTGGGGGGGATAGGGTATATGGAAGATTTCTGTACCTTTTACTTAGTTTTGCTATTCTGAACCTAAAACTGTTTTTTAAAAAGCCTATTTTTTAAAAAATTGACCAACTACTGTGAAAACCCTTTTCTGTGTTATAGCACTTAAGGTTAGAAAATAATGCCCCCAAAGCTGTGTTTTTATAAACCCATGATCCATTTAGTGAAGTTGTGAAAGTGGAGTCAGGACCAATAATTGATTTTTTTTTCTAGAAAAGCATCAAAGTGTATCACATGAGGTAAGAGTGCTTTATAATTTGAATATAGGCAGTTTTTCCTAACTAAGGTGTGATTCTTAAGTCTGTTCTTACGGATTCTCTCCATTCTCATAAAAACATCTAGAATGAGGACATGGTGAGTCAGTGTTGTAGGAAAAAGTTACATACTATGTAGGTTACATAGGACATTGAGAGGTCTATTTGTCGTTGTTGTTTTTTAAAGATTTTATTTATTTATTTGTCAGAGAGTGAGAGAGAGAGAGAGCACAAGCAGGGGGAGCAGCAGGCAGAGGGAGAGGGAGAAGCAGACTCCCCGCTGAGCAAGGAGCCCGATGCAGGGGCTCAATCCCAGCACTCAATCCCAGGACCGTGGGATCATGACTTGCACCAAAGTCAGATGCTTAACTTATTGAGCCACCCAGGTGTCCCAAGGTTTATTTCAATCATTGGAAAATATGCTTTGGAATAGCCAGTATTTATTCAAGAGTTATAAATTTTATTTATTTATAAGCATCATGGAATATCTTTGTTTTTAGAGTCACATTTTATCACTGCCTAGTACATTCATCTGCAGGAATACCTTAGCAACAGTTTTTCCAGAGTAGGCAAAGAGCTCCTCCAGAATAGTGCCCCTTATCTTTTTGTTTGTTGGTGTAGAAGCTAGCTATCCTCTTCACTGGAGAATAGTGAGTGGATATGTCTTCTACTCCCACCAACCATAAGGGGATTGTTTTTGAAGTTCTTTAGATAAGTTTTTTCTTCCCTGAACTTGCTACTTGCCTCTGTCATGCTTTCCTCCTTTTGAAAATTATTTTCTTGTATATAGTTTAATAATTTGGAATATGCAGTGATTAAACCAGAAGTTGGTGGTACTGAGATTGCACCCAAACATTTCATAATTTCCTTTTCTATGTTTAAGGTAAATCATTAGCAAATGTGATTAAAGCCTTTTTGCTTTTGTTTTCCTCTTGTGCTCACAGAAGAAATGTTTCTGGGCTAGCTCTAAGTTTTCTTACCATCTCTGAATGTGTGAAACACGGATGGTAGATTAGGTCTACTAAAATTTGACTTCTTGGGGCATCTGGGTGGCTCAGTCGTTAAGCGTCTGTAGGTCTACTAAAATTTGACTTCTTGGGGCACCTGGGTGGCTTAGTCGTTAAGCGTCTGCCTTCGGCTCAGGTCATGATCCTGGGGTCCTGGGATTGAGCCCCGCATCTGGCTCCCTGCTCGGCGGGAGGCCTGCTTCTCCTTCTCCCACTCCCCCTGCTTGTGTTCCCTCTCTAGCTGTGTCTCTCTCTGTCAAATAAATAATTAAAATCTTAAAAAAAAAAAGTTTTAAAATTTGACTTCTTAAACTTACCCAGATGTGGTGCTTTTGTTTGTTTTTTCCCCCCCATCTCTCCTGGTGTTTATTATGCTTAGCAGCAAAAATTCTTAGGGGAAAAAAAAAAGCCTATGTAAGTTCTAAAGAAAAAGAGCATGGAGAGGTGGCTCTTTTAACTGGGGCATTTGGTGCCATCACTTAGCCCTCGCTGGGGAGAGGAACTTCATGGATTAGAATAAATCATGACAGCTTTACAGAAAAAGAGATGCAGCCAGAATTCTTGGGGTTTGTAAAATATTAAAGGGAACCCTGGAGATATGGCCCTTAGTGTGACAGTAAAAGTCTTTACATTATCCAGGAGGAAATGGCTAAAGACATTCCATTCAAGAGAATGTGCTTCTGAATAGAACACACAGAGCTCTGCCTGGGCTGCTCTTGTGTCGGTCATTTATTTGTCTCTGGTCAGATGAGATGCCTCCAAGATGGTGGAGGCGGGGGGCAGGCAGAGGCGGGTCTCGGGGAGCCAGACATGGTAACTTCAGCGTGAAGAACCCCCAGAGAGGGTGACTGTGAGCATGGTGGGAACCACGGGTTTTGTTAAAAAAAGAAAAGTGCTTGATAATTTTCTAAATAAGAAATCTCTTTTTTAAAGTCTTATTGCTTAACCAACTGAGCCACCCAGGCACCCCTTTAAAATCTTATTGCTGTTGTTTTTTACTGCTAGTGATAAAACAGTGACCCCTTGGCATATTTACCGAAAATTGTTGTCATATTTGTTCTAAGTTTGGTATTGACCTTTTGACTTTGTTTATGGTTGCATTTTGGCATGTAGAAGTTTATTTTTCTATATTTAACATATTTAGAGTTAGAAATCCTTTCAGGATTTTACGCTCTCAGAGTAGCACTGATTTGATTGGTTAGGAAAGTGCCAGGTAAGCAATTTGGACATTCACTTGAGTTCATTCCTCTGCTCAGTTAGAAGCCAGCTTACCAGGAGGATTATAGCTCTTGGCTATAGCAAAAGTCTTTGCAGCCATGACTGGTTGGCTGAAGTAGGAGCTTGGAGTTGAAATGATACTAGGTGGGAAAACTTCTAAGAAAAGGGTATTTATTTATTTATTTATTTATTTATTTTTAAAGGTTTTGTTTATTTATTAGAGACTGTGCGAGAGCACGAGTGGAGGTGGGAGATTCTGAGAGGGAGGGAGAAGCAGGCTCCCTGCTGACCAGGGAACCCGACTTCAGGCTCAAGGCTCAATTCAAGGACCCTGGGAGCATGACCTGAGTCAACAGCAGACGCTTAACCGACTGAGCTACCCAGGTGCCCCAGAAAAGGAAATTTATTAATAGTAGCCAAGGAGTGTCAAGATATAATATAGATACCTCAAAAGATTAAACATCAAGTGCGGATTTGATGGATTTGAGGTGAGAATTTGATCTGGTTGAAGTCTGAATCCTCTGATTAAAGATTTTTAGAAAGAGTGAAGAGTTCCCTAAAAATTGGTCTGCAGTCTTGATAACCTTTTCTGGAGTTGTTGAGGAATTTTGGAAATTGTAATGCTTTTTAGTGATTGACCTGGAAGATGGTGCAGTAATGTTAGAACAAAAAATCTGGGCTCAGTTGGTTAAGCGAGTGCCTTTGGCTCAGGTCATGATCCTGGAGTCCCGGGATTGAGCCCCACATCGGGCTCCCTGCTCGGCAGGGAGTCTGCTTCTCCCTCTGACCCTCTTCCCTCTCGTGCTCTCTATCTCTCGTTTTCTCTCTCTCAAATAAATAAATAAAATCTTTTAAAAAAAAATCTGGAGGAAGAACTGTCAGGAAGGAAGTATTCTGAATGGACTGACTCTCTCTCCATCCTTTTACACTCAGGGCCTCTGAAAGGAATGCCCTCTCCATCTTCATGTGTTCAAAAGGACCTAATATGGAGTGTGGAGGAGGCTTGAGAATGAAGTGTCAGCACTTCTATTTATTTTTTTGTCTTAAAAACAGAGGAGGTTATGTTTTGCAGATAGTCAAAATACTCAGCTATTAAGTGGTGAAGGGATCAGATGAGAAGTTAAGCCTAAGGAAGCAGAGAGGAGAGGATCTGAAAGCAGTAGGTAAGAATCCAGTTCAGCAAACAGCAGTCTCGACGGGGCAGCAAAGACTGGAGGATAAAACCAGGTGGGCCGGCCCAAGTCTTTGTAAATACTCATCCCTTGACAGACACCCTCCTGGGTGTCTGTGACAGGTAGGGCAAACAGCAACAGGCTGCTGTAAATAGCAGCCAGGAGCTGGGTTAGTGTGAGTTGTGCCTGGAAGGGGACGACGTGGGCCAGAGGAAGAGACCGTGTGGTGGAGGGAGCTGTAGGCATCACAGTTGATCACAGCCTCACTTCCTTTGTTGCCCTGGTGAGCCCGACCACTGGTGTTACAGCCGCCTGTGACACTTGAGAGGTGGTATTAATTTGGGGAAAGAGTGAAGAAAATGGCTCTCTGTTAGGAGCTTTGATTGTAGATCTTTTTTTTTTTTTTTTAAGATTTTATTTATTTGACAGAGAGATAGCAGGAGCAGGAACACAAGCAGGGGGAGCAGGAGAGGGAGAAGCAGGCTTCCCGCCGAGCAGGGAACCCTATGCGGGACTCTGTCCCAGGACTCTGGGATCATGACCTGAGCCAAAGGCAGATGCTTAACAACTGAGCCACCCAGGTGCCCCTTGATTGTAGATCTTTTAAGCTCTCTGGAATTTTGGATCCTTGTTTCAGTACTTGTTTTAGATAGTATGGTTTCTTGTCTATAAATAAGGCCTGAGCAGTACGCCCTCTTCCATCCAGTAACAAGCAGTGTGATTTTGGGTGACCAGTGAATATCACAGGTTGGAAAGTAGTGGCCTGCTAGCTCTACGTAACTGAGTATTTATAAATTGTAGTTTATTTGTTTTTGCCAATGTTTAAAAATTAGGAGATTTCATGCAAAAAAAAAAATCAAGATTTTTGCTTTGTTTTAAAAAAATATCCCTACTACCAACATAATATAACCATGTACACTAATACCCAGGGCCAATTCCCTCACATTTATTAGCTGTCTGGCCTTGGTAGATACATGATTGCTATGCCAAACTTGCAGTTTGCCTTTATCTAAATCGAGGATCATTATACCAATCTACTATATATATATCTGTGTAGATGTATATATTCACACATTTACACATAAATAATTGAAAAATTAAAACTATTGAAATATAAGGCATCTGATTTTTTTTAAAAGTAATTAGGATTTTTGCTTTTGTTTTGGTGCAGGAGCTGTGAAAGTGATTTTACTTTATTTACTTATTTTATCATATAAAATTGTGTGTTATATATAGTCTTGTCCCTACTTACCTTTTTTATTTAGCAGTTGGATCTTTAAGCTTATTTCCAACTTGCATTGATTCATGAACATTCTGTGTTAATCTGGAGAGAGATTTTTTTTTTAAAAGATCATTCAAGTCTTGGCATAGGAAAGACTATGTCATCTGGTTGAAGTGAAGATAGTTAATACCGGAAACATTGTGACATTTCTCCATGAAAAATATTTGGAAATGGTTTACTGGTTTATCAGGCTACCCCTTTGTTATTCTTCATTCTTAGGATGATTTGTGTAATGTTCTGGTTTTTAAAACCATACCAAAGGCTCTCTGAGTACATAGCAAAAATATCGTATGTAAGAATAGAAATAAGCATGTGTCTAAATGATTGCGTTTTATTGTTTGAAGCCTGAATTGTCAGGATAGAAACCGAATGATCAGGCTGTGATTCTTTTCTTTCAGTCCACTAATTTCATTCAACACTGATCGAGCCCCTCCCAGGTTTTGAGACTAGATCAGTAGTCCAAGGTTAGCAGTCTTCACAGGGACTGGGGCAGGCAGATGATAATTTTGAAAAATGGGACTGTGGAAGTCCTAGAAATGGGTATGGTATTATTCAGCAAAAAATATCTTTGCACCATGACTTCAAAAAGCACTACTGATGTCACAGGTATTTTTTCCTTGATATTTTATTCATCCTGTACGATTGCCCTTTGCTTCTTCAGAGAGATTACCTTCCTCAGAGAGAGAGGTGACAACAGGCTCTCCCTCCTGATGCTTTCTAAGCCATGGGGCTTGCTTCCATTTACATCTCTGCACTTGTCATTTATTTGCTTATTTATCCACTTCTAACAAACTGAAGTGATCATTTCCTTACTCACTGTTGTTTATTGTGCTACCCTGTTACCTTTGCTGCCTGACAAATTACCCCACTGGACTGCAGTCATCTGAAGGCTTGCCCGGGGCTGGAGGGTACATTGCTAAAACATGGTCCATTCACACCCTTGCCAGTTAGCACTGGTTATTGGTACGAGGCTTCTGTTCCTTGCCACACAGGCTTCCCAAGTGCCCTCATTGAATGACACCTTGAGGTACCTAGAGTGAGGAATCCATGGCAGAAGCCCCAGTGTCATTTATGAGCCTCAGAAATCATACTCTGCCAGTTATGCATTGTTTACACACGGGTGCCCTAGTCATTGTGGGAGGGGGCCACCTGAGAGGGTAGAAATACCAGGAGATGAGCATCATGAGGGCTGTTTTAGAAGCTGGCTACCACAGCTGTTTAATATCTCTCTTGTTCCTCATTTGTTGCTTCCTATTTTTGGACAGCAGTGTGGAGTTAGAATGACCATTCTATATTTGTACATAGCTTCCCATGAAAATATACCAGAGGAATTTGAGAAGGACCTAGCTTCCAAATTGCCAGGAACACAGTCACAGATCATAAAATTGCATTGATTTAGAGTTTATTAATTTGAGGATTTGTGTTAGTAGAGGAGTCATTTATAGGATTTTTCTTAAATTTAAAATAATTTCATGTGGCAAGGCCTTTTGACTGGGGAAGATGCATGGGTGGTGTACGATTAAAAATGATAGATTACTAGCAAGTATTTCCTTGATAGTTACGTGTCTTAGTCCTTTTGGGTAGCTATAACGAACTGCCAGAGACTGGGAGGCTTATAAACACAGAGAAATTTATTTCCCACATTTATGGAGGCTTTGAGGTCAGAGATCAGGGTATGTCAGCATGGTCTGGTGAGGGCTCTCACATGGTGGAAGGGGCTAGGGATCTCCCTGGCCTCTTTTTAAGGCACTCATCCCATTCATGATGCTCCACCCTTATGGCTAACCATCTCCTAAAGGCCCCATCTACTAATACCATCACTTTGGGGGATTTGGATTTCAACATAGGAATTTGCAGGGTGGAGCATGCAAACATTCAGACTATAGCATTATATAAATAGATTTATTCTGAGTCTATAAATTTCCTTCAGCTTATCACGTTATACCCAGTATCATCTATTTATGTACGTTATGTACAAGCATTCCCCAACTGGATTTAAAAATAACATTTTTTTAAAGCTCATTACTAAGGATTTAGGTGTTATTCCCTCAAAGGAGAAAATGTTATATTGCTCTCGTGTTCTTTGAATTGAACATGTGTTCTAAGGCATAATTCCAACCCACAGTTATTTAATGTATTAAAGACTATTTTTGTTTTGAAGGTTAGAAGGAAATAATACCATTGCAGTTTTAGTAATTGAAGAAACCAAAGAACTGCAATCTTGAGTAAGAGGAATTATCTTTAATCTGGTGCTTAAGGAAAGATTTCTATAATTTGAGAGAAGGTCTTATTAGAAATTTAGGGAGAATCTGAAAGAGGTCTCTGGATTTCATTTAATTTAAATTATATGTGTGTGTGTGTGTGTGTGTGTGTGTGTGTGTGTGTGTGTGTGTTTAATAATTGGTTTTGGGTTGGTCTTTGGAGGGGGGGTCTATCTACTAGTAAGTCCTAAAATAGAATGGAGAAAAGAAAAGACTTTACTGGTGTTATACAGTAAACCTTAGAAGAGAAAGGAAGCATGTTGGAGACTAGAAGTGAATGAAAAGAATGAGGAAATTTGGAAAAAGGGGGAGGGTTGGATTTTAAAATTTTTAAAAATTTTTCCTAAATAATTGTCATGCTGTTTTTCCAAAGAGTAATAAAATAGAAAGTCATGTAATAAGTTGATGCTTAAAAGAGGAAGTAATGTATAGACAAAAATGATGACTGAGATTATAAATGATTATCTTGTTAATTCGTGATAAATTGCAATCTTATATGAGTCACAAATAACTGTACTTGAAAATTTATACTAGGCAACAAAACATTTTCTTATTCTTGGAATGTTCTTTGTATACCTTTTTTTTTTGTGGATTTCTATGCTGCTGTAGATAAAAGAAGATTCTGTATGGTTAATTGAAGTTTTGTGTTTTTGGTTTTTTTTTTTTTTTTTTTTTTTAGAGTGAATGGGATAAAACCATATTGAGAAACAGCCTAGGCATTGAGAAAAAGTTCCATTTATGATTCCTGGAACAGAAAATTGGTAAAATGCCCTCTGAAAGCTGAACCAACTGTTATGACCAGTTTTGGGACATGTCCTTCTCAAAGTTTCAGAGATCCTTGTTGGATCTGTGATTTTATAATTTCTCTTAATCCAGTGATGTTTTAAAATTTAAGATTTAAGAATTTAGGTTCAGTGAATTAAACATTGAATCAGAGTCCATATATAATATATGAACCAGGAATTTAAAATGAAACCTAAGGGGCACCTGGGTGGCTCAGTCGTTAAGGATCTGCCTTTGGCTCAGGTCAGGATCCCAGGGTGCTGGGATCGAGCCCCACATCGGGCTCCTGCTCCGCGGGAAGCCTGCTTCTCCCTCTCTCACTCCCCCTGCTTGTGTTCCCTCTCTTACTGTGTCTCTGTCAAATAAATAAAATCTTTAAAAAATAAAAATAAAAAATAAATAAAATGAAACCTCAGTCATGGTTCCTCACTTCAGAGAGCTCACAATTAGATTGAGGAAACAGCTCACATATGTAAGTAATGGAGATAAAAATTTTATAATTAATTTTTTTAGTGATTTCTTGTTTTTATTTTAAAATTTTAAAGATTTATTTATTTATTTATTTATTTTAGAGCAAGAGCGTGCATGAGAGGGACAGAGGGATAGAATCTCAAGCAGACTCCCCACTGAGTGTGGAGCTTAACACAGGGCTCAATCCCACAACCCTGAGATCATGACCTGAACTGAAATCAAGAGTCGGACGCTTAACCAGCTGAGCCACCCAGGCACCCCTTTAGTGATTTCTTTTTACCAGTCAAAATTTAAAGTATATTATCCCAAAGTAAGCTTTAGTATTGAGTCTAATTTATGTAATAATGTATGTGCCAAATCTAATGCTTGTGGCCACCTCCTCGTCACCCCATGTATGAGCTGAAAATGCCCTGCCCTGCAGGGAGATCCTGAGTTGGAAAAAGACTTGTGCCTTCAAATTGAATGAGGGTCAGAAAGTCCCAGGCAAACTTCATTGGAGATTGAGGATCACTTACTTAGATGCCAGTGAAATTCTTGAACTCCAAGTTTCTTTCTTCTTTTTTTTTTTTAAGATTGTATTTATTTATTTGAGAGAGAGAGACAGAGATAACGAGAGAGAGCATGAGCGGGGAGGAGAAGGTTCAGAAGCAGGCTTCCCGCGGAGCAGGGAGCCCGATGTGGGGCTCGATCCCAGGACCTTAGGATCATGACTTGAGCCAAAGGCAGATGCTTAACAATTGAGCCACCCGGGCGCCCCTGGAATTCCAAGTTTCTAGAACAGGTTGCTTGTAAGAAAGTGGAGGAGAGGATGCGGCTAGTAAAATACTTTTGCAACTCTAGAACTGAGAAAACACTGGAACAACATGTATGAACTTTGAGAGAAAGGACCTACCCACCAGAAGTCATATACATAGTAAATGTCAGGGCAGAGAACAAGAAACTATTGGAAATGCAAGGAATACCAACGGTGGACCCAAAATGCTGAAGAATCTACCTGAAGTAACTCTACCAGATAAAGATGGAAGCGTAATGTAGTTCTGAGGATAAAAGAAGACAATGAAAATAGGAAGCAAATGCAGTTTTATAGGAAACCTGTACAGTACTGTAAATAGTTAAATCTAAATGGATGGAGATAATCAAAATCTTGCTCTGCCTTTACATCCTTCTCCACCTTTTCCCCAGTTTCAGGCCATTTCCCAGCCCCATCCCCCGCACACTTCTTTATGGTCATTTCAGTGGATTTTCAGGAAGCAGATGAGGTTAAAAGCATGTGTTCAATCTAATGTCCTGATTTAGAAAATCTGTTTTTTAAAATGCTATACTTGTTCCCACAAAGGTTGTTGTAAAGTTGTTTGTTCAGTGTTCTTACTGCAAACAGTAGAAACTAGCTATGGCAGATTTAAGCCAAAAAGAATTCACGGATGGGGTACTGGATGACTCTTGGGATCCTTGGGAAGGCTGGAGAACCAGGCTCAGTTAACTGGAGAGAAATTGTATAAAACTTCACAGTGACAGCACTATATCTTCATTTAGAAATAAACTGCCTTTTTCTTCTCTTTTCAAATGTAGGTTATATATTTGGGGAGAGCTCCAGAAGAAGCATATAGAATATTAATGTGTGGAGATACATCCTTTATTCCTTTCAGGTAAGTATAAGAATGATATATATGGTAGATTCATTCAATCAGGCCCTTGCCAGAAATATCTTGGTATAGTTGTTTCTGGGGGGAAAAAAGAAAAGACCTGGTAAATAGTCATTTTAGAGTGGGTACAAATAACACCACAGATCTAGGTTGCTCAACAGTGACACTATTGACATTTTGTTGTGGGGGCTGTCTTGTGTGTTGCATCCCCGGCTTCTGCCTACTGGTTGCCAGTGACACCTCCACCTCCACGAAATTAATTGTGGAAACCAGGATGTCTCTAGACATTGCCAGATGTCCCTCGTGGCAGTGAATCACTTCTCTCTGAGAACCTCTGCCACTCATGGAAGCTATACTTTGTAATCAGATGAAGTCCTGGAATTCTGGTACTCAGAGCTACCACTGAGGAGTTTGGGTCCTGAAGAGTTAAGAAATAAGTTTTCCTGATAATCAGGAGTTAATTTCAGTGGCAGAAAGGAACCTCTTCGTCCTAGTAATATGCTAGCAGAGAGTGGGTGAGGTTGCTAATGTAGCACCACTACTAGAAAAACCAAATGGCTGTGTCATAGAGGATGTATAGAAGTGATGTCCATATGTAAACGGATGATAGCCTCATCCTCATCTCAAACTTACCAGGTGATTGTGTTGAAGATACTTTGAAAAAGCATGTGTTCTTTAAGTTCTAAAAGTTTCTCTACCTGTTTCTCAAAATCCTTGGCTTAGCTATGCAATCAAAATATTGTATGGCACTTAACGTATAATAAACATGTGAAATAATTTTTACGGATTGCATACTGTGTTGATAATTTCAAGTACTGCATTTTTCTTCCACTCATAAGTTAGTAGTTTTAGTATTGTTGCATATGCCTTGGATGTTGAAGGTATGGCCTTGCTTTTAAAACGTAAGGTTGTGAATTTGACTTCATTGTAGACGGGTTTTGGGATGGGTCTCCCATTGAACTTAGGCAGAATCTTCTTCAGTAACTGTAGGACTGTCCATGGACTTACTCCATAAATAGATATTTGTTTCAGTTCTATATTTAACTGAAAACTGTATATTAAGTGATTTAGCAAATTAGAAGAATTGCTTTGAACCCAGTACTACCATCTTTTCTTTCTAGTGCAAGGATTATGTGGGGTCTTTTGTTATTTGAGGTGGGTAGGAGGAGATGAAGATTATTTTCTAAACTGGAGAGTGTTCTACTTGTCTTCTCAACCTGTAATATAACAGCAACCATATACTTCCTTTAGAAGAAATGCTTGTATCTGTGTTCTATGAGTCACAGGAACATTGGTATACAGTGTTAATTTTGTTGTAGAGTTCTTTATATTGGTATTCCTTTATAATAGTGCCATTCTTAAAGTTCATAACATAAGGTCCTGAAATACAATAAGCACACACATTTCACGTATCCAAGTAAGGATCCATGGAACACTGTTGATGTAAAAGAGAATTTGCATTAATTTAAATGCAAAGGCCAAAAATAGAATAAATGTTGCTTTTTTGCCATACCTGGTTTAAGTTGATTGAAGTTTGGCACTGAGAAATGAAGTTAGTTACTTCTGGTCCCAGGAGTAAAGTTAGTAATTCTCTAAAAAACAGGACTTTGCTAGAAACAGCTCAAGTTTGTAAAATTTGAATCTTTATAGTCCTAGATACCAGATATTTGATGTATCTAAAGTATTGTTTCTCCAAGTATGGCCTGTGAACTTTTTGTTATCAGCTGTGATGAGATAAGTATATTAGAAGAATTTGGGCTTGTATTTGAGGTGTTTTTTCCTTCTATCTTTCTAGTAATTCATTTTTATTTGTAAATAAATATTTACATATTTTTATTAAATAGAAAGTATTTTTTATTTACAGAAATTATTGTTATTTTTGGGTATGTAATAATACAGTACTATTGTATTTTATACTTAATGCATTTTACAAAAGTATCAGCCTATGCAGATTTAAAAATCTGGTGCTTCACCACATTTTACTGTTCTTTTAAAGTTGCTAATAAGAAAGTAGGTCAATCAGAATTAATAAAGCTTGATAATATTTTTTTAAGCTTGATGATACTTTGAAAGAAATTGCGTTGTAGTCTTTTATCCTTGCCACTTTAAGTGCGTAGAATAACTATATGCACTTCAAGTGCACGGGATAGCTGTTAACGAGAATAGCACTCATTTGCAGTTAAACTTTTTATGCTCCATAGCAATATTTAGTTAGATTTAATTCAACTTAGATATAATTCTTTAAGCACTGAGTTTACATGTTTTGTATATACATATATATGATTTCTTAATGGATTATATCAATATATCTCTGCCATCTAAATAAAAATACAATATAAAATGTAGTTCAGTATTTTTTTGATACCTTAGTGTTATTGTTAGGAAGAGCATATACTGCTGTTCTTTGGTATTACCTGTAATACTCCTTTGCTGCTTAGTTGATTTTTTTGTGGGGGCAGGGGAAGGGGGCCTCTGCTTTCTGTTTTCTTTGGAGATAGTATTGTAGTTTTTATAGCTAGATTATTGATGTCAGACCAGGGGGAGTCTGACCCTCAGTTCTGCCACTAACATCTCTATGGTTCTTTACAAATGTGAGCCTTGGTCTCCTATCCATAAGTGGCAATGACAGTAGGATTTCCCTAATGGGGTATGAGGATTAAGTAACATCCTGCATATAAAACACCTAGTATAGTGCCTGTCCTTAACTAACATTTATTGGACATTCATATTTTTGGTTTTTTTTCAATTGATGTATATCTTCATACAGCTAAAAGAAACTTACTAATCTCATATGTATATGTAACTACCATCCAGTTCAAGGTACAGAACACGGCCAGCAATCCTAAGGATTCCCTTCAGCCCCTTTCTAGTCAGTAACCACCCCCCAAGTAACCACTACTTCTACCACATCAGTTTTTCTTGCCTTTGAACTTCATATGAACGGAGTCATACAGTAGGCATTTTGGAGAGTTGGGACCTAGCTTTTTAAATACATAATGCCTGGGGTACCTGGGTGGCTCAGTCGGTTAAGCGGCTACCTTCGGCTCAGGTCATGATCCCAGAGTCCTGGGATTGAGCCCCACATCGGGCTCCCTGCTCAGTGGAGAGCCTGTTTCTCCCTCTCCCTCTGCCTGCCTCTCTGCCTACTTGTGCTCTCTCTCTTTCTCTGTAAAACAAATAAATAAAATCTTTAAAATAAATAAGTAAATATATAAATAAATACATAATGCCTGTGAGATTTATCCATGTTGTGGCAGGTATCAGTAGTTCATCCTTTTTTTTATTGCTTTTGTAGCATTCCATTCTATGAACATATCACAGTTTACTTGCCCTTAGTCCTTTTGATGAATTCTTGTGTTATTTGCAGTTTTTGGCTATTATGCATACAAGCTGCTGCAAAAGCTGTTAAAACCAGTATTTGACATTGTTTTGCAGTTCTCAGCAATACTCTTTCATTGATTCTCATTTGCCTTATTTATTTATTTATTTATTTATTTATTTATTTATTCATTAGATTTTATTTTTAAGTAATCTCCACACCTAACTCAGGGCTCAAACGTACAATCCCGAGACCAGGAGTCGCATGCTCCACCAACTGAGCCAGCCAGGCACACCCTCGTCTGCTTTTCTAGGTTGTTTTTCTCTTTCTTTTTCTTTTTTATTTTATTTCATTTTATTTTATTTATTTATTGTTAGAGCCCAAGCATGGGGAGCTGCAGGTAGAGGAAGACGCAGGCTCTCTGCTGAGCAAGGAGCCCGATGTAGGACTCGATCCCAGGACCCTGGGATCATGACCTGAGCTGAAGGCAGATGCTTAACAAACTGAGCCACCCAGGCGCCTGCTTTTCTTAGTTTGTTAAATGTTCTTAGTGACAAGTACCCCATCTCCCCCGCTCCAGCCTTACATCCAGATTCATAGCTGCTATTCTGCTGTTTTGAAGAAGCCTGATTGCTTGGGTAGAAGGAAGGATGGTGTGGGTGTATTTAAAGTTGGAGGTGTAAAGAAATAAACATGAATGAGTAAAGAAAGATTTTTGTTGTCTATTCAGGTAGTATGATGTATGAGGCAGAATTTTAGCTGAGCCCAGATTAAAGGTTGTGGAATCATCATTGACTAGAGCAGGGCTTGGCCCATTGTAAGGTTTTCAAAAAATATGCATTGAATAAATGTCTCAAGTTATCACAAAGACTGAATCAACATGCCTTTAACTTGACTGGGGAGGAATTATCAGTAGGTTAAGAAGATAATAAAAGTAACTGAAGAGATGGTAAAAACACGGGGATGTAATTTGAGAGTTCACCGTATTTCCACTGATAATTTTTTTTTAAGGATTTATGTATTTGAGAGAGCACATGCAAGCAGGAGGAAGGGCAGAGGGAGAGGTAGAGAATCTCAAGCAGACTCTACACTGAGCAGGGAACCTGACACAGGGCTCAGTCAATCCCAGGACCCTGAGATCATGACCTGAACCGAAATCAAGAGTCGGCTGCTTAACCAACTGAGCCAACCTGGTGCCCCTCCGCTGACAATTTTGGGTTTGGTTTAGGTTAAATTACTTCATTTCCCTACCATAGGTTCTCTTTCTAAAAATGTTCTTTATTCCTTGAAAAAATTATTCCTATAAAACATAAATTTTGTGTTGATTCTGTAGGTCAGTGGTTCTTAAACTTAAGCATACATCACAATCACCTGGAGGATCTCTTAGAACAAAAATTACCTGGCCCACCCATAGAACTTCTGACTCAGTAGGTTTGGGGTGGAGCCTGGGAATTGGCATTTCTAACAAGATCGGGTGATGCCTATGCTGCTTGACCAGGGACCACACTGGGAACTATTGGTCATTTTGTTTTTCTCATTTCTGAATATTGCCAATAAACTATGGGTAAAATCATTTTTTAAGCTGCATAGAGAGCTTTTCTAGCTTTTAGAAGAGAGTGGCTTTTTAAATTCAGAATCTTATAGGAAAAAATGGTGTGTTTTAAGACTTTGTGTGCAGTCCTATGAGGCTAACATATAATTTACCTCAGTAATTCTAACCAATTCAGACAGTAATGTCTAAAACTATTTTAAGTAGAAAGGATGTCCTTTTCCTTCTTGTTCATGTTGCTATAAAAGTGTGTATTCTAAAGGTTTGTGTAAGTTGAAATTTTAAAATGTGCTGTTTAGGGGCACCTGGGTGGCTCAGTCGTTAAGCATCTGCCTTTGGCTCAGGTCATGATCCCAGGGTCCTGGGATCGAGCCCCACATCAGGCTCCCTGCTCCATGGGAAGCCTGCTTCTCCCTCTCCCACTCCCCCAGCTTGTGTTCCCTCTCTCGCTGTCTCTCTCTCTGTCAAATAAATAAAATCTTAAAAAAAAAAATGTGCTGTTTAATTTTACAGGTAAATAATATTGCAATGGGAAAATCCAACCAAGGCAGGCAATTAATGATGGCGGCTTCGGTAGCAGCCTGGTTCCACCAAGGGACCAAATAAGGACCATTCAGAGAGTCACAGTTGTTTGGCATTTCTAGAATGATCACAATTAAATTAATTTTTATCTTGCCTAATTCCAAACATTTTCACTTTGTAATGGCTCAGGTTAGCTGGAAAGGAGAGAAGGTGGGAGTGGAGGATTGCTTTATTTTTCTGGACAAAATCTTAACTGACATTAAGAGATTTGTGGTAAGATGACTGATAGCCGTTGATGCGGTATTGCGCGGAGTTGTCTGTAAACTAATTTAAACTGCCCAGGAGTACTAAAGGTGGTTGACCCATTAGTTCCTGTGGTTTTCTTGGTACCCTACTCTTCTAAGAATAAGAAAGAAGTTACTCAGTTAACTCGTTAAAGATTGTGAAAACATAATGAGAAGAGCAGACTTTTTTAACTTGCATCTAGTATTACATATTACCTTGATTTCCCAATATTTTCTTCCTACATGGATGGACATATACCTACAACACATACTTACACTTGTATGCATATATATGTAAATACAGAATCAAAAAGAAGTCTTTGCTGGTAACAGTTTAATATGGTATTTTCCAGTTTGAAGAAAAAACGCAATGCCTTGCCCTTTTGTCGGGAGGGGAACATTTTACTGATTAGAATTCAAGAAGAAACTTTTGAAGCCTAGCCATCAAGGCCAGAAATGATCTTGGGAGATCATTTGAAATTTAGAAAGTGCTCATTATTGATCTACATATATAAAACAGTATCTGCTGGAATAGGTAGAAACTGCAGTGAAATTTATAACAGTGACCTATCTTTGACTTAAAAACAAAAAGGCGAGATTTTTTTTTTTTTTTTTTTTGAGCCTGGTCCTGATTTTGTGGTTTGATTTTAAATTCTAGTCAGCTCTGTCTTGAGGCAAGTATACTACAGAAAATTAAATTAACTGAGCTATGTATTTCAATACTTTTGGGATTTCAGAGATGCTGCCTATGGAAGTTGCAATTTCTACATTACGCTTCTCGACTGTTTTCATGCAGTAAAGAAGGTAAGTGATTCGTAGGATGTGCCCAGTGTTGAGTTGGAAAACTACAGTTCCAGGAAGTCTAGGCCTTCCACAAAGATCTTCCAAGATGTGTATGATGTCAGTGATACCCCATTTCCCCACTAATGTTAAAATGACGCCAAACCAGAAAAGTTTTTCTGAATCTGAGTGTTTCTCTGAATGAGTTGGGAGAAAAGCTGCTTGAACAACAGAGGACAGTAAGAGATAGTTAATAATTAGGTGCTAAATCCAGACTTGCTTTGAGTGTGTTGTGATTTCAAAGAAAAAGTAAATAGATTTACTGGTTTGCAAGTTCTCTTTGATTTGTGTATTTTTTGTGTCCAGTCAATATCCACCAATCCTAATTACAACGGACATTTCTAGAACACAGTAACTGATACAAACACTTCGTTTTTGTATCTTCAAGCATTCAATTTTTAGTTCAACAGAAGAATTTGTATAGCCCATTAGTTTGTTACTAGGTTTCATATAAGACTAAGTAGGGCACCGCTGCTTTGTCAAGGCTATTTAAAAATAACTCCTGTGTTTTATAACCAGGGCTGCCTGCTGTCTTTGACTCCTAGGGACACCTTTCATGTCACGGTCCCCTGGAGTTCTGTGACGCAGCAGACTCTGGTTATAACACTCACTCCCTCATGTATGTGTCTTGAATGTCAGGGCAGCACAAGAAACAAGAATTGCAAATCAGTTGCCCATGGATCAAATAGGCCTTCAACAACGTCTCAAGTTTTATGTGACTTGTATTTTCAGAGGCAAAAGGAACCTGGGTTTACTTTCTTGTATAACTTAATGTTCTTTGGTGTTTGAGTCCAGTGACTGATGGAGCTGGTCAGGTTTGTTGCCATCGGCTTTGAGGTAGCTCCATCAGGCCTCAGGTTAGGCAGGTAATGTGCAGAGGAAGTGCTCAAGAGATGGAGGGAGAGCAACTGTAAACGAACCTCTTCCAACTGCAGTTACAGTTCCTGCCAGATGGGCCCCTAGGAACTGTTAATGTAGGCATGCATGCTTGTCCTGATCCTAGGCCTCGCTTCTGTCCTTTAAAAGGAGAGGTGAAAAACTTAGAGAGCCTTAGAAATGGTCAACTATAACATTCTATAGAGGTTTCCATTGTTATTTCTCAGTTTAGTTTTTTTTTATCAGATATTGCATCCAAAGTCTAATTAGATTAGCAGGAACTATAGACCAAGATTGCTTTTCTCACTCTATATTTAATTTTATTCAGCAGCTTCTGATTTTCAGTTTAAACATTTTTTTGTTGGTAGCTGATTTGGAATATTACTACATATATAACACATTTATAAATATAATTGTGACTTAATTTTAATGAGGCTTCTAATAGGCTCTCCTGATGAATAGAAATTGCCTATAAACCACATTTTACTGTATCATTCTGTTAGGAACATCTCTATTTCAAATGGAATGACATATATTGAGTATTTTGAATTCAAAGAAATATAATTCATCATGGTCTTGGAATTAGAATTTAAATAGCTATATTTTTTAAAATGGGGGCTTTTTGTTTGGTATTGTAGCCTTATTTTTCATTCGTATTTCAGTAGGTTAAATTTTGAAAGCTGAGTTTACAGAGTCACCCCTTATGAACCAAAAACACCTTGCTGATCAAGAATTCTTGCTTATGCACAGAGATGGAAAGTACAGCATAGAGAATGTAGTCAGTAGTAGTATATAATAATGTATGGTGACTGATGGTGACTACATTTATTGTGGTGAGCACTGAGTAATGTATAGAATTGTCAAATCATTATGTTGGACATCTGAAACTAATAAAACATTGTATGTCAACTGTACTTCAATTAAAAAAAAATTCTTGCTTACATACTGCTTGGCTCGAGGATCATTGAGCAGGGACAGCGCTTCTCGGGGCCACCAACTCATCTTTGTCTCAGAAACTAGATACTCTGCTTATTTTGCTTAGCATGATCTGTCCACTGCAACTCAGAGTGAGGCCACAGAACAGAAATCTTATGGTTTTTCTTTTTATTGAAAGAAGAATTTTCTCAAAATTTTGAATTTTGTAGTATCAGGAACATTTAATATTTTAATTCAAATTCAAAAGAATTTGAAAGTGAAAATATTTACCAAGTGGTGGGATTTGCTTAAGATAAGCTAACCTATAGTTTCTTCTTTTTTTAAATTTATTTAGGGATCATTGCTTGGGCATTATGTTTGAAGGCTGAGTGGTGTTCATCTACTAAGTTTAGTAGGATTACTTTGAAAACTCGGTTATTTAGCTCTGCATGGATAGGATGACTGATGAAGGAAAGTTAAAAAAATCAAATCTCATTAAAATAAATATTGTTATAACTAATTTTCCAGATAATGGAAACATTTAAAACACATAGTCCACCTTCTTTGAAAACGAGTCAGTGGAACAAAATCTAAATATAATAATGTTCTTTTGGGGTACCTCCTGAAGTTTTTAGTTAGGAAATTGGATTGGAAATTGTTTTCTTATTTACATCTTTATTCTTAAAAGCTTTCCTTTGGATTTTAGGCAATGCAGTATGACTTCCTTAATTTCAACTCATTTAACCTTGATGAATATGAACACTATGAAGTAAGTTTTCAAGGATATCACTTTTAACTCCTTTATTCATGTTTTACTTACAGAGATAATATTCTTGTTTTTTAAAGAAGTGAACAATTTAGATGTGTATAGAGTGAAAAAAAAAAAAAATCAAGTCTTTATCCTCTTACCCCCAGTTCTGCAGTTCCAGTTCTTAGTGGTGATTTCTGCATTTGATGCATCTTCTCAGAATGCATGAATGTGCTTATGGGCATTTTTCTTTTTTTTTTAGTATTGATATTTTAATATCAATACTAAGTTGATATTTAGTATTAATATTTTTTAGTATTGATGATTTTCATATAGTGAGTAAATGAGGAAATCATGAAACCCTTAGCATAGGATCTGATGAGATGAATAAATAGTCATTATACATCTAATTACCTCTGGAAAATATGTTTTTATCATAACCTTTTGTTTGTATGCAGTCAAGACACTATTGGTTGCAAGTTTCAGAAAGTAAATAGAAATGGCTTAAATAAAAAAATTTATTGACTTACATAAATAAAAAGTCCAGGAGCAGGTGTAACTTCATGCATGACCAGATTAATATACTCCAGTACTTACCAGAAATTGGGCTTAAGCTCCCCAGTAGTGATAGAGATGGCAGCCAGCAGCTTTGATTTATTCGCTCGGCAAACTCAAAAGACCCAAAGGTTCCTCATTGGCCTGCCTTAGATGTGTCCGCCCTAAACCAGACTGTGGTTCTGATGAGGGTGGTTTGTGGGTGGGCCATCTCCGTAGTCGGAGTGGAGTGCTGGGATCAGCCTTATCAAGCCACACAGACAAGGAAAGAGAGAAGAAAGTCCAGGAAGGCAAAGCAATAGATGTCCTCTATGTTTTCGAATGTTGTGTATTTGTTTTTTAAAGAATAAGTAATTTGGTTCTACCATTCTACCCTTTAAGTAGTAAGATGCTATGCTAACAGTCTCTTCCCCAAGAATACTTGTGGAATCTTGGCTTTTTATCCTACTCTGGTTATCTTGAGCAGACGTTCTCACTCATAATGGAGGGATTCCACAGACAGCACCTCATGCAGCAGTATCTGGAATCCTTGGATAACTGTCCTTTCACAATCGATTGCTAGAGTAACTATTATTTTAAACTGTTAGGTAAAACTGTTTTAGTAGTTACGATTAGTCACTACTGTGACGTGCAAAGATCTAAAGCATAGCTCAAGATTGATTCATTTGGCCCACTGTTTCGTCTCTGTAATAGTATGTTTCTGAAGTACAATATATATTTAATTTGCATCTTAAACTAGTAAATATAACTTAATACCATTATTTTTGTGCTTGTCCTCATAAAATTAAACTAAATTTAAAATAAAATATACTTTCTCTTTTTAGTCAACTAAAACTAGTAAGAATGCCAGGTGGTGTCCTTCAGTGAAGCAGAGTGATATCTTTATATGTTACTAAGGAGTAATATAGGTGCTAATTAGTTTCCCTCTCAATGCAGAAATTGCAATGTTGCGGAGAGTAGCCGGGTTGCCCACAAAAGCTGTTCACTTTAAGTGAAACTGCACTGAGACACAAGAAACTGTTTAGGTAGCTACAGACCATGGGTCTGTATTTAAAAATTTTGGATTAGTGTCTTTCATTGATTCCATGATGCCCATTTTTTCCCATTTTAACTTCTCTGAATTCAGGATCCATCTTACAAAATGTGATGTCTGCGATTCAGTGAAATCTAATCACAGGATTCTCATTAAAAACTCCAGATTTCTGGTTTCATTTCAAAATTGGAATATCTGGGCACGTTCTCATTCCTGTTTAGGCCTTTTAGTATGGAACATGGGCTCATTAATTTCCCTTCAGTGATAATTAAGTCAAGTAAATTGGATTTGGATTTCCTGACTGGCCGGCAGATATTCAGGCAACTCCTGGTTTATTTCCTCCTTGTTCTTGGGTGCACCTATGTTATGAATACCCCAATTGCAAAGCTAACTGATCGTGTTTTTATTGCTAGTTCTCTCCTTCTCCACTATCAGGTGTCTTCTACTCCCTGCTTAAGTCTTTGTGTATCCATTTTTATTGTTAAAGTTTAGCTATATTTATCTTACAATAATTGTTATGGTAACTTAGTTGAAAGGACTTAACAGGAAGTAAAGTGTTTTAAATTTCAATCTATATTCATGTTTTTTCCTAGAGATCTGTGATCTTACTTTGATCTTACTGTGATCTTACTGTACTTGTAATTTCAAATTTCCTGGTGCAGATTCTCATTGACCCTCTTACTAAATAGCTAACAAAATGATGGAAGTGTGTCTCTCTAGAAGTAAGGTGTAAATATGGAGAAATCAAGAATTTTGTTTTTTTCCCTTTGTTGAAGGAGTCAAGATTGCTCATATTGGAAGCCAGTTAGTCCTTCGGGAAAACAGGGAAGTTTCTGGATTCCCTCATAGTAAAAAAAACTTTGCTTTCTTACTAAGTAGCAGCAACCATATGAGAATTTACATGGATAAAATAACCAAAATACTTAGGTATATTTTAGGTAGCAGCAGTCAGCTCTATTTTCCAAAGGTTGACCACCCTAGAAAAGAAATACTGTTCTAAGAACAGTGATTAGGACCAGGAGAAGTTAACTAACTCTTCCCTGGGAATATTAATAGGAGGCTAAATTTTAGTTTCCTGTCTCCTGGTCATTTATAAACAGTTCTTGTGCTAAAGAGAATGTATTTGAAGTCCTTCAGACACTCAGTATTGAGAAGGGATGTGGACAGGACATGAAGTCTAAACATGAATTGTACTGATCTTCCCTTTGCAGAAAGCAGAAAATGGAGATTTAAATTGGATAATACCAGACCGATTTATTGCCTTCTGTGGACCTCATTCAAGAACCAGACTTGAAAGTGGTATGTGAAAATAGGGAACCTACTACAGTTTTGTTATTAAAAGAAATATCCATCCTGTATTTTTCCTTTGAAAGAGGCCAAAGAGTTAAACCACACTTGTCTGTCTTAATTATTTAAATATACTTGGTCATTTTAGTACATCATTCTGCCTGGCTTTTAACTTCTTAAATTAGTGCTTTTCCGGTTATAATCAAATTGGTGTTCAATCCTAGTCCAGATACTCTTTCCACCCATTCACAGGTAAAATTGTTATCCATTGTTTTTCTTTTCTGCATTTGACAGCATCTGGTGAATTTCTCTATGTAGGTTACCACCAGCATTCTCCTGAGGCTTATATTCCATATTTTAAGAATCACAACGTTACTACCGTTATTCGTCTGAATAAAAGGATGTATGATGCCAAACGCTTTACGAATGCTGGTTTCGATCACTACGATCTTTTCTTTGCGGATGGCAGCACCCCTACTGATGCCATCGTCAAAGAATTTCTGGATATTTGTGAAAATGCGGAGGGTGCCATTGCAGTACATTGTAAAGGTATGTTTCCAGGGCTGGTTAAAGAATGGTGGACAGGGCACCTGGGTGGCTCAGTTGGTTAAGCAACTGCCTTCGGCTCAGGTCATGATCCTGGAGTCCTGGGATCGAGTCCCACATCAGGCTCCCTGCTTGGCGAGGGGCCTGCTTCTCCCTCTAACCCTCCCCGCTCTTGTGTACTCTCTCTCTCATTCTCACTCTCTCAAAAAAATAAATCTTTAAAAAAAAAAAAAAAGAATGGTGGACATGCATGTATGTATATTTAGAAACACACCATGCCCATTTAGATTCTATGCCAGGACACGTGAAGTTGCCTTTCTTGTTTTTTGTAAGTTGCTTTTTTCTTAAAATCACTTTATTGAGGTATGATTGACATTAAAAAGTATATGCATATATGCATTCTGCATATATAGAATGCTTTTAAAACCCTAATTTCATATAATCTAAATTATATTCATTGGTAACCCTACAAAACCTTAATCTCACTGAAATGCATTCATTTAGGGGTGCCAGGGTGGCTCAGTCGGTTAAGCGTCCAACTTTTGGTTTCGGCTCAGGTTATGATCTCAGGGTCGTGAGATCGAGTCCCATGTCAGGCTCGTACTTGGCAGGGAGTCTGCTTGAGATTCTCTCCCTCTCCCTCTCCCCCTGCTTTCTCACATGTGTGCTTTCTCTTTCTCTCTCTCCCTCTCTAAGATAAGTGAATAAAATCTTAAAGAAAAAAAGATATGCATTCATTTATTCCTCAAATACCTATTCAGGGCCTTTTGTTTGATATGTTCTAGAATATATCTAGAGCAGACTCTGAGAGCTTATCTTTGTGGAGCTTATATTCTAACAAGTTGCTTTGTTTTCAGCAGCTAAAGCAGTGCTTTGGCACTTAATAAGTATTTATTGAATGAATGATTGTGTAATAGTAATTGTATGATGTACTAGGGTTTACTTAACTTCTCCCACATTTAATAATGGAAAAAAGCAACCAGATAGAGGATCAGTAAGGAAATAGGAAATAGAGGATTTGAACAACACAATAAACCAACTAGAAATAACAGACATACTCAGAACACTGCCCCCCAACAAGAGAATACACATTTGTCTTGAGTACACAGAGGCCATGGTGGTAATTGCTACACAACAATGAGTTGGTTAATGCCACTGAAATGTACCCTTAAAATGGTTAAAATGATCTCCAGACTCCGACCGTAAAGAAACCTAGATTTTTTAATTACTGGGCAAAGAATTTGAAACAGCTGATTTAAAAATGCACAGTGAGCTAAAAGGAAACATAGAAATAAAACCACAAAAATGATGCATGAACAAAAATGGTAAACTTTATGTCATGTATATTTTACCACAATTTAAAAAAATAAATAAATCCAACACTGGTTATAATTTTTTAAATTATAATAAGCAGTTGAGGTTATTCTCACCCTCATTCAGGGTGGTTCTGCGCCCCGCAGCAGACATTTGGCAAAGTCTGAAGACATTTTTTTTTTTGTTTTCACAAATTGGTGGGAGGATGCTACTGGTCTCTGGTGGGAAGAGACCAGTGATGCTCTTAAATAAATAGCCCACAGTGCACAGGACAGCACTCACACCGGCCCCAAATGTCAACAGTGCTGAGGTTGAGAAACCCTGAGGTTGACTGGTGGCCAGTTAAAAACCTGAAGAGGATTTGATATGACTGGATCTTTGTTTTGGAAGAAAACTGATGGCCGTGTAAAGCTTGGATTTTAGGGAGTGTATTAATTTGCTTGGGGGACCACAGGAGAGTACGACAGACTGTGTGGCTTAAACAAAAATTACTGTTTCACAGTTTCGGAGGCTAGAAATCTAAGGTCAGGACTCCGGTAAGGCTGATTTCTGGTGAGGCGTCTTCCTGGCTTGTGGGCAGCTGCCTTCTTTTTGTCCTCTGTATACACTCAACTCCTGATGTCCCTTCCTCTTCTGCTAAGGACACCAGTCCTATTGGATTTGGGGCTTTCCCCACGTGACCTTATTTAACCTTAATTACTTCCATAAGGCCTTTTTCCCAGAGATGGTCACATTGGGAGTTATGACTTTAACGTGGATTTTTGGAGAGGCAGGGAGCAGGGGACACAGTTCAGTCCATAACATTGTGTTCTCTGGTTGCCCAATATTTCCTGTCTTCATATGACAGCCCATCCCAACAGCCTCCAAAGACAATCCATTCCAAAATCAGTTCCAGGTCCAAAGTCTCATCTAAATATCCTCTAAGTCAGATAATGGATAACACTCCAGGTACAATTCATCCTGAGACAGAATTCTTCCCCAGCTGTGAACTGTGGAACCTGACAAGTTAAGCGCGTCTAAAATACAATAGTGGGACACCCATAGAGTAGGCGTTCCGATTCCAAATGAGAGAAATCAGGAAGAAGAAAGGTCTGACCGGTCCCAAGCAACTCCAAAACCTGGCAAGGCAAATGCTAATAGATCTTAAGGCTCAGAATTGATGATCTGGTTCATTCCCTGTTACGCAGGCTCACACGGCTAGCAGCCATGCCCCTGAGGTTGTGGGCAGGAACAGCCTGGCCCACTGACCACAGAGCTGGCCCTACCGTTTGAAACCTAGGACTAGACAGCCTTGTCCCCGGGCTTATGGTGGCAGTGTCAGCCTTGTTGGTCCCTTGGGGTTATGCTTCCCTTTTCTTGAAGGATGAGGCATGTTTCCAGTGAGATATTTCTATTAGTCCTATTAGAATCCCAGAAACCTGAAAGCCTTCCTTTATTTCATCCTGTGTGATGAGTTCAGACTGGCAGTGTGTCTGCTTGGTATAATCAATCCCAACACTGTTTTTGGCTTCTGCTGAGATGGCTGATTAGATCCATAGGTAATCACTTTATGGAGTAGATCATTGACCATACTCTTGGTGTTCTTTCCAGAACACACTTTCTCACTGTTTGCAATATGGATAGGCCTAGAATTTTCTAAATGTTTAGTTTCTGTTTTGCTTAACGATTCCTTCTTCAGTTCATCTGTCTTCTCTCACGTTTTACTGTCATAAGGAGAAACCGGGCTGTACTTCAATACTTTGCTTGTAAAGCTCCTTTGCTAAATATCCAGGGTTGTAACTCACAAGTTCTACCTTCCATAAAGCACTAAAACAATTTAGTCAGGTTTTTTTTTTTCCATTTTCTAACAAGGATTTCCTTTCTTCTGGTTTCCAATAACATGTTCTTCATTCCCATCTGACTCAAAATCAGAATCACCATTAACACCCATATTCCTACCAACAGCCCCTTCAAGGCTATCTGAGTTTTTTCTAACATTGTGCCTTAAAACTTCCAGACTTCTACAGTTCCAACTCCAGAGCTCCTTCCCATTTTTATATATGTTATAGTAGCACACCATTTCACAGTACCAAAGTCTGTCTTAAGTCAGGGTTTTCCAGAGAAATTAGAACCAATGGGATGTAGATATAAAGAGATGTATTATAAAGAACTGGCTCATGTGAATATGGAGGCTGACAAGTACAAAATCCATCATGTGAGTTGGCAGGCTAGAGACCCAGGAGAGCCGATGGTGCAGCTTAAATCTGAAAGCAGGCTGTTGGAGAATTCTCTCTAGCTTGGGGAAGCCAGTTTTTTTGTTCTCTTCAGACCATCAGCTGATTGGATGAGGCCCACCCACATTATGGAGGGTAATCTGCTTATTCACAGATCTAAATGTCAGTCTCTTCCAAATACACCTGCCAGGCTGACATACAAAAGTAACCATCACAGGAGGTAATGAGCATAGTGTAGATGAGAGTAAAGAAGGACAGCAGGAATAGATTAAAAAAGAAATCCATGTGAAAATGGGAATAAAAGTAGAGTAGAAAAAACTGTTGGATGAGGGGAAAAATGTAAAAGTTGAAGCCCATGAGTTTGGAAAGATGGTGGTACCATTAACGGAAAACCCAGGGTAGAAAACAGTGCACTTACTGAGAGTCATTGCTTGGAAAAAGTGATTTTTCACTGTTGACTACTATCTGGGGGATGTTAGCAATCTCCATGTCCAGGCTGTATCACATACCAATTAAATCAGAATTCTGGTGGTGAGACCCAGTATTTTTTAACACTCTTCAGGAGATTACCGTGTGCATCCAAACTTGAGAACCCCTGTTGAGGGAAGCAGAATCATGGGAAGCCTTCTAAAAAATTGTACCTGCCCAACACAGTTCTGGAGTACATGAGACCAGGTCCCTCTGGTTTGTTTCTTTCTCTAGCTGGCCTTGGACGAACAGGCACTCTGATAGCTTGCTACATCATGAAGCATTACAGGATGACAGCAGCTGAGACCATTGCTTGGGTCAGAATCTGCAGGCCTGGGTCAGTGATTGGACCACAGCAACAATTTTTGGTGATGTAAGTAGAGAACTTTGGTAATTCCTCAGGGAGCACATGGGTCTGGAAAATGATGGGAAGTAGGATTTTTCTTAGTCTCCAGTAACAACAGATAGTCTGTAGGAGAGAGTCGTTTGCATGTGTCTTTCTAAAAAAGCTGTATTTTGATGTTATTTAAATGCTTTAGGAAACAGGCAAGCCTCTGGTTGGACGGTGACTATTTTCGTCAAAAGTTAAGGGGTCAGGAGAATGGAAAACACAGAGCAGCTGTCTCAAAACTCCTCTTGGCTGTTGATGACATTTCAATCAATGGGGTCGAGAACCAAGACAAGCAAGAACCCGAACTGGTAATCGAACCATCCCCATCACGCTGTTGCTATTGTTTTCAGTGCTGTTGAGGACCTTATAGGGCATGGGGAAAATTGTAGATAAAAATAATAAAGCACATTTTGAGGGATTATTGTCACACATTTTTTTTTTATACTTACAGCCCATTCTAGGAACTTTTTACTCAGAATAGTTAAAATAAGGTCATATGTTCATAAAACTAAAATTGTTTGTTTACTCACTAGGCACTGGAAAAAAGAGGTGTGTGAAGTAAGCTCTTTAGATGGACCTAGTGACGCTTCCCCGTGGGCCCTGCTGCCCCACCTTCCCATTTTGCAGCAGTTGATTTAGGGAACCAGTTGTTCTCAAATGGAAAACTTTAAAGAATCAAGAGTTTAGGGGGTAGTGGTACTATAGTGAGTGGTGGTAAGTGGATTGTGAAATTTTAAAAAGAATGTTTTCATTATTGAAAACCCATTATGCCTCCTCACAGTATGTTTTATAACAAGAGTGCTGTTGGGTTCTGTGTCTGTAAAGTTAACATTTGGTTGTCTTGAAATGCAACCTGTAGCTTTATTTTGAAAGCAGCAAAATTTTTTAGAGTTCAGTTTATTTGTATGTGTCTATATGGATAAATGTAGCTGCTATGCTTTACTGCCTTAATAAGTCCAACTGAAGTCACTAGCTCAGTGTTTCTTTACTTACACAGTACAGTGATGATGACGAAATCCATGGAGTGACACAAGGAGATAGACTGCGGGCCCTGAAAAGCAGAAGACAGTCAAAAACAAACGCTATTCCCCTCACGTGAGTCTGATTTCCTTTGTGCGGTTGATGTTATTTAATATATATTTGAGGTCCTTCATGAGCATTTTTTCCTGTACGTTTTTCTCCATGGTCACATGCCCATTATGCCACTTCGCAATGGTTATTTACATTATTTAGAATCGAGGGGTGTTGCCCAGGAAGCTCTTGGCTGTCCTTTATCTCCGTCTTCTGTTGTAACCTCACCAGCCTGTGTACATAGAAAAGCAGTATTGGGAATGCTTTTTCTCATGGACAAGCACTACGTGACATCCTCAGGAGAGTGGCAGCAGAGGTAAACCACAGAATAACACATTTGTCCATTGTTACTGAAATTGTGAATTTCCTTAAATTCACTACCATATTATAGACAGTTCGTTTGGATATGGTAGAATTTAATCAATGATGACATTGTGGCTTACTGTCCTTAGGGCAATAATGAACTGGATTAAATAATAATTTTGTACTGATTTTTTGTTTGAGTTACTTTCAAGTTACAGAAGGAGGTTTAGTATGGGAATAGGAAGTTTTATAGTTAGTGTGTGTATGCCCACCTGTACTTGATTGTTTAAGTGCTAGTTGGGATTCACCCTCCTGGAACATCTAGGATCGTTAGAAAAATATGTAGAATTTAAAGACTTGGCCATTGTACTTTTTTCTAGTATATTCTTTAGTATATGCTTTCATTTATGCTGTTGGATTCCTTCCTTGTAGTCACCTTCCTTTTCAATGTGGGGTACCACATTTCTGATTATGTTCTTTTTTGCGGGGGGGTGGAGAGGGAGAGCATCTTAAGCAGGCTCCGTGCCCAGCGTGAAGCCCAGCACAAGGCTCAGTCTCATGGCCCTGAGATCATGACCTGAGCTGAAATCAAGCATCAGACACTTAACCGACTGAGCCGCCCATGCGCCCCTCCAGTTACAGTTTTTTGGTGTGTTTTTTTTTTGGTGATGGAGTCATGTCATTTTGTTCAGTAATCATCTGTAATATGGTAAGGACCTAATGACATCATCAATGTTCATGACAGAGAAGAACAGGCCTTCTTTTTAATCAACAGTGGTTCTTCACTGGCACCTCCTTGTTATCTAAAGTTCCAAAGTAGAATTACACAGAAGGCATGTGTCTTCATGGGCCCCCGCCATGGAATGTTCTTAAAAGACCCACGGAAAAGAATGAAGTTATAAAGGGCCGTGTGAATGAGAAGTGTCAGTATGGATGATAGGCATTCACTAAGCCTTCTGGACAGTGTGGTGGTGGTGGTGCAGCATTTAACTGAGAAAGCTTTAAGAATGGTGCATTTTATGTCCTTTATTTAACTCCAAATGCCATTTTGATTTTAATTTCATAAGTCTTCCTCTGAGGCCTTCCTGGTTCTTTTTATTTAGAAATATTATAGTCCCCCAGATAATCCTTCTGAGGCCAGAGGAGGCATGATAGGTGTAGGTACTTCCCTAGAGCAGTGCTCAGACTCCACCGTGCATTTGAGTCTCCTGGGAGCTTGTCAGAACGCAGATTATGGTTTTGGGCCTGGAGTGTGGTCTTTGACTGCAAGCTGCCAGGTATCGCATACACTGCTGGTCCAGGGCTTTGAGTCACAAGCCCTAGGAAATGGTTGATTTGTGGGTTGCTTTTAGTCGTGCCCAGGTTTTTTGTTTTGTTTTTATGAATCTGCAGCATCAGTTTATTTCTCAAAAACTTCTGATGAAAAGTCAAGTTGGGAGTTGTGATGGGAATTCTGCTTAGTCAAATTTCCTATTAAATAGGGCTTATAGAAAATTTCCTTCAGCAACTCTGAGTCTGCTACCTTGTGAATTTGTGTTCCAGAGAGTTCATGTCACTTGCTGCCCTTTTCTACAGATGAGACGATAAAAGTCTCTTTCATAGCTGATAGGTTTGTGGCAATGTAAAAGAAAACAATGAATGAAGTCTAAAATTCTAAATATTGTTGGAAACCAGAAGGCGACACTAGATGTGATCACATTCACCTTGGTGTGTGAGGTGTCCCGGGGTGAAAGCTGAGTGGTCAGTGATGGCTGAAGGAGAGACCAGCCTCCACTATCACTTGTTACGGAGTTACACCCCACCTTACCCCCAGAAGGACATCGGCCCTTTTCTCTGAAGCATTTGGCGTAAGTTCTCAACCAAGGAAGATGGTGAAAGTTAAGAAAAAATAATAAAGCAAAGTTAAAAAATAAAGCGCTAGTTCAAGATCCCTTTAGTTGTAATTGTAATCTTAAAACCAGTAGAATAGCTCCCAAGCTGTCCCCCTCCCATACACAAAATTAAACTTCTGGCCACACTTTTGAAGGAAAAAACAAAATGCTAGGGGCACCTGGGTGGCTCAGTTGTTAAGCGTCTGCCTTTGGCTCAGGTCATGATCCCCCAGGGTCCTGGGATTGAGCCCCACATCGGGCTCCCTGCTCAGCGGGAAACCTGCTTCTCCCTCTCCCACTCCCCCTGCTTGTGTTCCCTCTCTCACTGTGTCTCTCTGTCAAATAAATAAAATCCTAAAAAAAAAACCAAAATGCTAAAATCCTTTTAAGCTCTGAAGTATAAAAACCCTGGGGAATTTTAGATTACTTTGGGTAGATTTCCCTACCTCCTCCTCTACAACATTTTACTTATCCCTTCCTCTGCTTTTTCTGACCCTCCTTGCTATTGGAATCCTCTCTTTTGCTCTTATGTGTAGTTCTTCTGGCCCTAGAAGAAGAGGTCAGTTGGGGATTGCCTTTCCTTCCGAAGTGGTGGTGTTATTTTAGAAATAAAAGAGAGAGAGAGTTTTCAGTAGCAACTTGGGTTGAGAAATTTAAGTTCAATCCCCACCTCCTGTTGTTGACCCCTCTTTCACTGTGGGTAACCTATTTTGCTTCACTGTTGGTACTTAGCCGAATGAAAATACTTACAAGAAGGAAAGTTAGTGAAAAATATATAAGTACTGGTGATTCTTAAGAGCAAGTTTATACTACTCAAAATAGCATTCCAGTTATTGTTTTCTATTTTACAAACAGTATTTGGGGGAGAGTTAAAGTTGTTAGATACAGTAAGGTAGTGCTTTTCTCGGAGTCTGACTGATCCTGACTACCACAAAGACAGTAAATCATGTAGCACCGTGACCTTGACGTGATCTGCAGGACATGATGGCAAGTATATTATTGTGCTAAAATAGATTTGGTAGATTTTATAACTTCATCCATGCTGCCTGTCTTTCTGCATACTGATCATTTCTGCTACGTTTGTTAGGGTTAAATGAAATGGTGCATAAAGAGTCAAGGGTACCCTACCTGGGAATAAGGTGAAAATATCAACCTAATTTCCTTTAAGTCTCCCTTAACAGCACAGTATGGATGGGTGTGCTCTCCTTATTGGAAAATAATTCTTAAACCATGAGCTTTCATAGAAGAACAATGAAAAATCTGTGACGGAGACACTTGGATATTCAGATCATTCTGCCTTTAAGATCACTGTTAAATCAGTAACTGCAAATGAAACTTGGGGGTGGATAGAGAGTCCTCTAGGCCAGTTATTCTATTCTGTCTAAATACTAAGCCCCTGTAATCTTAACATATATTAGTAGATTTTTGTTCTTGTAGAACGAGTAAATGAGCTGGTGCCAGGTGTAACTTGCAGGGTGAGGTTCAATTTGATTTCAGGTCCATCCTTAGTGTAATCCCTTGTCACTAGATACCATAGGGTATCTGTTCAGTGATTAAGATGACAAGGACACCGATAAAGATCACATAGTAAGCCAGACCAGTCATTTATGACTCAATCAGCACAGTATTTGTACAAAGCAAATGCTCAATAGAGCCTTTTATGTTTGGTCACAGATGTGTCCTAGTGACCATTTGGAAGTATCTGGACAGAGTCACCACTCTTCAAACTGAGATTTTCTTCTTCACTGCCAAAAACAAGACTGCTGGATTAGGAAATACTGAACTGAAAGCCAAGTTTGGCCACAAGAGGAAAATGAATAAGGAAAACAACTGAGCAAATTTATCTAATGTTGATATGTAGGGGAAATTTTCCCCATTTTGTGTTGCCCAGGGTTTGGTGTGCTTCTCTAGTCCTTATTTTCCGAGTATGCAGTTTGCCTTAACTCCTAGATGATCCAGTGTGGGACTGCATTGAAATGAGATCAGTTCTGCTATGCTCTGTTCATTTATAATTGTGCTTCCAGTGAATCATTGTTAATGCAGTCCAGGGTTTCTTGTTGTTTGGCTGGTTTTCTCTCCTTTTCCTCTGGTTTGGTTTAGTTTTCTGTGTGTGCATATGTTGTGCTTTTTGAAGAATTTCAATCCTGTAACTACAACTCTGATTTCTGTATCATATAATTAAGTTAACGTGGGGCAGTTATCCAGCTAGAGATTGGGTCTAATCTTTTGTTACCAAATATCAAATCAATTTAAAACTGAAGTTAGCATTTTCTCCCCAACATAAAATGGCAAAACTCCATCCTTGTTTCCCACCCCTTTGTATCTATCACAGGGTGTCTAAAATTCACATGTGGCTTTATTTATTATTTTATTTATTTTGGCTTCCCAGTTTGAACATCTGCTCTTTTCCCTTCACCCCTTTCCAGATGTCCCCTAGTGGTGCTGACCTCTGCACTGTGTAGTGTTGTCATCTGGTGGATTGTTTGTGACTACATTCTTCCCATCCTGCTATTCTGTCTGGATGGTTTCAGAACACAGTAGCCGTCGGGACCCTTTGACCAATAGCTGCTGTGTAAGTGTCCCCTTCCATTTATGTGGTCACCTCTGGTGGACAGTGTGTTTCTCATGGTGCATGTTTTTCTCACTGTCAGCTCTCCTAGCTTTGTTGGTTTGCCTCTTTTCAAAGGTTCTTTTTCTGAAACTTCTCAATTAATGGGATGGTGGCAGTGGAAGGCCTTCCCTGATCCTTTCCTATAGGGATATTAAAAATAACAAGTTTTGTTTTTAAGTTGTGCTTACTCTTAATGCATTTTTTGAAATAGCAATTTATAAAGTCACTGAAATAGTTTCTTTTCCCTATCAAAAATAGTGAGTTTGGGATAATTGGGGTGGTTTTCTTTCAGTCAGTTTCCTCTAATTTTCCAGAGTAAATATCTTCAGCATATCCTTTTCAATCTAGCAAAAAAGAATTTGCCCGGGGCGCCTGGGTGGCTCAGTCGGTTAAGCATCTGCCTTCAGCTCAGGTCATGATCCTGGGGTCCTGGGATTGAGCCCCGCATCTGGCTCTCTGCTCAGTGGGGAGCCTGCTTCTCCCTCTGCCTGCCGCTCCCCCTGCTTGTGCTGTCACTCTCTCTCTCTCTGACAAATAAATAAATAAAATCTTTTAAAAAAAGAAAAAAAAGAATCTGCCCGCTGCTTTTCTGCTGTTGGTAGAGATTTGCTTTTGCAACCAGTGAGCGTTGCATGGTGTTTCACCTCCGACTCTGCCGTTGGACACAGCGCTCTTAGCCGCAGCTGCTTCCCTGCTAAGTCTTCCGTTTTGAGTAAGCAGAATTTTCTCCTTGGCTTCATTTCACAACCTTCCCTGTAGGGAGGACAGTTAGTACAGATTTCAAAAATGATGTTAAACGAAAATAGGACAGCAGAGAAGACAGGAGTCCCTTGTTCAGCCTCGTGTTTCTGCATGACCGACGCTGTGCTTACTTCCTCCTACTTTCCTTTCCCAGAAGTAATCAAAACGCCCTTATTAGGTGAATATAGCAGAATTTTGTATTCTCTTGATATCTTTCACCCTTAAACGAATACCTTAACAGTGAACAGACTTCTGTTCTGCAGTAGAATGTGGCAGGAAGCTTCCCCGGGGAACACCGTGCAGTTGCCACCGAGAGCACAGGAGGAGGGTGTGTCCTGTGAGACTGTGGTTCACCGCTACCCTCTTATGTCTAGGCTGCATTCTTTTTCCTCTGAAACTCTTCCCTTAGCTCATATTTCAAGAATTTATTTTCTTGTTCCAACTTGGACTTGGGAATTGTAAAGGAATATGAAAGTTCCTTCAAGGATCTCCTCCAAAGTGGAATTCCATTGCAACCAACTCCCATGCTTTGAGGCTTCATGGAGTGTCTTCAGATGGCTAGAAAAGACTTAAAAATCCAGCAGACACCATTCTTTTCAAAGTTAAGGAAAGGCTGCTTAACATGTTCCTATTATGACATTTTCTTGAATATCTTATTAGTATGAGTTTATTATTGCACAGACAGATATGCAGTATTTCTGATATAGATGATCTTTTTGGTTTTTTTCCCTTTATTCCTCTTAGTAAGCTTAGATTTCTGCATATTCTGACTCAAAGAGCATCGTGCATTGCATTGCATAGATTTATTCTCGAACTCTTCTAAGTGGCGAAGGTATTTCGAGTAGGTGCAGTTCTAAACAGGTGGAGTCGTTGCTAATACTACTTAGGCACTTCGTGGTTGTATTACTTTGCCCAGGGTAAGTTTAAAAATGGTTTCTATCAGACACCTTTCTTTTCAATATTCTATGTAAGATACAATCTTTTTTTATTGCTACTACTGATGTTTGCCATTGCATTTGTAGATCCAGAGCAGAGTATTCAGTTTAGCTTGCCTGATTAATTTGGGATTTACAGAAACAAAAGCCTTCAGCAGTAACAATGATGTAAACAGGTATAATCCTTGTAGTTATCTTTTGAGAGGACTACTTACGGGCACTGTGGTTGGTGTACGCCTCTATTGTGATGACGTAACGTGGCCTGATAGGTTGTTACCTGGCACACCTGGAAAATCAGACTATCCCACACCTCAGATGGCTGCATCAGATTCTGGCAAAGTTGTGTGTGAAGGTTGTAGGGCCTTAGGCCCATCACTTTGAAAGCTTGTTTTGTGTCGGTGGATAACCAAGTGTAAATAGTACATAGCCGCACTGATGGATTCTTTTCTTGGAATTGAACATTTATGTTCAAAGCATTTTGTAGTTTGAGAGGGAAGAGAGCTGGCTTGTCAGTTACTTGCTTTGCTGGATGCGTCAAGTTGCAAGTCTCAGTCTGGGAATACCGGGTCTCAAAAGAGGCTGCAAAGAAGAAGGTGAACTGTTGTATGGGCAAGACATTAAAAAGTAGGACTGCGGATTCTGCCAGGGAAAGATGGAAAGGAATTTACAGAAACAAAAGCCTTCAGCAGTGGCAATGATGTAAACAGGTATAATCCTTGTAGTTATCCTTTGAGGGTCCTACCTATGGGCACCGGGAAGGAGAAAATACGTATGTAGGATATTGCTCTGCAAAGCCATGCGATTGGCCTGGGTTGCACAAAGTGAGAAGTAGTGGGCTCCCACATACCCTGTGGCAGAGTGAATGCGTCACCGAATTTGCCAGCTTATGCCACCTTATGTATGGTGTGGTGGGTAGTTTATCACAGGTAATAATCTTAAGTATAGTTGCTGGGGCTTTTTCCAGTTTATTGATGCATAACCTACAGATATAGTAACTGCTCTGTTGTTAATGCAAATAACTAGTGACCTAATCTCTACTGGTGTGATTAATGCATTCCAAATTTCTATCATGCTTTTATTTTCAAAAAATCCACATAAATTATGTACATTAGTTTTATAGAGAAAGAAATCCTTTTTAAAAGATGTTTCCTGTCAGCCTGAAATTTGATTTAGCAGCGATTTCATTTTTCAAATAGTAAATATTTCAGTAGTAATTTAAGAAACCAAGATTTAAGTTTCCTAAAGCCAAGTAATATATTGGCTCTTGCTTTTATTCTCATGTTAATGATTTTACAGTGTGGTGATTGTCTATACTTTCTCGGCTGTAAGTGGCCTCAAATTATTTGACAAGTTGGTGTGGTATTTCCAAAAAGCCAACAGGAGTCTCATTTTCTCTCTTTGGATTAATGGAGATAAAACCCAGGAGCCTCGCGGAGCAGATGCAAAGCAGGTGTGAGGCTTCTGAACCACAGTGGCAGTACCGCACGCTGGGCCTGGGCTTCAGAAATAGCGGTGAAGTTTGGTGGTGGTTTTGTTTTTCTTTATGAAAAGTTCTATATTCAAATCCTGTTAACAGAGACCATTAAATATTCTCCTGTCCCTCCCCCCCATTTGATATTTGATATGATCAGAAAGATTTTTAAATCCTTGTTTTCAGAGGTAGAATTCATATACCAGGGCAGTCGGTTGCCGCCTTTGATCAAACACCTGTCTGCATATACCTTTTCTATGTTGTTAGAATGATAAAACTTTGTGAGAAATCCTGAGGCAAGCATTGGCTCATTTACCCAGGATCAGTTTCCTTCTGAGACCTAAGGCCTGTTTCATAGGCTTTGAGAAATACCATGGGGATGAAGCAAAACAGCTGAGAGGGCAGCACCCCCCCCCCAAACAGCTTGGAAACCGTGGGCCTCCAGCCTCAGCTCTGGTACATGGCTACCCATTACTTTTTTTAGTGATGAGAAGTTAAGCATTTTACTAAATGCTGAATATACTGTGGTTTGGGTAATACTAAGAATATACTGATCTTCTTTACAGTTCAAGGCCCTGGCTTTGGTCATTAATTAACATGGCAGTAACTCGGGCTTAGGAAGTAGGACTCCAAGTTAGTTGTAACGGTTTCTGTTTACTCTCATGAGCTGGGTCCTCCTAAGTTGTTACCGGCTCTTACCTTTGTTTGGACAGGAGAGGAGGAAGCTTATTTTTAAGGCAGTGTTTTCTCTTACAGATAAATAAAGGTTGAGTATATATAAATGTGTGTGTATGCAGTTCAGCATTTTGGTCATTATCTGTTGAAGAAGAGAATTGCGCATAAAATCTTTTGATGTTTTCTGCTGTTTTCCCTATGACCATTCAATGAGGAATTACAAAACACCCTCTACTTTTGAGCAAGGTACTTTATGTGGGCTTTATCCGAGGGTGTTCTTCTGACTCATGAATTTGCCTCCTGGGCAACCTACACCCATAGGCATCAGTTCCTTGAGATTATTTTAGAGTTTAAATCAAGTTTCACAAAATTTAAACAGTTTTGCTTTCCATGTTAATGGTACCTAGTGATTAAGTAAGTAGTTATAACCCAGACGAAATTCAAATTTTGCTTGAATATATTTTTAAAATTTGAAATGTCATATAAAATTGGTATTGATTTGGGGTTTATTTGTCCATACTTTCACCTCCGAAGAGCGACTATTTTATAGATTTTTATATTCATATTCTTCAGAATTTGGGGTTTTTAAATGATTTCTTGCTTTCATGACTAGAATTCTGAGAATCTACTTTTACTTTGGGGCACAATTTGTTTTACTGATTGATTTCTTTGGTGTGGGAATTGCTTAAAATGCCAGGTCATTTGTTTTCTAAAAGCAAAGTATATTCCAGTTATCTTTGTATAACTTCATGGGGAAATGAAAAAGACTTCGATGTGAAAATGTGTTTCAGATTTTTTTGGCAAATGTGTTTATGGAAAATCCTATCAATGCTCAGCAAAATAATTTGCACTAAAGTGCAATGATGACTTCCTCCGTCAAGTATTTGAAAATTGTTTCAGTGAATATAATCTTATTTTTTTCCAACTGTTTTCAGAGTAATTCTTCAGTCCAGTGTTCAGAGCTGTAAAACATCTGAACCTAACATTTCTGGCAGTGCAGGCATTACTAAAAGAACCACCAGATCTGCTTCAAGAAAAAGCAGTTTTAAAAGGTGAGAAAAGAATCCTACTCTTCTGAAAAGTTCTAAGCATTGGTTTTCCAGTTTAATCTTCTGGAGATAGAAATGAAGAGAGGACGAGAGGAGAAAGCAGAGTCCCTGTGATAGGAAGTTAATCAAATCTGTTTGACTTGTTCATCATCTAAGAAAATCTGGGCCATTGCTAATGTAGGGTTTGTTTTATTTTGTTTTTCAGAGGTGGTTCTGTGGTCTCGGGGTCAGAATATGGGGAAATTGAGAGGGTTGTACTTATAAGCTCTTAAATTTCCAAAGCTCTCTGTCAGGACTCGGAGGAAATTTTTCCGTATGTCAGATACAGCATAATTGTTGGAGGATTAGCTGCAAATAAGTGTGATGGTGGGATAGGAGAACTCCAGTGAGTTTGGAATCCTTGTTTACCTAGGGCCTGGGCTCTTGGCCACAGTGCACACCCTGAGGGTTCATGCTTTCACCCGGAGCCCAACATCTTCCTTTCCTTCGTTATTACAGGCTATGACAAGAAAATGCGCATGTTCCATGACCAAATCCATTACTCACTGCTGTTTGGGATGTTTATCATGAACTGAAAGCAGACATTTCATTTCTAACCTATTCCAGAAGCAGTCCCCTTTTGAGGGAAGAGCAGATAACCTGCTTACTGTCCTCTCAGGAGTGGAGGCGGGCACCTTTTTGTTTTTGTATCTTTGCCTGGTGTCGACAACATGTGCGGTCCTGGGCCCACGGCCCAGCGCCTCTCTTACAATAGACCACCAGCGGCCTGAAGATAGTCTGAACCAGACTTCAAAGCATCCTTCACGGTTTTCCTTGCTTCTTTTTAACTTCCTGCCCTCATATCCTTGAGGCTATGGGACAGCTGAGTTGGTCTCTAGGGCGGGTCCCAGCAGCCTGTGTCCTGAGGGACTTGCTACAAACCAGAGAGCTGTGTGTGTGTGTGTGTGTGTGTGTGTGTGTGTGTGTGTGTGTGTGTGTTGTTTTTTTTAAGGAATTGTTCGGTTCTGCCGTTTCCCCCTCTGCTGATTTTTCCATTATAATTTTCACTACATATGTTTACTTATACAAGAATGTGATAGTGCCTTAGTACAAGTAGTTGAGGACACCAACTCATAATTTTGGGGATTTTGAAGTTTTCATAGAAAGGTATCAAAAATTCATAAATTTTTTACTCTAATTTCATTTGAGAAGAATATCAGAGAAATACTGACAAAAAGTCAAAGATTTGGGTACATTATAACTAATACCAGTATGGTATTTATAACCGTGAGGAAGAGGAGATGGGCTAAAGATTGTTAATTATGCCAGATGAATCAAGAGTCATGTTTTTAAAGAAAACTGAATGGCCTGGATAAATGCTCATGAAGCAGTAGGTGAAAAGAGCTACACATGAAAATTATGAAGTATTACTCTAATTTTGTAAATGTACAGTAAACTTTATAGAAATGTATACATCTACAAATATATTTATGTGTTTATACATCTATATATATATGTAAGTTTGTGTATATTATACATATATTTAAATATTCATATATACATACATTTCTCTGCATGTATGGAAATAAGGTGACCGAAAAATATGCCGTAATATTAACAGTTCTTCTAGTTGGTAGGACAGTTAGGGAGTTTTACTTTTTTATCATTTTCTTTTTCTCCAGCTTTTTACAGTAAGTAGGGGGAAATGGGAGCATTTTAACTTTGACACTTTTAGGTGAATTAAACTATTAAAAGTTCAAATAAAAAGCCTGCTGTTGGGGGTAGTTAGACATGTCTTGAATGAACATTTTTTTTTAGGTGTAATTACTCAGGCTTCCATTACAGTTGAGTGTGTCTTGCACATTTAATTCTGCTTTCTGCTTTTCTGGATTGTGCTCTTCAGGCTACAGAGGAATAGAGTCCAGGAGCCAGGACCATGCGTGCGCAGTCACACCGTGTTCCTCTGAGGGGCATGGCCACACGGCAGTTTTTCCATCTAGGTCTTGTCTAGTGATCTAAACTTGTGCTTCTCAGCAGAGGTGGTTCCTGGTTGCAGTGAGCATCTGCCTGAGGTCCCTGGACCGGATGCTTTGAGGGGTTGAAAGTAGAGTTCAGACTGAATACACTTGACTGAATTTTGAAATGGTGCAAAGCAGTTTCCAAGCATTTGGGATAGTGCCAAAAACCAAAAGGCTTCTTTTCAATTCTCAGAATGGACTTTTAGAGATTGGGAAGGGCGAAGAAATAAACCAGTGAGAGAGAATTGGGTTTCAAGTGTGTTTCCCACCTCCCTTCACGCGGGGTCTCCTTGGCCTCTTTCGGGTCTTTGGCCTGTGTTCACATCACCTTAACTGTGAGCCACCGACCACTCATGAAACGAAGACAAATCCCTTAGGTACAGGTCCCATTTCCTGCTTCTAGGAAGTAGGGGGAGTTGAGGTAGCCAAGCTGTAGCCTGAAGCTTTTATCGTACTGAATAGTATTCATTTTTGGTTGGAGGGTACTGAGGGAATTAACACATTTGTGCATAGTCTGATTCAGGACAAAATAATATAAGATTGTGGAATAATTGTGAGGTTTTGAATACAAAACTTTGGTTTAGATAGTAATACGAGGAAATGAAATAGTACACCTTTCAGTATAAAATAAATACCTCCAAGGCGCCAGGGTTGCCTATCTGCTGTCCCCCCCAACCTGTGAAGCCTTCTCTTTGTAGGTTGATGTTCACACATCATCATCATTGTCATAACCGTCCTGCCGCAGGAACTTGACCTTGCATGCCTATGTTCTAATCTCTTAGAGGCTTCCGGGATGAAGACCTCACCTAAGCTCACTTTCCACTGATTTGGCTCTTTTGATTTTTGACAGTTTACTGAGAGGCTGTACAACTTGGGACAGCTTTTCCACAAACACCTTAAAAGAGTAATTATTTGGAGGCTGAAAAATTGTGTTGTCATAAGCCTTTGTTTCTGGAAAGAAATGCCACCATGTTTCTCTCGTGGCAGATGATCATTTCCTTATGTATCCATGAAACACAAGCCTCATCTGAACCTAACTCCCAAGTGCCATGCTCTGCTCTGGCCCAGTGTGCAGTTCAGGCCCAGAGCGCTGGAGTGTCTGGTGGTGGATGGGGCACACTGACCCTCAGGGCCAAGAGAGTTCTGTGTGGCACCTTCCTCATCCCCTTGCTCACATCCAAAGAAGTAAATCAGTGGGTTTCCACTCCTCCCAGTTCCTGTTAGAGCTATAAATCATTCTGCTGTTTCTCTTTTAAGAATGATTAAATCCAGTGGAGAATTGGCCTCTTTTCCAGTGTTCTTTCTTAACTCGCTGACGAGCTCTCTTAGAGTCTTGAAAATCCCATCATTGTGCCTCTGATTGGGGACCTGCAGCCACCTCACCTCATGGGATACCATTCAATTCAGTTCATGTCTTGACACAACGTACCATCGAGTGCATGTTTCTGTAAGCTTGTGCTGTTTCTTTGGAGGAGTCTGTCTTTTTTTCTTTCCTTCTTTTTTTAAACAATAACTTCATTTTCTAAGAAAATGGTCACAGACGAGTGATTTTTTTTTTATTCCAAGTTACATCATTGGGAACCATCACTTTCTGTCCACCTGTCAAACCAACCTAATGTTCATGGCTTCTGGGGTATTTTGCACCTAATGATTCCTGTTGTGGGGGAACAAAAATGCTCAGGGTGCCTTCCTTGGCGTGAGTGTCTTCATGAGCCCTTCTGTCGGGAGTACTACATTCAGGACTTCTTTGGCTTTTTCAGGCTTCTCATTTGTGACTTTTGTCATCATCATGTCTGCCACTGCTTCTTATCCCTTACAGTCTCAGACCTCAGTGTCTGTTCCACCACCTCGAGGCTCCCGACTTTCTGTTACTGCCATTATCTCTGAAAGTACATCCGTCTCAGAAGCCCCAGAATGTTGTCACTAAATATCCCTTTAAAAAAAAAAAAAAATGCCGGTTTCCTCTGATGTTCTAAAATACTGATTTACCTTTGAAATTCCAGACATTTTCCTGTTGGGCTGCACCAGTTGACCTGGAGCCTTACATAAACTCAGTATTCTGTTGGGGTCTCCAGAAACTAAGTGATGGGGTCCGGGGAGCTCGCTCCTCTCCGAGAGCGCCAGCATCACTCGGTGAGGGGCGCCTCCGTACGAGAACTGGCTTCTTGGACTCTTTTCTTTTGCTTCCTTTCTCCTCTGAAAGTTGCTGTTGAGTTGAAAGTTGACAGAATGAATTGGGACGGGAAGGAGGGAAGCAGGGTGAGAATCTGTGCAGGTCAGTCTCGAACCAGGGGCCGGCGGCACGGTCCGAGGATGGCGGGCGGCGGGCACCCTCCGTGCACTGCTGCACTGGAAACTGCTTGAGGTGCCAGAGCTTTTTCTGTGACCGAATTCTGGCCTTGGGAATAATCAAGTAACACTTCTTTATCTTTTCGTTCTTTCCACCTTTCCCACAGCCTGGTTCCTCAGAGGGAAGGAAGGAAAAGGAATGCTTTGCAACAAATGCCCTTAATGGCATTATGGTACTCGCATTGCTCTGCTGCTTCTGCCTACCCTTCCTGTTTTCTTTGTTTTTATCGTTTTTTTTATTATTATTTTTTGCAGAACTGAACCTTTTTCTGCTCTGCCTTTCTCTCCCGTTTGTCTTTACTTTACGGTTGATATTGTACTGTTTTTTCCAAAATACTTGTCATTAAAGAATTGCACAAAGCGTATACTTTTTAGCATGTCCTTACTTTTATTATGTTGCCTTCCTTGTCTTTTGGTAACTACATATGGGACACTTGGAACCTTCATGGTAAAATCCTTTTTTTTCTCCCCCTGTAGTCCCTCCATTTCAAGGACTAAAACAGTCTTGCGTTAAGTAAAAACCCGTGACCAGAACTGAAGGAAGACTCTAGGAACAGAAAACTACAGGAGGACTTAGCACAAATTTATTTGGAAACAAAACAAAATTGCAAAAGCCTTAGCTGCTTTCCACCTAAGAAGTTTATTCAATGAAGACAATGTCCACTGGAGTTTAAATAACTACATGAGTTTGGGCACAAGCAGTGACTTGAAGAAGGCCCGGCTCTCCTTTTGTAGAAACGTCTCAAGTTTAACGACAAAAAAGCTGTTGTAAGTTTAGTCTCAGGTGTAAATATGAAAGCCGTCTGGTGTCGGGAGAGCTGACTAGTCGGTGTGGTGCAAGTGTGTCCCTGTGATGGCAATCATTTTAGCTGCTGGCCTTCAGAGGAAGTGAGGATCTGATGGAGGTTTTTTACGTATTTATTTTCTGTTCACCCTGTGTCGAAATTTATAAAGAGAAAACAGGCATTACTGAAATGGTACTCTCTGTAATTTGATACTATTTGGTTTAACCATCTTCACTTTAATATTTGTAACGTTGTTGTAATGGTAACTGTTTAAGTACCCAAGCTGCTTGTCTTCCACCAAAGAGTGCTTTATTAACAAGAACCTGTGAAAACCCTGTTTGAAGACTGTTGGATGTTGTGATACAAAGTGGTACTTTGGCAACCTAAACTGGTAAGAGAATATGAGTGGTAGCTCTAGAAGACTTGGAAGGGGAAACTGGCTGCAGAGTTGGAAGATTGTTGGAAGTCATTCCTCTTCGTGTCACTGAGGGACTGGAGGATGCCAAGGCTGCCCACTCTTTGGTTGCCCAGTCATACAAATTAAAATCCTATTTCCTTCCACACATGATTTAAAAAAAAAACAAAACACTGTTGGTGTTTCCCTTGGAAACAGCCATCCCAAATAATGGTGGCTTTAAAAAAAAAAAGGTACTGCTTTATTAGGGTCTTTCTCTGTAGCATTGTGGATTTCTTTTTTTTATGTGATCAGCCTAAGACCATTCACACACCCTTTGATTTCAGTGACAGTTACTCACATCTGGATTTCAGTTGTTTGTAAATAAGAGACTCACTGTTGCCTTTGGTTAGGGAATACAACTAACTCTTTGCAGAGTGCCTTCACCCCTCCACCCTACAGAAACACAGCAGAGTCTGTGATATAAAGCAATCACAAAAAAAAAAATTATTTGCTGCTAAAACAACAAAAAAAAATGGGGCCCAAAATACAAGAATATTTTGCAGTCACTTTAGTTACCTCCATTAATAAGAAGTGAATGGTTTTAGTTTTTAACCAATGTTTGCCTATCCTGGTTTGGAGAACAGGGGTACAATATGGAAAGGCTAGAGAACGCAAATGCCTTCACATTACAAGATGAATGAACCAGGTGAGCAGGCAATTCCATTTTAAAAAGCTGCCTTTTTAACAAAACTATGAGTGGTAAGAAGTGGTTGGAATAAACAGATTAAAGTCTGTTAATGCAGAATTCCAGTTAAAGTTACTGGAAGGCCATGGCTCCATTTTGATATTTATTCTCTTGGAATAAATTATAAGGTTGACTGGCTTTGAGGGGAGATGGCAGGTGCCACCGTCTTGGTCAGACAAGTGCTCTTCCCCTTCAGGTGTAACAGGGGTGGGTCGTGCCGGCTTTTAAACACTGGGCACTAGATCTCAGAAAAAAAGGTGGTGTTCTATCCCTGGAAGTGAAGAGATACAAAGACCCACTTCCCCGACGGGACGACCCCTCTTCGCTAAGCTATGGGTGGGAAGAGAAACATTCCATTTGCTGTCTAGGAGACAATACTAAGTATTCAGACTGTGCCCTTGCATAAAACATTGAATTCTCAGGGCGATTCTTCTTCCCTTGACAATTTTAAAGGCCATCTCCTGCATAAATCATCCAGGTAGTTACGAAAATCAAACTTCCATCTGAACTGTCCCTGGTTTGGCTTTTTATTACATCAGAACAAGTTAAATGTGCTTTCTCCTTCACAGTGAATAAGCCATTTGGTGTCTTGGCCAAGAGTGAAAAATCTGAGCTTCAGTGTTAACCACAGTACTTTTTTACAAATTGCCTTTTTGTGTTGGCTGCTCAAGTTTCCAGCTAGCATTGCTATTACTGTGGCTCTTTCTAAAAAATCTTCGTGTTTAACAGGCCCACTGAAATGAGTCATAGGAAACTAGTGATTTGATAAAGAAGCATTCCGTGGACCGCACCAGGGCGTTGGGATAGTGCCTTTCAGGTGGATTTGATAGCATACCAGTAAACTTTCTGGGGGCATATGTAGAATCCAGGAAGTCTCTGGGTCTGACTGATGGAAAGCTCTTCCTGCTATGAATAAGAGTGGACTCTTTTTTTTCCCCAATGGAAACTTCACCACACCCAGAATCTTCTGAGATTCTAACTTCCTTGTCCAAGAGAGACCCTGTTGCTATGGAATATGAAATAGGGCACGTCAGATGGAGAGATTCCTTTAAACTTAAGAGCCTTAAATAACTTTGAAAGGACACCGAGAGTTTCCATTGGGATTAAAATGAGAAATGAATATTTTTAGGTGTTCTCAAAGCTTTTGGGGGACTCACGTCCAAAGTCAGAGACAGTCCAAAGGAAGGGTGTCTGCAAAGCTGGGTATCTAGACATAGAGACGAACTTCTGTTTTTTAATGCTGAAGGAAAACTCGAAACCTCTCTTAGCGGTCGGTGAGGAGGGATGAGACCTGAGCAGTGCCTCACTCAAACAAGCAGCCTTCCTCGTCCAAGTAGCCGCTCCCAGGCGGCACGCTGCTCTTCTGTTCTAACCTTGGCCCCATTAGCCTGTCACCCACCCACTCCCTTCTCGTCCCTCCTCCCCTCTCACAGGGGTGACTTCTACCTCTTTTCTTGGGCCCAGACATTTTTTAGAGGAGTTCCCAAGTGTTCTCCTGAGGCGAATGTGCTTGCCTTTGGAGCCTGATGGCCGGTCCGGCGCGCCCTGTGGACCACAGGTGTTCTGGGTGGTGTCGCGCCAAGAGCTCCTGGAGGCTTTCCTTTGCTTGAATCACCGCCATTCACGACAAATGAGCAATGCGCTCTTTTGATGTTTGTTCTAAAAGTAGCTTAACTGTTTCTCTTCATACATTTTTTTTTAAAAGTAATTATTGCATTTTGGAAAGCAGTACTCATCAAAAACAACTTTAAAAACCTATTTTAATTCTTTAATAGTTCTCTCCTGCTAAAAGTGTCCTGGTAAGGCTAGCTGCTGCTTTTCCATTTCTCCTCAATCTGAGTATTCCTCGTGTCGCTAAGTGGAAATACTACAGATACGTTTTAAAAGACTGGACAATTCACCTATACTCTGTAGGAAATTACCTCCTTAATTGCCCAGTAGAATTAACTGTCAGCAGCAGATAAGTTCATCTGATTATAGTACTGCAGTTTTATATTAATAATTTGCAGACTTTTATCTAACCTGCACTCATGTACAGATTATTAAAAGTTTTAAAATGTAACTGATTAATCAGTATTTGATCATTGTCTTGATTTTTTTATTAAAATGTATATTTCTAATCATATTTTATAAAGCCAAGAGAACTGGTTGAATGAATGTTTATTTTCCTGAAAGTATTTTTAAGATAAAGCTTCATAATGGCCTGTAAACTTTGCATATCTATGTAGTTTGATATGTATTGTTGAGTTTGAAAATCTTGTGTATTGTAACTGGTTTTATACAAAATATCAAATAGTGAAAATTGTATAATTATAATCATATAATTAAAAGGATTAACCAAACAGCCTTTTGGTTTATTGTATTCACTTACCATTCTGAATCATGGTAGGCAGTGGTCAAAATAGAAAGTGGATATAACCTTCTGTATTAGTTTGCTACACTGGGCAGCTGAAACGATGTATTTTCTTCCACTTCTGCAGCTGGAAGTCCAAGCTCAAGGTATGGGTAGGGATGATGCCTCTGTCCTTGGGCTTTTCTCTGTGCACTCCAGTCCCTGGTGTCCTTCTGTCTGTCCTCCTCTCCTCTCCTTATGACACTAGTCTAGACTGGAGTATGGTCCATCCTAATGGCCTCATTTTAACTAATCACCTCTTAAAAGGCCCTTTTCCAAGTACAGTCATGTTCTGAGGCACTAGGGGTTAGGGCTTCAGCTTTAACTTGGGGGATACACCTTCCTTAAGATGAGATAGTAAGGGGCTCCTGTTATGAAGCCCTTCTAGACACACCTACCACTAGCTCAAGTCATGCGAAGGTTTGACTGGAGAACTTTCTGAGGATAAGACACACAAAATCAGGCCCCTTGGAGTCTTGTGGGTTGTAGACTGTACTCCCCTCACTCACGTTCCCTGCCAAGGTCAGTATTAAAGAGCTAAGCGAGGGGCAGGACCAACGCTAAGGCATCCCCATTCTGATGTCCAAGCCCGGACGCCATCAAAAGGCCATCTGCCTGCCTCCCCTCCACCTGTCTCTTGCTGGCCTGGACCCTGAAGACCTGATGCCCACACCATCACGCAGAGGTTGTGTCTGGGATGGAGGAGCTTGTTCTGTTAGGAGTGCTGTCCCATTCCCCAAAGAACTCAGCTTTGATTCATGCTAGGATACAGGTTTTCAAAGGACAAACCACAAGGACCTGCCTTCCCCCTCCCCCCCCCCCCCCCCCGCCAGGCGCCCGCCCGCCGCCCCCCCCCCCCCCCCCCCCCCCAACCCAGTGTGAGACTCGCAGGCTCTGTCTTCTGTTGAAGGCCGCAGTATCTACCTGCCCCTCCTGCCGACAGCCAAACCTAGGCTGATTGGCACGGGCCAAGCTGCCCAAACTCCGTAATGCTGTGAAGGGGGCAGGCTTGGCTCCTGTAAGACTCGCGGTGAAACCCCAAGTCACATCTTCCAGGGCCGTGCGGTGTGGGCGAGGAGCCACGGGGACCCAGGCCCTGCAGATTCTCGCTCTTCTCTGTGGTCGACAACACTGGTGCCACGTACCACACAGACGATTTCCTAAATCCCTCTGCTTCTGTTTCTTAAGTAAAATGGGAAGAAGAGGGAGGAATTCCTATCTTAACAATTGGTATGGGAGTGAAATGAGATAATCCATGCAAAGCAAAACAATGCTGGCACATAGCTTTCAATAAATTAATTTTTTTCATACATTTAAGGTAATTTTCTGTAGATAATTAGGTAAAGAAAGATTGTGATTGATTCTGATCCCTCCATGTCTGGTATTTTTGGTGCCATATCACAGGTCCTAGTGCCGGCACAGAGCGTCCCATCCAGTCCCATCCGTTGACTGCTTCCTTGCCCTCCCCGTGTGTCTGAGTGTGGTGGTGGTGCTTGTGAAGCGGGGTGGGGGGGGTGGTCCCCACGAGCGTGACATGGAGCGCCCCACTTCAGCGGTCCATCTCCCCGTTGCTGCCAGCCTTTTGCTAGTGCAGCGCTGCCTACACGTTCTCCCCTGCAATTCTTCCTGGGTGGTGCTGCCGATTTCCGTAGGACAAATTCTTCCAAAAGTCCTTTCTACTGGCTCGAGAATGTGCAGAAATTTAAACTTTTGTTGCTGTATGCTCTGTCAAAAAGCAGCTTGGTATAATGGTTCAGAGCATGGATTCTGGACCCAGGCTGGGTGCAAACGTTTGCTGCTTATTAGCTGTGTCATCTGGGCCAGGATGACGGTCGTATGAGGATCGAATGGGTTAATATTTGTTAATTAGAACAAGTAAGTGCCTGGCATATACCAGGAGCCATACATACATACATTGTGTTTAATAAGAAAACCGACTGCCTTAGCGCTCTCCCTAAGGTCTGTGACAGGCGAGTCTGCTGTATTCCCTTCCTTAGCAGCAGTCGCAGGGCCCTGCCGAGGTAGCTAATGACAAGCAGGACACTGGGCTCAGTGCTGTAGGTCACGGGGCACATCACTCCCTGCTCTATCTAGTCTGGACCTGTTCCTGCCCCATTACTTGGATTTGGGGCGTTTTGTCTTCTAAGTAGTCGGCACAGTATGTACCTATCACAGTCTCACTATTTTTCTCCGCTTATCGGGGGGACAAATGGACCCTTCTGAGAGCCTCCCCAGACACCACCCCTCGCTTCTTCACCGGGGGTGCTGGCCCAGGCCCTGGAGGAATGCGGAGCCGCGCACGTGGCCTGGCTTTGTCTCTCTGTCTCTCATCTCTTTGCTAGCAAGTCTGCGTGGCTTTGACGTGCTCCTGGATGACAGGTGCTCCATCCACACTGAAATGCCCAGGTAAGGAGGCCTCTCGGCCTGCAGGGCCAGACCCCACGTCGGCTGCCATCACCAGGGACTGGCCTTGGCTCCTCAGATTCTTACACTGACCACATGTCCTGTTTTTAAGCGGGGAGAGGCTTTGGGTGGGAAAGGAAAGAGTGAAGGAGGTAGTATGGTTTGTACATTCTTTTAATTGGAGAAAGACAATGGTTTCTTTTCATCATGGGTGTGTTTCTTCGTATAAAACAAGATGCCTTTTCAGGCGGGACAGTTCTTGTGTAGGACTCTCCAGAGAATGCAGTCTGGCATCCCCACCCACTAAATGCCAGTCATATTCCCAGCCACTGGATAATCCAGACACCCTGGCACATTTTCAGCCACCTTCAGGAGGCGGTGCTGCCCCCAGCTGGGAACTGCCGATGAGCTTCAAGTACAGGTTCACCGGGCAGTGTCGTGGAAACAGGAACGGCTGCGCTTACGCCCTGTTCTGGCCCGAGCCCCTGTGGGCAGAAGAAGGGGCTGGAGGAACGGTTTCACTTACCAAGGAGGCGGCAGGGGGCTCAGCCCTCAGGAATGGGGCTCATGAGGATTTGTGAGACAGACGGGGCGGGGGAGGGCTTGAGACTGTGTGCAAACCGCCTTCCTGCCTGGCCCTGAATTATTCCCTGCCATGTGGCAGCCACCGAGAGACGGTCTCCATCCCTGAGAGTGAGGGGACTGTTGTGACCGAGCTGGACACCACGCGAGAGCACTGCAGGCAGGCCAGTGGTTGGCAGGTTCTCAGGACAGGACAGGACAGAGCAGGGCCTTGATCGCCACCCTGGACCACTCTTGTTCAGGGTGGGTCTGCTCTGGCCAACCCCAGTTTGCCTTGCAGTTACCCAAAGATTTGAGGGCATGCACTGTGGAGTCGCTTCTCTAGCTGGCGTATTAAACTAGTCCTTGCCACCCCCAATGACCCCCCTAAGACAGGTTCCGGTGTCATAAATACAACTCTGTCCATCTCCTCCCTTTTCCAGCGATAGTTGGCTGTCTCGAGCTGTAACCTTTCTAGACCGGCTTTTAATCTGGCTTGGGATTCGCGAGGACTAGACCTCCCAAGAGGATCTCTCCCGGACAGCACAGTGCTCACCAACGGAAATTCTCTCCACGTGCAATTTAAGCCTGTTTCCTCAAGCGTGTGCCTCAGCCTCAGCAAGCGTGTGTGTCTGCTTCCTCTACTGGGTATCGAGGTTTCGGGCCGGGGCTAGAGCTGGGCCTGCCAGTGGGTGACCTGGACGGATAACTGGGATGGGAAGGGGCCAGGTTGGCCCCTTCTCTGGGTGCAGTTCAATCCCAAGCCCCCAGTAAACAGTGTCTCTTGGAACTTTCTTACACTAGGGGCCCCGGTGATTTATCTGATGGAAGCTGGTCTGTCTCCCCAGAAAAGTTACTACAGCAGAATATTTGAAGAGTTCATAGCTAGGCCCCGTGTGGCCTCACTGGCTGTGGACCCTCCAGCTCAGGAGTGCTGCTCATTCAGGTGCAGTGCGACCCTCCGCGCCAGTCCCTCCAAGCCCCACTCTGGACATCTGCAGATCCTTGGTGAAAATCCCCGAGGGGTGTCTTTCCACCCTGGTTCACGGGCCTCGGTTGGTCACCACGGCTCTCGCCAGGCTGAGCGGCCTCGTTTCTCCTGCTCCCCTTCTGCCCACCCTGCTTTCCCTCTTCCTGAAAGCTGCTCCAGCGGCCCCGCTCACGGCCACCTGGCTCTCCCTCACCACGGAACAGGCCAGCGCTGAGCATTTTGCGTTGCTGAGAATGTGGGACTTACCTCAGGTACTTCGGTGGTTTCCTGCCTGTGGCCCGGGTGCTGCCAGATCTAGACAGGCCAAGTGCAGACCAGGGCCACTGACATGGTTGTGTGGGTGTGCCATCGGTGTGGGCGAGCTCCCCCGGGTCGGGCAGCACACACGTGGTGGGGAGGTGTTCTCCGTGAGCCTGGCGGGATGGCTGTTCTCGAGGAAAGTTCTTACCTCATTTTCTGAGAACATGAGAGAACCACGGGAGCTCCGGAGAGACTATCGGCACCACTCCAATCGCATGTGACAGGCATCCCCACTTACAGATGACTTTGCGCTCCCAAGTCGGCCCTCAAATGGGGCCAGGTTTTTGCAAAGTCACGGTGCTTAGAAGGCATTGTGCTTTGGTTGGGGAAATTCCATCACCGCCCTGAGTCACTGGAAACCGCGTGGTCGAGGAAAAGGCTTTCTGGAGCACTGGGAGGTGGGCAGAAGCGGCCTGGGCCTGGGCCCAGCAGAGGTATCCTTTCTCCATGAGGCCCCCGGGAGAGCCAAGCTTCTGTTCATTTCCACCAGTGCCTCACTGGTGACCTTGAACTTAATCTCGTGGCCTCTCAAGTCTTGCCATCTCCACCCGTGCAGGAGGCCTGATAAAGCTTTCTAAGGACACTTCTAATCCCAGTATGTTTTCAGGAGAATGCCTCAAGAGGGACTCATGCTCCTGTGGGCGGTCGCCGTGTTGCCTGCCCTGGCTGGTGCCTCGCCTGGGGGAGGGGCCAAACACGGCATCACACAGCATGTGGCTCCTTTGGTCCCCTGCCTAGGAACGTGACCTCTGGCCTTTCCCCTGTCCCTCTCCTAGCAGCTTTGCCCTAGGGACTAGTGATTGAAGCGGGAATTTCTGGAGCGTGGAACACTGGGCATGAGGACTGAATCCCGTGTCTGCCTCATCCCCTCATCCCAGGCCTGCCCCAGTGGTAGTTTGGGACCGAGAAGACCGTACTTCCCGTTCCCGGCTGTGAGATGCGGGACCATTGCAAGATGGCCCACAACAGCCACTCAAGCACCCCCGCCCCCGCCCCGTCTCCTCAGGTCACCAGGTTCTGCAACAAAGGCGGGAGGGGGATCCTGCAGATTTATAAGACATCCAAGTGAGGCGCAAAGCCTTAATTTAGGGGTGACCCTTGGGACCAAGTCGGGACAGCGGCTCATTTCAGAGGGAGGGGAGGCTGTGTCCGTTTCTTGATTTGGGTGGTGCTTACAAGGAGGTTTTGCACATTTATCCGTAGTTTTACAATAAAGATTTTTTTTCCCCTAAGATTTTATTTTTAAATGATCACACCCAGTGTGGGTCTCGAACTCACAACCCCGAGATCAAGAGTCACCTGCTGTACCGAGACAGCCAGGCGCCCCTACAATAAAAATATTTTTAAATACCTGCTTTTTGCCTTCCTCATTCCCTTTACCACATAAAGACAGAGCCTGCGGAACGGAGCCCGGCGAAGCCGCACACAGGCAGGGCGTGTCGTGGGCGGTGGCACCGGCTGCCTGGGGGCCTGACTGCAGGCCAGTGCAAGCGCCCCGAGAGGCGGGTTCCGCAGACCATGCCCCTTGGAGAGGCTGAGGGAGAGGCAGCGGCAGTGAAAGGAAGCTGTGCTTACCCAGCTGGGTGGTGCCATGTTGGGGAGGGCAGTCCCACCTGCTGTTGGCAGCGTGGCTCTTTCCTGAATGGCCCAGGAATGGCTCAGGAGAGGTCAGTTTCTGTTTTTGAGGGCTGACCTTTCCCCGCTTCTGAGAGCCAGGTCCAACAGCTCCATAGGACTTTCCAACACCACACGGTATGGTTTCAGAAGAAACACAATGCCTTCACCTCTGAAGTAGCTGGATGGCCTGGAGGAGCGAGTGGAGAGAGAAGCCCTGAACTAGTGACCAGCACTAGGCAGGGAGGGGGTGCCCCTTATGGCCTCACGGGCCCTGGACGGGCCTGCCTCGCATGGGATGAAAACATCAAATGCTCAGCAGCAACATGAGGCTAAAAGATGTACTACTTCTTGAAGTAGACTGGCCAGACAGTAAAACCATCCAGGGCATGATTTTAGCCTTCCTGGGGCAATTCCCAGACCTTGCCAGAGGAGCAGCTGGGGTTTTTGTCCCGTCGAGGCCGGGTACCGACCCCCCTCCCTTCAAGGGTGACAGCACTCTGTGAAGCTCGCCCACCTCCAGGCCCTGAGACTACTCCCCCTACCCCATCTTCAGCTGCTTCCCTGGCTGCCTGAGATCCAACCGTGCGCTCCTCCAAGTCGGCCTTGGGGCTGGCACACCTGACCTTGGAATTCAAACATACTTGACCTCTGCCTTCCAGGAGTCTTAGGGCCTGACAGACTAGTTTTCTTTTGTGGGGTTCATTTGTTGGCTAGAAACATGCTCTGCCTCATGATACATCTACACCCAAGCATCTCAGGAGTGTGGTAGGAGAACGTCGATCAGGAAGGGCCTTCCCTTGTTTGTAGGTCCCAACACAGTCCTCCCACCCACTCTGATTTTTCCCTACAGCATGTTAGGGATTCCCCCTGCTCTTTGCTTCTGCTCTGTCTTCTCGGGGACACTGGACTGTGGACAACCACATGACCAAAACCTGCCATCCATCTGCCCCACCACTTGGTAAGAGGTAGTCCTGGTGAGCAGTCTTCCACAGGCTCAGAAACGGTACCCCACCCCCCAAAACTTTTCTGACCACAGCACCCAAAAATCTTCAGTATGTCTGGGAAGGATGCAGTGTTTCCAAATACAGTATTAAATCCTGCGCTATGGGCTTTTCAGGCATTATTTACAATACTAGGGACCTCTGTTTCGCCAATCTTCAAAGCCAAGGTGGGCGGAGTGACTTCACGCAACAGCATCAAGCCTGCCGAGGAATGACACAGCCCTCGTGCTGTGCCAGCTGGTCGCGATGGCCGAGCCTGACATTCCCTCTCCTGAGACTTAGATCGGGGCAGTCCCACTTGCCGTGTCCTTTCCAGGGAGAGGGAACAAAACAATCAATAGATCTTAGTATTCAGACATCAATTTAATAATGGGACCAAGGGTAGGCAGTCACCCACAGCAAAGCTCCTCAACTGGCTGTCACATGATGGCGGGGTGGTTCAGCTGGTTTCCTTCTACTGGGTCTTTTTCCACGTTCTTTTCTCTTGAGCTGGGAGTGACCAAAAGGATTCAGCTTTCTATATACACAGTTAGGAGGAAATACCAACCTTTATTTACACTTGGGTTCAAGTTCAGAGCCATCTTAAACAGCATAGCAAAGCGGGGGAAAAGCACAGATCCTGGGACCAGGTTCAGATTCCAACACAAGCATGTTAACTGGGTGACAACAGGCAAATGTTATCTTGAGTTTCTGCAGTAAAATGGGGAGAGGATCACTCCAGCTGCCCACAGCTGTTACAGCATGGGCCCCAGTCCCCGCCCCGGGCACACGGCCGAGTATGGCTCCTGCAGGGCTCGCTCTGCTGGGCAGGGTAGGACTCAGTGGGTGGCTGAACCTCTTGGTAGCCCCTAACCCCAAACGTTCACCACAGGCAAGAAATGGGAACTCAAACTGGTGTAAGGGCTGAGTGAGAAAAACCGCACACAGTGTTCAATAAATACTAGTTATTTACAAGTCTTGCCGGGCCAAGGACAGAGGGCATCTGTACATGGGCGCTGAATTCAGATACTAGTCTCGAGGGAGAAAAGGATATGGTGGTAAGTTGCAATACTCTTTTTGCCTGGACCCCTTTCACTTGATTGATGGGTTAAATAACATGATTTTAAAAATCATATGCTTAATACTCATCCTAAAAACCATCCAAACCCCAAATATGCACACTTACACTAAGCTTGTGTGTATGTGTGTACATACACACGGAAACCACGAGGTAGTTTAAATCACCATTAAAAAAGAATCAATACTTTTCCTAATTCTTGGCCACAGAGTGGTAGCCGGTGGCCGTATACACACTAGCTGCTTCAAATTACTGATTAAATGAAAACCAGAACTCAAAAAATCCCAGCAGAGTGAAGCATTTACAAGTAAACAGTAAATACAGCTGTATCCTAATTCCTCCATCTCTGAGAAGGAGGCTGTGACTGCTTGAAGTTAATGGTCCGAGTTATGTGTATTTCCTCTAATACCAAAGAACACAGCCTTCCAGTTCTGTACGATGTACGAAGCGTCTCGGTAGATTCTATTTTACATCTTTCCTCTCCCTGTTTTTGTGGGGGATTCAATACAATCTCTATATATACATTTTAAACATTATTTCTGAACTTCATTTGGAATTCCTTAAATAAAAAAATAATTGCCATTCTCCAGCTTCTTGGGAAAGTGCCAGACTAAGCCCCTGACCGAGCTACTGCTGCTCGGTGTCTGGAGAAATCCCCATCCCACAGCCCCCAGGCTGAAAAAGGGCAACGAATTCACACTACACGGGAAAAAGCAACATCTATTGTTCTTAGAGTCTGACTCTCTTCCCCACAGCAAGAAAAGTCTCTTCATAGGTATGCCAATGCTGTTTTACGTTGCTAGGGAAATAGGGCCCTCTCAAGCCAGAGCAGGAAAGTCCTCAGGGTCATCCGGGTTGGGAGCAACGTCTTGTGTCTAAAGAAGAAAAGTTTAGAAACCAACAGTCACTTTATCCATTCCCACTTGGGCACAGCCCTCTTGAGAAATATGTGCCCGCTCTTATTGAGGGGAGGTGCTAATACGGGGTGCGGCCCAGACACCCTGGGGAGAGGCAGGCCCCCTGTACGAAGAGGAGACGCACAGGGGGGATCACAGAAGGGTGCCTCTCCCTTCTCAGACCCGCTCCTGTCCCTTCTGCAGGATGGCCAGCAGTGCCTGTCTCCCTCCCTTCCTCCCACAAACCTTTACCGAGTGACCCTTTTGTACCTGGCACTACAGGATATGGAATGTTTACTACAGGGAGATACAAGGTTGATTAGAGACAGTTCCTGCCTGCCCTGGGGGCCCCTGAGGTTAGGGGAGAAGCCCTGAGGAGGTCACAGTGTGGTATCTTCAGCCAAAAGATGACCAGTGAATGGCCCACAGGAGGGGCGCCCACTGCAATCTGGGGGCAGAGCGCACATCACGGTCAGGTAGGGCTTTTTAGAAGAGAAGGTCCTTCCAGAGATAAGCCTCAGTGAAGGAGCAAAGAGAACACAGATCCCAAAACAGAGCAACTTGACAAGGTGAAGGGGTGGGGGCCTGAGGGCAGGTCTGAGCTGGAAGAGCGCAGGATGCACAGATTTGTTCAGAGAACACTTATGAAGCACCTACTACACACTTACACTGTGCTAGGCACAGGGGGGCCAATAATGAGCAAAGCAGACATGGTTTCTGTCATCCGCTGGAGAGACAGCAGACACTGATCGATGATCACACCAGTGAGAAAACAATTACAAATGAAGATAATGCTTCAAAGAAAAATAAAATTCTTTGCTCAAGGACTGGCCTGGAAGGAAATGTGCCCAAAGAAGACTCCTATGAGGAAGCGAGGTCAGAGGATCTATTACTCTAGGTGGCAGGGAAAGTGGTAGGAGCCGGACTATGAGGTGCCAAGGCCCTGCGGGGTCAGGAACACGCTTGTCTGAAGAACCAGAGGTGGGGCAGTGTTGGCTGAGAAGTGGGGAAGAATGGTTTGAGGTGAGAAGGCGAGCCTGGGGAAGTCACAAGGAGGCCTTGAAGCCTTAGGGAAGGTTCTGTCTGCTCTGAAAGCACCATAAGGGCACAGCGCATATAATCAGCTCACAGTAAGTAACCATCAGGTGATCTGACTGGATCCCAAGCCTGGGGGCCTTGTCTGAGCAGATGAGTGAGTTTTTCGCTGGTTCTGGGCATTCATGGCAGACAGTGGATCTCCTTGGTGACCGTGGAGGCCAGGGCTACTGAATGGTCTGCACCCAACTACGTCCATGCTGCTGCCATCATTGTTCCAAACACTTCGATGTCAGACCCACCCTAGCCAGGGGTGTGGACAGCAGACCCTGATGGTCCTCCCAGTGGCACAGCCCGGGGCACCCCCATCCTCTCACTTCCTGGGAGAGAAAACCACCCCGGACCTAGAATACAAACACTCACCACCACTTCTGCTCTGGGTCCATAGTTCTCTGCCCTTCTGATCCTTCCCCGGCCTCCCCGTGTACCACCTCTGGCTCCGCGCCCAGGACGAGGGAGGTTACCAAAATTAATCTCCAGCTGAGATGTGATGTCATTGGCTGCTTTCCGGAAAACGTGGGCATCATCTTCATAGTCATCCTTTACCATCTGAAACAGTTACAGCATCTCAGCATCACACACACACACACACCCATGGACACTCCCTCAGTTTAGCGTCCCAGAGCTCTGCCGCCAGGGAGCCGATAAGCTGGGACAGCGCCCCCGCCAACCACGTGTCGTCGGCACTGGACGGCAGGGCAAGGCAGAGGGGGCAACCCAGTGCTCTGGTTCCAGCAGAGGGGGGGTCTGCCCATTTCCCAGCCACGTGTTCTCACACTCACGGTCTTCATCCAAACATCTTTGAACTCACTATTAATTCAAGTGGGACCAAGTTTCTATCAGTTCGGCAGGTTAAGATGTAAGATTTGACATGCCTAACAGCAATCGATATAAATGTCTCACATCTAAATGTATTTTGCTGAGATTAAAAAAGTTTTAATTTCTCTTTTATTTGTTCACAAATGCTACTTTGATAAATAAGGAAATATCACCTTCCTAGAATAGAACTTCATGGAAAAACTCCTTTCAGTGTGGGTGCTGACTGTACAAATACCATATGTTAAAAACTGCATGATTTACAATAAACAACTCTGACTCAAAATATAGGGAAACAGTAAAACAACAGAGTATGATTATCAGAGGATTGCCACCAATGCGGCAGAAAGAACTCGAGCTGCTTTTTAAGAACGATTTCGGTCAAAATACTTTGAGAAATGACATTTTAAGAGGTCAAAATAAGTTCTGTGTCTTGTTAAAAGAAAACGACATTAAATATATCTTGTTCCAAATTTAATTTGGCTTCAATTCCTAATAATAGATAAAACAAGCCTCTCACTTTTGAATAAAATATAAATCTATAGGAAATATGCCAATGGTCTAAGATGAGAATCTCCAAAGTGCTATAATGCTAAACTTTATTCCTATAACTCATCCAGGAAATGGAATCAAGTTTCCCTGAACATATCAAGCCCTTCTGGCCGTATGCTCATTACAGATTTCATGTTGAACACTTGTACTGCCTTCAAAGCTGCACATTAAAATAAAGCAGAGACCTTAGGTAAATGGACTGTTGAAGCTAAAAGGGCGAAAGAAAGAACAATTCAGGAGCACTGGCACTCTGGTAAAAAGGTCGACACAAAAAAACCCAGTAAGAGGCAAAATAACAGCCCAACACGTGCTTTTGCAAACAGCAGGCTCTCGGCTCTCGGCTCTCGGGCAGAGCCCGGAGGTGGCAGTGCCTCGCTGTGGGGCTGAGCGCACTTTAAAGGGGCCCCACTTGTTTCACAGGCTGCTGTCAGGGTGGACTCTGCGAACACGAGGCATCACTGCAGTGCTCTGTCTCTTAGGGTGCCCAGCACAAAGTAAAAATTAGTGACCCCAAGATTTGGCTTTTGTTGTTTCAGAACAATTCCTGGCTAAAACCTTTGGTGCCCTAAGATTAACAAGGACCAAAGACGTGCTTTCCTGAGACCAAGCCGGATGAGTCAGCTAACCCAGTTGCTTCAGATATTCCAGGAGACTTCTCTCTGGAGCCAGGGAGGATGAATCTGGTGTGGATGCAGGAAAAACAGCTTCTATTTTTACCGAACATGTCAACTGCACATTTCACATCCTGACAGCACATTTGTTTTAGGCAAAGCTTTATTTACAATGCCCCAGAACCAAAAAGAATAAAAGTGAATAGGAAAAGAGCCAACCCAGGTAGCTGACAGACTTGTAGAAATCCCTCACGGAGATTTCCAAGAGAATAAAATAAGGCTCTGGCCTCCAATGCTGCTGATGTAGAAAAAGCCACTTCTAGTGGGACAGCTCAAAACTTACTAGTAAGGCGTCTGGGAGATCGGACTCGCCAAAACGGGAGGCGGGAGGGGATCCTGGATCATGAACAACCCTCTAATGAGAGTATTCATTCAAAGAATGAATGGCATTCTTTGGCTAGTCAAAGTGTAAATGGAAACACAGACAAACCTACATAGCACAAAAGTCCCAAGTTTCTAACAGAAAATCAATGAATGGTATCCAGCAGAAAGGAAGAATCTGCTCGCCACCATCATCGACAGAGAGACGTGTATCAGGATAAACAGCTGCGAATGAATGATGGCAATTCTAAATTTTAAAATGAGAATGCTTCAGGGTGCCCTTAAGTTCAGGAACGTAAATGGACTGTGATTAAAGGACGTGCTGACCATCCAAACAATCTCTGCGGGAGATCTTTCCAAAGCCGAGGCCTTCCCGGGCTGAACACAAACTATGAGAAATAAGGGCCTGACAGGAGGGAAGAACACTGTGAGCGATCCTGAGCGCACCACCAGGCTCTCGGGGGCTCCTCCTCAGAGCAGAGGGGGCAGGGCTGCTGCAATTAATAGAGCACAGAACTCCAGCCAGTTTAAAATGATCCACTACTCCCAATTAAATGCTCTTATGAAGAATCTGAGCTGAAACTACTCTAATCATGGAATGCACAGTAGTTATCCTGTGAAATGACACTGTTCGTGAAACACTGTACCCCTCTTTTGAGACAAAAATGAAATGCCATTAACATACAGTATTTGCACAGTCAAAGCACAGTTCTGGGTTGAGCAGAAAATGCACTGTCACCGCAACTGCTCTGTATGAAGTGTCAATAGGTCAAGTTTCAGCTCTTATGAACAATACAGATAGAGATACAGATAAAATTAGGCACACATCGTATCTGATTACTCCTAGGCAGAAACTAGCATGCCAACTACTAATGTCCCATTTTCACCCTAGATGTGGAAAGGGTCCATCTAGTGAGGTAATCTAGTGAGGTTTCTAGTGAGGTAATCTAGAAGATTACCTCTAGAGAAGAAAATGTTATGCTTACATCATCTCTATACTTGGACTTGTGTATCACCACCGCTTTGGAAGGGACAGTGGACTCAGGTTTCCGGATATTAAACTCAGGCTTTGGTCTGGTCTGTTCTTGAAGATTTTTCCATTCATCGAGGGTCATCTCTTGAACTTGGGTTTCCTCTTCTAACTCCAACTCAGGAACTCTGTGAAGAAGTAGAAGTTTTTGATGGGTCTAAAATGTCTATTTCCTCAAAGACAAAGTCATTACTATTCGTTTACCATACTTTCACGGTCCCGCATATCAAATTTACATGAGGTAAGACAATCTCTGAACCATAAAGCTTCCTTATTTTAATCATTTTATGCCATCAATGCCAACTGAAGGTAATTCCTGTCTGTTTTCTTTTTTCTTTTTTTTAAATAATCTGTATGCCCAATGTGGGGCTCGTTACTCACAAGCCCGAGATCAGGAGCCGCACATCCCATCAACTGAGCCAGCCAGGCACCCCACTTCCTGTCTGCTTCAAAACTGTCTTTGAAAAATGGGAACATCACCATCCCATTAACATTACACTTCACCTCCAGGCAGCACCTTCTCAGATGGCATCATACACAAAATGAGACAACTGCAGACAAAAAAGGAGAAGCTCTTGCATCAGAACAAATATATAGGCAACCATGAACAGAGTTATAAAACAGTGGGTTATGAATACACAGTTTTGTAAATATCCTCTTTAAATTCATGTGATTTTAAAAGAAAACAGAGGATATATATATCAATGGACTAGAATTCAGAAACCAGAAATAAATCCTCACATTTACAATAAATTGATTTTTTTCAAGCCGGTGCCAAAGACAATTCAGAGGAGAAAGCAGAGTCTTTTCAACAAATGGTGCTGGAAAAACAGGATATCCACATGCAAAAGAAGGAAGCTGGATCCCTACCTCACACCATAAATATAAGAGTTAGAAATATAAACCCCTAGAAGATGACACAGGCATAAATCTCCATGATCTTAGTTAGATTAGGCAGTGGTGACACCAAAAGTGTATGCAGAAAAAGAGAAAGTAGATAAACTGGACATCACCAAAACTTCTGAAAACTTTTGTGCTGCAAAGGACACCATTAAGAAAGTGAAAAGACAACCCATGGAATGTTAGAAAATATTTGCAAATCATGTATCTGATAAGGGACTTACATCTTGAACACACAAAGGACTCTTACAACTCAATGAAAAGAAATAACCCAATTGAAAAATAGGCAAGGCTCTGAATAGACATTTTTCCAAAGAAGATCTATAAATAGCCAATAAGATGCTCAATATCATTAGCCATCAGGGAAATGCAAATCAAAACCACAATGACTTATACCCATTCCATACTCAGTAGGCCGATTAGGATAAAAAAAGACATTTAACAGGTGTTGGTGAGGATGTGGAGAACTTGGAACCATATTCATACATTGCTGATGGGAATATGAAATGGTGTGGCCACTTTGGAAAACAGTCTGGCAAATCCTCAAAATGTAGTCTAGAGTTACCATCTGACCTAGCAATATCACTCCTAGGTATACACCCAAGAGAAATGACAACATGTGTCCGTGTGAAAACACAAATGGCAAATCGATAATGCTGTTTGTAGAGCATTATTCATAACAGCCCAAAAGTGGAAACAGCTTGAATGTCCATCAACTGATGAACAGAGACACAAAATGTGGTATATATCTAATACCATGGAAAATTATTTGGCTATAAGAAGAAATGAAGTACTGATACATGTTACAACACGAATAAGCCTTGAAGACCTTATGCCAAACGAAATAAACCAGGCACAAAAAGTTTATGTACGATTCCATTTATATGAAATATCCTGAAAAAGCAAATTCATAGACACAAAAAGCAGATGAGTGGTAGCCAGGGACTGGGGGCAGGGAGGCCAGGGAATGGCTGCTTAATGGGTACAGGGTGACGAAAACGTTCTGGAACTAGGTAACAGTGATGGTTGCACAACACTGTGAATGCAGTAAATGTCACTTAGTTGTACACTTTAAAATTATTAAAATTGTAAATTTTGTTATGTGTATTTAGCACCAAAAAGAAAATATATGAAAAAGAAAGAAATGAAGCACTGACACATCCTATGGCATGGATGAATCTGAAAACATAATGCCAAGTGAAATAAGCCAGGCCCAAAAGGACAAATATTATATTCCACTTATATGAGGTACATACAACAGGCAAATTCATAGAGATATAGAATGGAGGTTACCAGTGGCTAAGGGGAGGGAGTCAGGGGGATTTATTATTTCATGGATACAGTGTTTCTATTTGTGATGACGAAAATGTTCTGGAGATGGATGGTGGTAATGGTTGCACACGGTGTGAATGTAATTAATACCATTAAACTGTACATTCAACAAGTGGTTAAAATGGAGATTTTTATGTTATATATGTTTTACCACAATTTTTAAAAATAAATAATATACCCCAAACCACTGAACTGTACAGTTTAAATGGCTGAATTTTATAGTATGGGAATCATATCTCAATAAGGTTTGAAAGAAAAAAAATTAGGTGATGAATGGGAAGGGAATCAAATCCATAATACCTTCACAGAAGGGCTAATGTGACTTACGGTCCTAGGTTATAGGTTTATGATACAAAAACTATTAGTGAAATCAGGAGACAAACCTAATTATAGAGCATCCAAAACAGGCATATTTATAAAGTAACTTTAAAATATCAAGCAAATGGTAGAAAAAAACACCAGAGCAGTGGTTGCCTCTGAAGGAGCATGAGGGAACTTTCTGGCATGGTGGTAATATTCTATATTTTGATAGTGGAGTTTGGGTTCCACAAGTTTGTCAAAACAATGATTGTACACTTATTTTTATACATTTCACAATGTATAAAACTTAAGTTTTATATCAGTTTAGTTGGTAAATTAGGTGTTTAAAATTCTTTAAACTTTGCTATGTTGGAAAATTTTCATAATAAAATGTTAGAAAAATGCTAAATATTAAAATATCCCTATATATATATATATATGCAAAAATATGAAAAGACATTAAGAATCTGTAATAACAAAATACTGTAAATAACCCAAACTCGTCTAGAGAGAAATTTGGTAGAAAAATTATGGATATTAAACATGAATATTAAACCGCTTAAAAGGGAATGAAGAGGGCGCCTGGGTGGCTCAGTTGGTTAAGCGACTGCCTTCGGCTCAGGTCATGATCCTGGAGTCCCCGGATCGAGTCCCACATCGGGCTCCCTGCTCAGCGGGGAGTCTGCTTCTCCCTCTGACCCTCCCTCCTCTCATGTGCTCTCTCTCTCTCTCATTCTCTCCTCAAATAAATAAATAAAATCTTTAAAAAAAAAAAAAGGAATGAAGAATATATCTATATATTACTATAGAGCATCTCCTGGATATGTTCATGAAAAAGCAAAGTGGAATGTACATTACCATTCACCTAAGAAATAGTGAGACATACAAATGTATCAGGTATCTCCCCCTTTCTGGAAGTTCACATTAAGCTTTTACAAAAAGCCTGCAACAGGGGCGCCTGGGTGGCTCAGTTGGTTAAATGACTGCCATTCAGCTCAGGTCATGATCCTGGAGTCCCGGGATCGAGTCCCACATCGGGCTCCCTGCTCAGCATGGAGTCCACTTCTCCCTCTGACCCTTCCCCCTTCTCATGTGCTCTCTCTTTCTCTCTCAAATAAATGAATGAATAAAATCTTTAAAAAAAAAAAAAAGAAGCCTACATCAGTACCAGTTTCTGCAAACTGAAAGAATTCCAAAGAGGACTTTAGCTTTTATGAAAAAAGGCAAAAAAGTGAAAAATAGTATTCAGCTTTTATTGTGCAGTGGGGCAGAGTGTATCCTAAGCAGCAAGAACAGCCTGAGCAAGCTCATTCCCTGGGAACTACACTCAGTATATCTCAGCATCAAGCTGACAGCTTTGAACTGTGTCTGGGAGCATGTGTGCTTTATCTCAATTTATTTTGTGCATTTGTTAACAAGATGTGTCCTAAAGTATTAGAAAAGCCTAAGCAGTTAATTTTTGGGTCAGGAATGCTCAAAAAACTTTTAATATAAATTAATGGTAATCACTTCTTTGTTCTATGCCATTTTGGCCTACGAAATGTTTCAAAGGAATGCCCTACTTTCGGATAGCAGGGGAAATCTGTATACATATAGGTTTTATTTTAAAAATTATAATATAGGCCAGAGAAAGAACACAGAGAGAAGCTAGTTAGAAAGTGTAATGTTTTATCAGATTGAACTTTGGAAACACAAATGTTTTATAATTATAAAATAGATTTAAATTAAAATTCAATCTCAGGGGCGCCTGGGTGGCTCGGTCGGTTAAGCGACTGCCTTCTGCTCAGGTCATGATCCTGGAGTCCTGGGATCGAGTCCCACATCGGGCTCCCTGCTCAGCAGGGAGTCTGCTTCTCCCTCTGACCCTCTTCCCTCTCGTGCTCTCTATCTCTCATTCTCTCTCTCAAATAAATAAATAAAATCTTTAAAAAAATAAAAAATAAAATTCAATCTAAAATTTGAGAGCAAAATTAATCAAATGAACCTAATGTTTATCAAGTTGGTGATATAACCATCCAGAGAAACTATTTAAAGTGTCTTTAATATGACTTTGATTACTCATTTCTCTATATATAACTTTTTAGTAATCATATTATTGGACACAGTGTTGGTAATGTTGTTTGTTACTTGTGTGTGCAGCAAATGAGTGATGTTACTGACAACTGCGTTTTTCAGCATGGAAGTAAAAGAGAAACAAATGTAAGAAAGCTTTGCTAAAAACGTGTAGTCTTAAATTTCAAATGGAAATAATGAATAAACTCATAATATATTTTATCTAAAGTGTGCGTGTCCCAAAGAATAATCCAATCAAGAAATGGGCAGAAGACATGAACAGACATTTCTCCAAAAAAGACATCCAAATGGCCAACAGACACATGAAAAAGTGCTCAAGATCACTCAGCATCAGGGAAATCCAAATCAAAACCTCAATGAGATACCACCTCACACCAGTCAGAATAGCTAAAATTAACAAGTCAGGAAATGATAGATGTTGACGAGGATGCGGAGAAAGGGGAACCGTCCTACACTGTTGGTGGGAATGCAAGCTGGTGCAGCCACTCTGGAAAACAGTATGGAGTTTCTTCAAAAAGTTGAAAATAGAGCTACCCTACAACCCAGCAATTGCACTACTGGGTATTTACCCCAAAGATACAAATGTAGTGAACTGAAGGGGCACCTGCACCCCAATGTTTATAGTGGCAATGTCCACAATAGCCAAACTATGGAAAGAGCCAAGATGTCCATCAACAGAAGAATGGATAAAGAAGATGTGGTCTATATATACAATGGAATATTATGCCGCCATCAAAAAAAAAGAAATCTTGCCGTTTGTAACGACGTGGATGGAACTAGAGGGTATTATGCTAAGCGAAATAAGTCAATCAGAGAAAGACAAGTATCATATGATCTCACTGATATGAGGAATTCTTAATCTCAGGAAACAAACTGAGGGTTGCTGGAGTGGTGGGGGGTGGGAGGGATGGGGTGGCTGGGTGATAGACATTGGGGAGGGTATGTGCTATGGGTGAGCGCTGTGAATTGTGTAAGACTGTTGAATCACAGACCTGTACCTCTGAAAGAAATAATACATTACCTGTTAAAAAAAAAAAAAAAAGAAGAAGATAGTACGAAGGAAAAAAATGAAGGGGGGGAATCAGAAGGGGAGATGAACAATGAGAGGCTATGGACTCTGAGAAGCAAACTGAGGGTTTTAGAAGGGAGGTGGGGTGGGGGGATGGGTTAGCGTGGTAAAGGGTATTAAGTAGGGCATGTACTGCATGGAGCACTGGGTGTTATACGCAAACAACAAATCATGGAACACTACATCAGAAACTAATGACGTAATGTATGGTGACTAATAAAATAAAATTTAAAAATAAATAAAATTTAAAAAATTTAAAAATAAAAAATAAAATAAAACGTGTGTATTTCTTAGCTCTGTCCACTTAAATGTCCTAGAAACAATCAAGAACCTAGTAGCAGTGAGCACCCCTAGTGCTCAGACTGTGGTCTCTAACTCCCATATTCTATTAAAGGAAAATGGCTCTCTTTGGAAAAATGACTGTGTGAGGTATTTTGTATTGGGTAGGAAGTATAGATGATGAGCTCAGAACACATCTTACCAAAATGCAAGAAAGTGATTAAAGATGACTGAGTGTGTGTAAAGGATCAAGAATCAAATCGAAGAAGTTCCCTCTAGCTAAAAAAATGGGTTAAAAAACCCATAAGAATAAAAAACTCAGTGGATTGAAACACGTGAAATATGTTTAAATCTCTAAGTTCATAAAGTCACTTATACCTCGGAAGTATGAGAGGGAACCGAACCAACTCACTATTCTAAAAGGTACTTCTAGTACCTTTTATTTATCCTACATTTCTTAAACAAACTTCTACCTCACTATAATCAACTAGTTCTAGGTAAGTTTTTCTTTACAGATCATGCCAGCTAGTAAGTGAAAAAAGAATGAGATTATCTGACTATCACCAGTGTGCAGCCTTAATGAAATAATGCAACAAGGCAATGATGACCAGCAGCCTTCCAAAACCTATGAAACAATCCTGCAAAGAGCTGAACCTGAATTTGATCAACCCTCTCACTTTCACTATTAATTTTCAGGGAATACAGAAAATCCAGAGGACAGAGAACACATTCAACTACTCTACAAGCAATGCTGTGCTGCAACTGGCTTGCACCAGTTTGAACTGGCTCACAGCCAATTGTTAAATTTTCACTAATTTTGTGAGCTGGCTGTTAATCACTGTTAAAAATTAAATTATATAAACTTACAATTAACTATATTAAAGTGAAGGAATAAATAATCACAATCCACTATTCCCTAATAGTGAATTTCACTATATTTTACCTTTATCTATGCTCTTGGGTTAATTATACCTAATGTATGTATATAGTGGAAATGTTACATAATAGCGTACTATTGCACATCTCTTCCGGACTCCGCATTCAGATGACACATTGGTAGTTTTAAATCAGCCATGATTTAAATATGTAAACATATTTACACCACAGAAACCAGCAAGTGCAACAGATCCAGGCTTTTTCATACTAGAGAGCCAGATGTTGAATATTTACCAGCACACCATTGCCCACAGGGAAGCACTCAGTAAAATTCTGACTCTGAACATATGACCCAGTTTCTTTGACAAATAAATTGCAAGGGAAAGAAAAAACATACAGATTAAGACTTAAGAATAATCAAGATAGTGTAATATTAGTGTAACATAAACCAATGGAACAAAGCATAGGGTAGAGAAAGAGGCCTAGACATAAGTGGGCAACTGATTTTTTTTTCCTAAAGATTTTATTTTTTTATTTGTCAGAGAGAGAGGACAAGCAGGGGGAGTGGCAGAGGGAGGGAGAAACAGGCTCCATGTTGAGCAAGGAGCCCAACACGGGACTCGATCCAAAGACCCTTGGATCATGACCTGAGCCGAAGGCAGACGCTTAACCAAGTGAGCCACCCAGGTGCCATGCGCAACTGATTTTTAACAATGGTGTTTCATGTGCTGTAATAACTGGATATACATATGCTAAAAAAAGAAAAAAAGGGAACTCTGATCCCCACCTCACACTGAATACAAAAATCAACTCAAAATGGATCACAGACCTAAATATAAAAACCCAAATTATTAAACTTACTGGAGAAAACCTTTGTGATATTAAATTGGGCAAAGATTTCTTAGCTTTGAGACCAAAAGCAGGATCAATAAAAGATAAAGATGATAAAAAATAGACTTCATCAAAACTAAAAACTGCTGCTCTTCAAAGGACACTGTTGAGAGAATGAAAAGACAGGCCACAGACTGGAAGAAAATATCTGCAAATCACAAACCTGATAGAGGACTTAAATCTGGAATATATGAAGAACTCTCAAAACACAGTAATAAAAAAACAGTTATAAAATGGGCAATGTCAACACTCTTTATTAAAGAAGATATACAGATGGCAAATAACCTATAAAAAGTTGCTTTAACATCATTAATGAGTCAAAAGGGAAATACAAAACTCCAATGACATATAAACCTATTATAATGGTTAAAAATCATAAAAACTGGAACAACCACTTTAGAAAGGAGTTTGTCAGTTTCTTAAAAAGTTATATATACATCTGCCATATAGTCAGTCCAACCATTCCACTCCTAGGCATTTACACAGGAGAAATGAAAATGTATATCCCAGAAAGACTTATACACAAAAACGTTCATAGCAGCTTCAACCGTAATAGCAAGAACTGGAAACAACCTAAATGACCAGCAGGTAGATGGATAAAGAACCTGCAGTCTATCTGTACAGTGGAATACTGCTGGACAATAAAAAGGAGTGAACTATTGATACATGCAGCAACATGGATGAATCTCAAAAGTGTGCTCAGTGAAAGAACACAGGCAAAAAAGAATACATGATGGATGATTCCATTTACAGAAAACTGTAGCAACTGCAAACTAATCTTTAGTGACAAAAAGTAGATCACTGGCTGCCTAGGGGAAAAGGGCCTGGAGGGAGGGATGACAAAAGGATAAAAGGGAACTTTTGGGGTTGATGGATATGCTCATCATTTTGATTGTGGTAATGGTTTTACAAGTACATATGGACGTCAAGGCTCGTGAGACTGTACATACTAAATATATGTCACTCATTGGATGTAAACTCTATCTCAATAGTACTGTTTTAAAAAGAGATAAGAGATATACCAATTGAGATGTATATTTCAATATTAATTCAAACAAAGAAGTTGTTTTAAAAAGAGATTTTGAAACAATCAGGAAACTGACAAACTGCCCATATATGGGACATTATTCCAGTTAAAAAGAGTAGACTTTTAGGGGCACCGGGGTGGCCCAGCCAGTTAAGTGTCTGACTCTTGGTTTTGGCTCAGGTCGTGATTTCAGGGTCGTGAGACTGAGCCCCCACATCAGGCTCTGTGCTCAGCGGGGAGTCTGCTTAAGACTCTCTCTCCCTCTCTGTTTGCCCCTCCCCCTGCACTCGTTCTCTCTCTCAAATAAATCAATCTTAAAAAAAAAAAAAAGAGTAGACTTTTGGATAGAACACTCTGAAACATTTAAGAATGATATGATATCCTGGGGGGAAGAGGAAATGTGTAGAGATATATATGAAACAAAAATGGCCATGATTTGATAAAAGTCTAAGAGGAATAACTTAGATGGAGGTTCATTATACTATTTTTTATATACATCCTTCTATAACATAATCTCTAATACAGATCTAAAAATAAAGAAATGTTAAGGATTCATGAGAGTCCTTTAGGCTACTTGTGACAGAATTAGGAAACCAGCAGAACTCATTTCTTTTTTTTTTTAAGATTTTATTTATTTTTTTGACAGACAGACACAGCAAGAGAGGGAACACAAGCAGGGGGAGTGGGAGAGGGAGAAGCAGGCTCCCTGCTGAGCAGGGAGCCCGATGTGGGGCTCGATCCCAGGACCCTGGGATCATGACCTGAGCCGAAGGCAGACACTTAACCTATTGGACCACCCAGGCACCCCTACAGCAGAACCCATTTCTATAATGCTATTCTGATTACAGACTATAATCTAGTTCTGATTTCTAAAACTGATGCAATGAATTTGAGGATTCTTTCATAACTCAGATGACCTAATAGAAGTTAATAAATTCCAAAAAGTTCAGTAAGAACAGACTTTGTGTTAAGACCACAAAAGAAGTACTTTTTGTGTCTGCTTGTCTTAAACAACATCGTATCTAAACATGAAGGGCTAGAACATAAAAGGGTAAGGCATATGGGAGATGCAGTCTTGAAGTGATACACAGACACTCAAAGTGAAGCAAACAGTGGAGCTCAGAAGAGAGAACGCTGGCGGCAACTGATTCCCTCCTTGAAAGTGATCGCCCTGCCCCCACTCACTCTGGGGCACACCATTCACGAGTGGATGTACAGATGTGCCCAATGCATCCTCCCTTCCCATCTGTCATTGCAACAAGCCATGTTGGGAGCAGTATAAAATCACTAAGGACAGGCTCGTTAACCTTATTCTCCATTGACTACAAATTATTACAAAAACACATTCTATGAAAGCTCTGTGAGGCAGATCCCATTTCCTATCTGAATTGGCACCAAATGCAGTTTTTACTGGCAGTTTTAGCAGGCTGGATTTTCAACAGGAAGAGATATATAATTAATCCCTCAGTTCCAGAGGGATGAAAGCGGTTATATTTCTGTTATAAAAGCATTGTAATTGCTATCACTGTAAATTTAACACCCCCTTCCCTCCCCCCCCACCTTCTGACTAATTCAAAGACCTTCACAGTTCTTGGTATATTACCAAAATCTTGGGAGATGACTTTCCATCAAAGCTGCTTATAAATATAAAGTGGTCTAATCTATGATCTGTAATGTGAATAATGCTATATGCAAATTTGATAGTTAAACATTTGTTTCTAAATGGGTGAAATTATAGAAGAAATAGAACTGTTTTAACAACTGTTACTTTATTTAAAAACAAATGAGGCAATAATGCTAACATTTACTGCATGCTTACTAGGCGCCAGATGCTATTCAAAGCACTTTACATTAATTTGGTCATGATCATTAATCCCATGAGTTAGATCCAATTAATAGCTCCATTTTACAGGTAAGGAAACTGAGGCAGAGGTCATATGTTAACAAATGAAAGAACCATGTTTCATATCCACTCATTCTATCTCCAAAGCTCAGACTCAAACTCTGTGCTTTTTAGGGAATAAGAGGGCAGAGAAATACACTCAGAAGACAGTCAAGATGTGGGCAGAGAAAACATATGTAATGCCAAATGTCCAAATATCCATTCAGTCAATACGTTTTCACCTCAATACGTGAAAGGGTGCAGGGAACCGAAAAAAAGTGGGTTCTAGAAATAAAACTTGATTGACTACTTAACCAGGGCAAGTGGATTTAACCTAACACGTAAACAATACCTCTTACTTCCTTCCCAAGTACTGAAAGGGAAGTGAATTTGATGCTAAACTTGTGAGCTCCTCAGAAATTTGCCATATACATTTTAAAGAGGTGTTTTCCGGCTTTAAGAAAATTCAATCTTCACTGTCTAAAGCAAAAAATACTTGGAAACAAACTACAGCAAAAAATATTTCATTGCAGGTATTTTGTAATGATGCTTCCTCAACACTCTCTTTTCATAAGGACTTTTTACTTTTTTTTTTATTATTATGTTATGTTAGTCACCATACAAGGATTTTTTTACTTTTAAGGAAGGAGGGGAGCATTGTTCCATATTACTGAAGAGGGAAGTCCTCAGCCACCCTAGCAGCCCTTCCTCTGCTCACACAACCAACATCTCCCCTTTTCAGTTCTTCATAGCAAATTGGTGTAAATGGCACTTTTCAACCATTCCTGCCATTCACTACAGGTAAGAGCATGAATGTCTGTCCAACAATATCTGCTTTGAATGCTAGCTCTGCAATTCTTAGCAAGTCCTTTCACCTCTATGTCTCCCCATGAGGTCAGCAACAGTGTCGACTCCTTCACCGAGGGGCAGCAAAGGGTTAAGGAGTTAAGACATGGAAGCATTTAGAGCAGCTCCTGGCACACAACAAATGCTCTGTAAATGTTAGATTTATTCTTATAGTCTTGTAGCAAAATACTCCCAAGACATCACCGCAAGCATCCTCAGACATGTGATAAGGAACACGTAATACTTCCATAATGAAAGGGGGAAGGAGGGAAGAAGAAAAGGAAGGGCATAGCACATCTGTCAACAAAATGTGTCCAATCTGAGGAAAATATATGCTCTTTGGGGTGTATGTCTGAACATAAGCGAGGGTACATTAAATTAATCTATCAGGAAGTTCTAAACTGAGAGGTGCGCTGATATACATTTTGGCTGGGTGCTAGATCAGCCTGAGAGTTAGGTCAGCATTCAGATAAAGTGGACATCAGAGAGCATCACCGTCATCAGATGTACTTCTCAAATGCAAACATAATATTGAAATTATCAAAAAACTATAATAGTATTATTGTGATAATTTTAAAGTGTGACAGGGCAGTGCAGAAACAAGAACTTCACAGCACGGTGGGCTGTTGGATGGCCATGCCCCTGGCCCAGCTCCTGCAGTTCTAACTAGACGCTCACTGTCCACTGCAGTCAGCAGAGAAGAAGGGGGTCTGCCAGCTAGCTCTGCTAGGACTCTGCAGACTGTGAGACTGCCACCAAATCATTAAGTACTATTTTGTCTTCCAGAGTAGCCAACTGAATTATTTTGTCTAATATTATAAAAGCTAGAGTACCTCAATCAATTCCATAGATTAGAGTTATGCTATAATTGACTCTATTATTCTGCCTTACATAGCCTGAATTTGTATAAATGGTTTATTGGCTCAAAAAAGATGTAATTTTTCCTGAAGGTGTCTAGTTAACTCACTTTCTCAACATTCACATAAACTTTAATCTACTTCCTTAGTTACCTGTCTAAATATTCACATTGTTAACTTATTTCTTTAATTCAAAACATTTCTTAGTTGTTCTGAAGAGTAAATTAACAGCTTCCATAATCATCAATCATTGCAGCATTTTACTCTTGCAATAAGAATAAGGATAGCAGATATTTACATAGCATTAACTACATGCCAGGTCCTCCTGTGTGATGCGCGCGCGCACACACACACACACACACACACACACACACACACACACACACACAGCCAACCAGTCCTTATAACAACGCTAAGATGTAGGTACTATTATTATTCCCATTTTACACATGAAGAAAACTGGCATAGAGAGAATAAAAAACTTGCCCAAACTAGTATGTGGCAGAGTTGGGATGTGAACCCACATGCTGGCCGGGGGTCTGTGCTTTTAACCACTGGACACCTTGCCTCTCTGCAGCTGAAGAATGAGGAAGAGTTAAATCAGTGAAGAGTGAAGGGAGTTTGGAAGTGAGGTAGGGAAAAAAAGGCCACAGCACTTGCAGCAGCACTCTGGCATGCATGGGGTGGGGGCAGGAGATTCTTCATTCTTCAGCTTGCGAACGCCAGATGCGGCCACGTGCTGAACCCACAGAAGGCACCCGAGCAGCGGCACTTGAGGGCTCTGAGGGGCACAGACCACGCAAGACTGTACAGGTCAGATCAAGGGGCAGGAAAAGAACAGCAAGTCACTGGGGTCTTGCACCAGGGGTGAGGACATTGCGACCCGAATGCCAGTGTGAAAGCCGCAGTGCTGTGGAAATGGCTGGTCGCAGATGAGAAAGCAGGAAACCCTGTGACAGACCGGACGAGAGGACGGTGAGGAGTGGAGATGAGAGGAGATGAGAAGGGACCTATTGCCAGGGCAGGGTGACAGACTGGATCTGGGGGAAGGAAGGGGGTCGAGAAGAAGGAAGTCTCAAGGATGACTCCTAGGTTTCTGATTTGTGCAACTGGATGGATGGCGACGGGCTGTTCCACAAGATGGAAACACCTGATGAGGACAGAGGTTTCTGGACTTCTCCTGGACATGTGGAGCAGGAGGAGCATCTGCGATGTCCGTGGGAGGTGTCCAGAGTAGGCAGCTAAGTACACACACACCCGGAGCCCACGCTGGTGGTGGGAGCCAGAGATAGAGTCTGGAGTCTGCATGTAAATGACGATTCAAGCTGCAGAGGTGCATGAGATCCTATAAAGGACACTAAAAAGAGGGCCTATGGCAGAGCCCTGAAGAACTCGACATTTTAAAAGACCAGAAAGACAAGGATGAGTCTCCAAAGGAGGCGCTGAGAGGCAGAAAGAAAACCAGAAGAGTACAGATATCACAGAAACCAGGGAAGGCAAGCTTAAGAAGAAATCAATAAAGCCAAATGCTCTGACAGATCAAGAAAGATGCCGATGGAAACATCTATCAGGTGTGGAGACATGTGGTGACTGTTTCCGAAGGGAAATGGGGACAGAGCCAGACCTGGAGTGAAGTGAGGCTGAAGTGAGAGGAGAGGAAATGAAGAAAGAGTACATATAATCCTGAGAAAGGTAGCTGAATGAGAACGTGGGGCAAGAGTAGCAGATTTAAAATAGGTGACACTGAGCATGTTTAAACTGTTGATAAAGACCAAAGTGGGGAGGAAAGTGAATATACCTCAAAGGGAGGGAGCTGACAGTGTGAGGTTTCTCCACAGGAACAGGATCCAAAGCCTGAGCAAGTGGCAGGAGAGATGGCGCCTCTATCTTACCACGAGGGAAGGAGGCTTGGAGGCAAGCCGGTGCAGGCCGGTTTGTACCTTTAAGAGTGGAAAGATGATAAAGTTCCCATCTGATGGCTCCCAATTTCTGTGTGACATAGGAGGCAAAGTTGTATCCAGAAAACAAAAGAGGCTGTGTGGATATGGGAAGGAGGGGGGGAGGGGAAAGTGGGGGCAGTGTCAGGGTTTTGAGGAGACACGAAGGATGGAATTGATCGTTGTAAAGAGTGGGAGAAAGAGTGAGTGCAAGAAAAGAGGAATGCTGGGCAGTGTTGAGGGCTCGTTTCAGAATGCAGAGGATTGAGAACTTACAGGGGTTCCTGCCGGCTCTGCGGTGTGAGCTGCAGTGCTCAGCCTGAGGGTGCAGGGAGTGAGAAGGCAGACAGCTGGTGGTCATCCAGGAGGCGGGTTTTGCTAGCAAGGCACAACAAAAGATCCAAGGGCAAGGGAGTTTAAGGACTGGGCAAGGATGCTAGAAGTGGATCAGGGACCTCAGCTCCATAAAGAAAGAGGGAGGATGGACTCAGAATAAAGGGACAGAAGATGAGGGTCCTGATAAGAGGAAGACTAATTACAGTACAAGCTGCTGATGGAAAAGAGGTTGTGGGCGCTGGGTGGAATACCTAAACTTAACTCATTAATTATCATTAATAATCAGTCACTAGATTATTTGAATTATTAATGAGTTTGATTATTCATTAATATATCAAGATCAACCTTCTGTGACATAATAAAAGGTGAGCTTCCTGCTCTGTGAAGCACACTTAGAAATCGTTAGGAAAAAGACCAACAACCCATGGGGAAAATGAATAAAATACCCACTTGGCTGGAGATTCCTCCTCCAGGGGGCCGGGGGACTCTTCCACTGCTGTGGTCTCCTCCATTGGTGCAGTCTGCTCCACGTCACTGAAAAGCAGTGAGAATCATTCTAGTCACACAAATATATTCACATCAATGCTCTTACATATGCAAGATTAAAAAAAATACATTTTGGGGGCGCCTGGGTGGCTCAGTTGGTTAAGCATCTGCCTTCGGCTCAGGTCATGATCCCAGAGTCCCAGGACTGAGTCCCGCATGGGGCTCCCTGCTCAGCAGGGAGTCTGCTTCTCCCTCTGACCCTCCCCCCTTCTCATGCTCTCTCTCTCAAATAAAATCTTTAAAATAAAAAAAAAATACATTTCAATATCCTTTTTCGTAAGTAAATACCATTCAAGTAATTATATACACAAACAGGTAATCTGCATCAAAATGAAAATGAGAAAACTGCTAATCCACTGAAATTACTTGAAAGATGTGAAAAGTACTTTTAGAAATAGAAGTTTCTACGAATGGCCTAAAATTAAAAACAGCTTATAATAAACAAGAACAATTATTTAAAACTCTTACTGTCCTAGGAAATTCCAAGTATTACCAGAGGCCATAAAATTTCTCAACCTGTGCTTTTAGAATGTGTTCAAATGTAAGCAACCATCAACAATACAGACTGCTAAATACATAGGATGTCATATATGAACCTCATGGTAACCACAAACCAAAAGCCTGTGATACACAAAAAATAAAGAGAAAAGTATCCAAACATAGTATTAAGAAAGTCATCAAATCACAAGTGAAGAAAGCAAGAGAAGAAAGGAAAAGAGAAGAAATAAAAAAAAAAAACAACAACCAGGAAATGATTAACAAAATGGCAGTAATGCACACCTATCAATAACTGGACTAAATGCTCCAGTAAAAGACATAAGGTGACTGAATGGATTAAAAAAAAGCAAGACCCATCTGTATTCTGCCTACAAGAGATTCACTCAGACCTAAAGACATACACAGGCTGAAAATGAAGAGATGAAAAAAACATTTACCATGCAAATAGAAGCAAAAAAAAAAAAAAAAGCTGGGGTATCAATATTTATATCAGACAAAATAGACTTTAAAACAAAAACTCTAACAAGAGACAAAGAAGAGTATTATATAATGATAAAGAGATCAATCCAAGAAAAGAATATAACAATTATAAATATCTATGCACCCAACACAGGGGCACCTAAACATATAAAGTAAATGTTAACAGACATACAGGGAGAAATCAACAGTGATACAGTAATAGTATAAGACTTTAACACCCCACTTACATTAATGGATAGATCATCCAGACAGAAAATCAATCAGTGGCTTTGAAAGACACATTAGGCCAGAGGGACTTAACAGATACAGAACAAACCATCCCCAAACAGCAGAATATACATTCTTTTCAAGTGCACTTGAAATATTCTCCAGGATAAATCACATGTTAGGCCACAAAATAGGTCTCAATGAATTTAGAAGGCTGAAATCATATCAAGCATCTTTTTCTGATCACAATATAAAGCCAGAAATCAGTTACAATAATAAGACTGGAAAAAACACAAACATGTAGATGCTAAGCAACATGCTACTAAAAAACCAATGGGTCAACAAAGAAATCAAAGAGGAAATCAAAAATACCTTGAGACTAATGAAAACACAATGGTCCAGGGGCACCTGGGTGGCTCAGTCAGTTAAGCACTGCCTTTAGCTGAGGTCATGATCCCAGGGTCCAGGGGTCAGGCTGCCTGCTCAGCAGGGAGCTTGCTTCTCCCTCTCCCTCTGGCCCTCCCCTGGCTTGTGCTCTCTCTCTCTCTCTCTCAAAGAAATAAAATCTAAAAACAACAACAGCACAACGGTCAAAAATCTTTGGGACACAGCAAAAGCAGTTCTAAGAGGGAAGTTTATAACGATGCAAGCCTATCTCAAAAAACAAGAAAAATCTCAAACAATTTAACTCTACACCTAAAGGAACTGGAAAAAGAGGAACAAAGCCCAAAGTGAGTATAAGAAAAGAAATAATAAAGATCAGAGCAGAAATAAATGAAATAGAAACAAAAAGCACAATGAAAAGGTCTATGAAACTAAGAGCTGGTTCTTTGAAAAGATAAATAAAATTGATAAACCTTTAGCCAGATTCATCAAGGGAAAAAAAATAAAAAGAGAGAACCCAAATAAATAAAACTGTAAATGAACGATAAGTTATAACTGACACTACAGAAACACAAAGAATCATAAGAGACTACTACAAAAAATTATACACCAACAAACTGGACAACTAGAAGAAATGGATAAATTCCTAGAAACAAACAATCATCCTAGACTGACCAGGAAGAAATAAAAAATCCGTAACTGGCCAATTATTAGTAATGAAATTGAGTTAGCAATCAAAAAAACTCTAGGAGTAGATGGTTTCATAGGTAAGTTCTATCAAATATTTAAAGAAGAGTTAATACTTATCCTTCTCAAACTATTCCAAAAAAATAGATGAGGAAGAGGGCGCCTGGGTGGTTCAGTTGGTTGGGCGACTGCCTTCGGCTCAGGTCATGATCCTGGAGTCCCAGGATCGAGTCCTGCATCAGGCTCCCTGCTCAGCGAGGAACCTGCTTCTCCTTCTGGCCCTCCGGCCTCTCATGTGCTCTCTCTCTCTCTCTCATTCTTACTCTCTCAAAATAAATAAATAAATCTTTAAAAAAAAATAGAAGAGGAAGAAATGCTTCCAAATTTACTCTACAAGGCCAGGATTACCCTTACACCAAAGTAAAAAAAAAAAAAAAAAAAGACACTACAGAAAGAATTACAGGCCAATATCCCTGGTGGACATAGATGTAAAAATCCATAACAAAATATTAGCAAACAGCATTCAATTCATTTACCATGATCACATTGGATTTATCCCAGGAATGCAAGGATGAACTCAATACCTGCACATCAATCAACGTGACATACCACATTAACAAAATGAAGATGAAAATGATATGTCCATCTCCATAGATGCTGAAAAAGCAATTCACAAAATTCAACATCCATTCATGATAAAAACTCTCAACACAGTGGGTATAGAGGGAACATACCTCAACATAATAAAGGTCATATATGAAAAACTCATAGCCAATATCATACTCGATGGTGAAAAACTGAGAACATTTCCTCTAAGATCAGGAACAAAACAAGGATGTCCACTCCCACCACTTTTATTCAACATAGTGCTAAAAGTCCTAGCCACACCAATCACACAAGAAAAAGAAATAAAAGGCATCCAAATAGGTAAGAAATAAAACTGTCACTATTTGCAGATGACATGATAATATATATAGAAAACCCTAAATTACCCACCAAAAAATCATTAGAATAAATGATTTCAGTAAAGTTGCAGGACAAAATGAATATACAGAAATCTGTTGCATTCCTATATATTAATAATGAATTAGCAGAGACATTACAAAAACAATCCCATATACAATTGCATTAAAAAGAATAAAATGCCTATGAATAAACTGAACCAAGGAGGTGAAAGACCTGTACCGTGAGAACTGTAAGACACTAATAAAAAAATCTGAAGACAACACAAATAGATGAAAAGATACTCTATGCTCATGGATTGAAAGAATTAATATTGTTAAAATGTCCAGGCCACCCAAAACAATCTATAGATTCAATTCAATCCCAAAATGCCAATGGTATTCTTCACAGAACTAAAACAAACAATCCTAAAGGTGTATGGAACCACAATACCCCAAATAGCCAAAGCACACTTGAGAGAAGAACAAAGCTAAAGAGAGCACAATCCCAGATTTCAAACTATACTACAAAGCTGTAATAACAAAACAGTATAAACTGACACAATAATAAAGATAGAGATCAATGCAACCGAAGAGAGCCCAGAACTAAACCCATGCTTATATGGTCAACTAGTGTATGACAAAGGAGGCAAGAACATGCAATGGGGAAAAGACAGCCTCTTCAACAAGTAGTATTGGGAAAACTGGACGGCTACATGCAAAAGGATGAAACTGGACCACTTCCTTACACCATACACAAAAATAAACTCAAAATGGATTAAAGACCTAAATGTAAAAACCGAAACCATAAAATTCCCAAGAGAGAGAAAGAAACAAACCATAGGTATGAAACTCTTGGACATCTGTTTAGCAATATTTTTCTGTATCTGTCTCCTCAGTCAAGGGAAACAAAAGCAAAAATAGACTATTGGGACTACATTAAACTAAATAAAAAGCTTTGCACAATGAAAGAAACCATCAAGAAAATGAAAAGGTGACCTACTGAATGGGAGATCTTTGAAAAGGGGTCAATATCCAAAATATATAAAGAACTCATACAACTCAACACCAAAAAACCTAACAGTCCAATTTAAAAATGGGCAGAGGAGTTGATTAGACATTTCTCCAAAGAAGACATACAGATGGCCAACAGACACATGAAAAGATGCTCAACATCACTCATCATGAGGGAAATGCAAAAATCAAAACCACAATGAGATATAATCTCACACCAGTCAGAAGAGCTAGTATTAGAAAGACAAGAAATAACAAGTGTTGCTGAGGATGTGGAGAAAAGGGAATCCTTGTGCACTGTCGGTGGGAATATAAATGGGTGCAGCCACTATGGCAAACAATATGGAAGTTACTCAAACAATTAAAATAGAATTACCCTATGATCCAGCAATGCCACTTTGGGTATTTACCCCACCCCCCAATGAAAAGATGAATTGTATGTATGTATGTATGTATTATTTATTTATAAGATTATTTATTTAAGAGAGAGAGTGCATGCACAAGCGGGGAGAGGGGCAGAGGGGCAGAGGGAGAGAGAGAATCCCAAGCAGACTCCCCACCAAGCATGGAGCCTGATGCAGGGCTCAATCCCACAACCTGAGTCAAAATCACAAGTCAGGGCGCCTGGGTGGCTCAGATGGTTAAGCGTCTGCCTTCGGCTCAGGTCACGATCCCAGAGTCCTGGGATCGAGTCCCACATCGGTCTCCCTGCTCCTTGGGAGCCTGCTTCTCCCTCTGCCTCTCTCTCTCTCTCTCTCTCTGTCTCTCATGAATAAATAAATAAAATCTTAAAAAAAAAAAAATCACAAGTCAGATGCTTAACCAACTGAGCCACTCAGGTGCCCCAAAAGATGAATTCTATTTTATTTTATTTTATTTTATTTTATTTTATTTTATTTATTTGAGAGAGAGAGAGAGCAAAAGCACGAGTAGGGTGAGGGGCAGAAGGGAGAAGCAGACTCCTCACCGAGCAGGGAGCCCAATGCAGCACTTGATCCTGGGACCCCGGGATCATGACCCATGCCAAAGGCAGACGCTTAACCAGCTGAGCCACCCAGGATCCCCAAAAGATGAATTTTAAAAGATATATGCACCCTTATATTTATTGCAACATTTACAATAGTCAAGATATGGAAGAAATCTAAGTGCCCACTGATAGATGAATGGATAAAGAAGATGTCCTATATATGTACCAATGGGATATTATCAGCCATAAAAAAGGATAAAATCTTGCCATTTCTGACAACATGGATGGACCTAAAGATATTATGTTAAGTGAAATAAGACAGAGAAAGACAAATACCGTATGATTTCACTCACACGTGTAATCTAAAAAACTAAACAAATGAAGAAAAAAAGACTCATAAATCCAGAGAACAAACGGGCAGTTGCAGCAGGGGCATGGGGTGGAGGAGGCTGGGCGAGATAAGTGAAGAGGATTAAGGGGTATAAACTCCAGTGATAAAATACACAAGTCCTGGGGATGAAAGTACAGCATAGGGATATAGTCAGTAATACCGTAATACTTTTTATGGCGGTGACAGATGGAAACTACAGTTAATGTGGTAAGCAGTTCACAGTGTATATCGTTGTTAAATCGCTATGTCATGTGCCTCAAACTAATAGAATATTGTATGTCAACTATAATTCAATAAAAAATTTAAAAAATTCTCAACCTACAAGTGTCAAATGACTCACAATACACAAGAATACACCATAACAAACTTTTAGAAAATGATGGAAACATTCCACAATAATGAGTGTGCAGAAAACAAACAGGCTGGTGATAACTGTGCCAGAAAAATAAGGCTCTGAAACATCAATTTATATACCATCACATCTAAATACAATCTACAGATTAGAAATTATAGCACAATGAGACACAATGTGAATTCTAATACACATGATCTTAATTTTTCCTTTTTATGTTAGCATTAATCCTATATGATTATTACTTTAAAAAAAAAACAGTACCAGCAAAAGAAATTTCATTTTCAGGGAAATGCTAAAATTAGTCACTATAACTATATCCATTAGAAATATTTCATACTCTACATACAGACCCCAGCACTTTTTCATCTCCCATTAAGGAAAAAGTATCACAACATAAGCTATTTTTTAAAAAGCAAAGATAAATTGAACTGTAATAACAGAACTGACTTTACATTTAAGATTTTTTATTCAACATGCAAAGCTATTGTACTGAACTTTAAAAAAAATAATTTTTTAGACCCAAAATTTGAATAATTAATTTTTTCAAAGTTTATTTATTTTTTTTAGTAATCTCTACACCCAGCGTGAGGCTCAAACTCAGGACCCCAAGATCAGGAGCTGCATGCTCTTCTGACTGAGGCAGCCAGGCGCTCCAAATAATTAACTTTTACTTTTAAAAAAACGGTCGGAAATCAAATGCACTCTGAGTTTGGAAGGACGCGGCTGCTGCTCTGCCTGGTGGAGGCCCCTTCGCAGAGGCTACCTCTGTACATCAGCTGACCCGGGCAGGGTCACAGAAGGTTCTGGAACCCAGGGGCCCCGAAATCTAGCAGCAGCACACAAATTACTCCAACTTTCTCTTTATTCCCCTGGCAACATAATAAACCAAGGGGATAAAAACCAGGTATAGGTATATTGGTAATTCATAGCTTTCAACAATTAAAAATCATAAAAGGGCGATGTAAACACCAGCATTTCTTAAACTTGAGCAGCTAATCTTAAAAAAGGAGAGAAATCACAGATCTCCCTCCTGTGTTGACCTAAATTATTTAATGAATAAACAAAAAACTAACGTGCTTACAGCTCTTATAGAACCATGTGATCAAAACTACAGAACCATGGGGTTTCAAAATTAGCAACAATTTATGTTGGTGGATTTTGTTATTTTGTTGAAAGTAGATAATCAATGCTGGATTTACAGAAAAAAGATAAAGCCCCAGGGCCCATGTGTATATTTTGACTTCAGTTATATGAATGCAGAAAATGCCTATTTGCACAAGTACATTCCACAAAGCGATGTTAAACACTTTAAGGCTTTGTTATCAAATTCAGACTTCACACTTACCCAAATCTATGACCGCAAACAGATTTTAATCGAATGTTACTTAATTATTACATAAAACCATCTTGCTCTTTGCCAAGATGTCCATCGACAGATGAATGGATAAAGAAGATGTGGTATATATACACAATGGAATATTATGCAGTCATCAAAAGGAATGAGATCTTGCCATTTGCAATGACATGGATGGAACTGGAGGGTGTTATGCTGAGTGAAATAAGTCAATCAGAGAAAGACATGTATCATATGACCTCACTGTATGAGGAATTCTTAATCTCAGGAAACAAACTGAGTGTTGCTGAGTGGTGGGGGGTGGGAGGGATGGGGTGGCTGGGTGATAGACATTGGGTAGGGTATGTGCTATGGTGAGTGCTGTGAATTGTGCAAGACTGTTGAATCACAGATCTGTACTTCTGAAACAAATAATGCAAGATATGTTAAGAAAAAAGAAAAAGAAGAAGATAGCAGGAGGGGAAGAATGAAGGGGAGTAAGTCGGAGGGGGAGAGGAACCATGAGAGACGATGGACTCTGAAAAACAAACTGAGGGTTCTAGAGGGGAGGGGGGTGGAGGTATGGGTTAGCCTGGTGATGGGTATTAAGGAGGGCACGTTCTGCATGGAGCACTGGGTGTTCTGCACAATGAATCATGGAACACTACATCAAGAACTAATGATATAATGTATGGTGATTAACATAACAATAAAAAATTTAAAAAAAAAGAGAAACCATCTTGCTCTTTGAAATGAAAATTGGAAGGCACCATTACTGAAAACCGCTTTTGTGGGTGTGTTTCAATTGGTACCAAGAAAATAATATCTGATATGATATTTTTTTTAATTACCACAAACGGAGAAAATTCTACTTTCAACACAGGCACCCACTGTCAAACTGCTGAAGAAAACCATTAACATTGGAAATGGCTCATTGTACCATTTTGAAAACATCTTATCCATAAATTTAGTTAGCACTGCCAATGCCTTCAAAGAGGAATACTAACTACAGCAAAACCCTCAAACTTTTATTTTTTTTAGAAGATTTATTTGTTCATTTTAGAGAGGTGGAGGAGCGGCAAAGGGAGAGAACCTCAAGCAGACTCCCTGCTGAGCAGGGAGCCCAGACACAGGACTTGATCCCACGACCCTGAGATCATGACCGGAGCTGAAACCAAGAGCCAGACGCTTAACCAACTGAGCCACCCAGGTGCCCCTGGACTGATGGCATTAAATAAGGTGGTAAATCAGGTGACTCAGAGGTATTACTTTTTAAAGTATGTATTATCAAAATAAAAATAAACAGAATTAAAAGATTCGTAATCAAGATTCTATCAAACCCTATACTGAGAAACATTCAACAAGTTTCTTTTTCCTCTCAGGGACAAGGCTTGGAAAGTCTGCCCCACAACATGCGCTGGGGGACCTCTTCCTTGCCCTGCGCTGCCCGGAAACACTTCTTGCCCAGTCTTTGCGGACACAGGAGGGCACTGTCCCTGCAGCCATGAAATGAAACAGCAGAACCAAGTGCCTCTTCTAAGTAGCAATACTGGCACAGATCTGACATACTATGAAGCCTCAGAAAAATGTCAGATTTGAACCTTCATTGAAACTTGTCATTGAGCTTAACCTGCAAATGATTTCATAAAATCAAGATGCAATGTATATGAGAACTTGGGGAGGTCACAGAAAAATAAAGTATAGAATATCCAGGAATTTAAAAAGCATTCTGAGGCCTATGTACAGTGCCATGTGCTAGGGCATTAGCAAATACAAATTTGTCTGGGCTAAAATATGATAAAAGAACTTTCAAAGTTGTTTTCAAATCTAATTGCAACATAGCAAACATGCTTTAAGAAGTCATCTCTCTAAACAAAAGCCTAAAATGAATCTCTACCTAATGGCACACAAATATAAAGACATTGAAAGCACAACAGAGAGTACTTTTTACGAAAGGAAAATAAAGATCCAGAGATTTCCACCTAATTGTAGGTTCACAGAAGGCACACATTTGCACCGTACCTGGTATCTTTACCTGATCCCCAGGTTCGAACTCCACATCCACCCATGTTGTCTTCAGTTCTGATTGCTCTAGAGAAAGAAAGAATATTCCTTTAAACTGGAAGGTGGTTTCCAATCTCCAAATCAGAAAAGCTGATCAGAAAAGCTGTCCCAGGATCAGCTCCCTGAGGAATAAGAGTACACTATATAAAGTCAACTAAATATTAACACATAACAGATTTGTACCATGTATTACCAAGACCATAAAGCGAAAACGGCAGTTCCAGAGGAACTGATATTTTCTCATTCCCACCATACCTCTCAAAATCTCGTTTCCCTCTCTGGTCAAAACCGTCAAAAGCTCTGTTCCCGGGGCCGCCTCTGCCTCGGCTTCGCATGGCCCCTCTTGGGCCTCCACGGCCTCTCAGGGGTCTGTCTCGATCAAATCTGTCAATGGGTCTAGAAAGAGATGGGTATAATCAAAAGTGGTGAACTGCATTTAAGGGCTAAGAAGACTCTTTTCAGAAAAAAAATTCTAGAAGGACACGATGGCTGAAATATACTGGAAAGAACAGCGGCTTGAAAAATAAAGTAATGGTTAATGTTTGCCGAATACTACTTACTACCTGAAGCACTGCTCTAAGCACGTCACATACAGAAATTAATTCTCATAAACAGAACTACAGTATACAACTATCATCCACAAATCAGGAAACAAGAGGCACAAACGAGGTAGGTAACTTGCCCAAGGTCATACGGCTGCTAGTGAGGATGCCAGACAAGAGAAGGAGATCCTGGGCAGCTCTTACTGTGGAGGGATATCCCTTTCTCTGGATCCGGTTTCCTCATTTATAAAATGAGGTTACATAAACTCCAAGATTCATCCCAGCTCTAATATTCAATATTTAAGTTAAATTTGGAATGTTTTGTATAACAGAAATAATTTAATTTCAAATTATGCCCCCTCCCAAATCTCCCTCTCCCAAACACGACTAGTCAGTGAGTGACACTTGGGGCTGAAAACATTAACCTGCAACCAACTCAATTCCACCCCCACTGCCCTACACAAACTTCCAAAGACAGCTGAAGCTCCTTGTTCTTAAAGCCAACAGCAACTTTTGTCTTTATGTCATTTGACCCCTTTTCATCATTGGACACCGTTGACCGTTAATTTTCCTCTGACCTCTCTGGCTTCTCTTTCCCGGCCTGTCCTTAAAAAATTATTTTTGTAATAGGTCATACTGAAACAGGGTACAAAATTCACAAGCTATCCCCCCTGCTCCGTAGCTACCCAATTCTACTTCTCACAGGTAGGCATACCCAGAGTCACATAAAGGGGCCAGTTCTATACCTTGCCTCCTTCATCTCACTAGTCTTGGTGCTCCACACACAGATGCCTCCCTTGTTCCTCTGGGTACCTGACTATCCTTACATGTACCTGCATTCCTGACTTCCTATTTCTGGCACATATCGTCCTCATCTCTACACTACTGCTGTGTGACCTTCATTCATGTGACCCTGCATCTCTCATTGGGGTCTCTGATTCCAGGCCACAAAGCCAGTAACTTCCTGGACATACCCTCTGTCCATGTCCTGGCCCTGCAGATACGTGAGCAACACTGACCCCTTGCTCCTCCTATGGTCCCCAACTCACAGCACGAAAGTACCTAAGCCAAGAACCAGGCTGTCTTCAACAGTCTTCCCCTCATCCCCTGCCACATCTGCTGGCCCAAGGCCTGACCACCCACCCACTTCTCACACCCATTCTTGGCCACGTCTCAAGTCACTGTCATTTTTTTATGAGGACTTGAAGCTACTGCAGGAAGGACCACATCTTTTTCATCATTACAACCTTACTTGAATAAGATAAATTATATTTTTTAATTTGTCAATTTGTCAATTTATATTTTTTAATTTGTCAAACTTGCACTAAATTATATTTTTTAATTTGTCATTTTAATTGTTAATTTTTTAATTTGATAATACATACTTTAATTTGTCAATTTAATTGTCAAGGCTTTAAAAAACATTTAAAATCATGACAAATTACTTACTGAACCCTAGTGGCATTAGTAGCTCAAGCACCAAAACCAGAGATATGTTCCAGTCTACTGTTATGACTGAAAACGTTACAATAAAAAGCTACTATATGATAGTGGGTAAAAAGATACAAAACTCACTATTCTCTTATTCAAAAAGGTTAAAAAAAATACAGAATCACCAATCATTAACTTTATGCAAGGCTCTTACAAGAAACATCATCCTAAATAAATTCTCTAGGTTGGCTTTTCTGCCTCCCATCTCCTCCACCCCGACCAAAACAAAATTTGTATTCTTTTTTTTTTTTTTTACCTTAGAGAGAGAGAAAAAGAATGTGCGCACGTGGCACGGAAGGGCAGAGGGAAAGGGAGAGAATCTTAAGCAGACTCCCCACTGAGCGTGGAACCCACGCAGGACTTGATCTCACCACCCTGAGATCATGACCTGAGCCGAAATCAAGAGTCAGCTGCTTAATGGCCTGAGGCACCCAGGCATCCCAAAACAAAATTTTTAAATAGAAATTGTCATAAAATTGATTCCATGTTGATAAATATCTGAAGCAGAGTTCTAAAACAATGACAAAATTAAAGTAACAATAAGTTCTTAACAAGGGAGTTGGACAGGGCCATAAAAGAAAAAAAATGTACTTAAATATTGAGAGGAAATGAAATACCAAAACATACATGGAAAATAATGCCAACAGTCAAAATCAGGTCTAAATTTACATGAAATCTACATCAGATACCAATAAAATACAAAGTCCTTTAAAATATAATAGTGATTGAAACTGACCCTAAAATAGCCCTGTGTGTTCTGGTTTATTTTAATCCCTTGAACCATTTTTTTCTTTACTCCACAGATTACCCACACCCCTACCCCCAATTATATTCTCAATCACTTCTTTATAATCCCTTGATTATAAAATATATCCTCTTTGTGCTTGTGTTGGCAGCACATATACTAAGAGGTGGAACAATAAAACATATCCTTTTTTTTTTTTTTTTTTACAGGTTAGTGAGCATTGAGAAATCCTGTACTCTATTTAGGAAGCTTGATTTGTGTTGTACTCACAAGCAAAAGCAAGGAAAATAACATTTCAGCCAAGCACCGTGCTTTACATCCCTGTAATCCACTCTCTGACAACAATCCTCATAAGCAGATACAAGCACCTGTTTTACAGGTAAAAGGAATGAAGTTCATGGAGGGGAAAGTGAGGGGTTAGTGTTTACTGGGTACAGAGTTTCACTCTGGAAAGATAAAAATGTTCTGGAGAAAGATGCTGGTGATGGTGGTACAACAGTGTGAATGTATTTAATGCCCTGCACTGCCATACATTTATAAGTGGTTAAAATGGTAAATGTTATGCTATATATATTTTATCCCAATTTTTTTAAATGCTTCCTTATGAGAAGAAAAAAACAAAACAAAACAAAAACATCTGAGTAAGTGATTCTTTCAGAACCGGAACAGACTTTGAATGACCAGCAGTAAACTTCAGGAAGAGCCAAAGAGTCAAAATAATCCAGACAGAAGCAGACTAATTTCCTAATAGCCTATGTTCAAAGAGTTCACTTAAGTTCATTATTTGGAGCCTAAAGAAAAATTCCTCCGGCATTAAAAACAGTAGTGGGCCCCCCCCCACCGCCCCACCATATGCAAGCTACCTGGCTGATCTCTGCACCTGAGCCACATGGACAGCTACTCCCAGCACCATTTCTGACACTGCTTCCATGTGAAAATATGTGTTCTGCCTTAGTGGAATAAAAATCCACATGAGCCGGCTGTGACCAGAGTACCCATCACTGCAACTCTGGGTCTTTGTTTCCCCATTCCTAAACATGGAGAGGACTGAATTAGATATACTCTGTTAGATTATCATGACTCTAGGGGCATCTTTGTGGCTCAGTCGATTAAGCATCCGACTCTTGACTTCAGCTCAGGTCATGATCTCAGGGTTGTGAATTGAGCCTGTGTCTGAGACTCTACGGTGGGCATGGAGCCTGCTTAAGATCCTTAAGGATCTGCTTAAGATCCTCTTTCTCCCTCTCCCTCTGCCCCATCCTCTGTGCGTGCATGCTCTCTCTCTTAAAAAAAAAAAAAAAAAAAAAAAAAAAAGATTATCAGGATTCTATAATTCTGTCCAATAAACATGTATAGGTATCATAGAAAACACATATCATGATTTTTCACTATCAGATAAGCGAAGAAGAAAGTCCAATTTATTATATTCAAACCTGGAGAAAGAGCTATGAGAAATGCTCTTATAGATTGTTAGTGATAGAGTAAATGGGCAGGTTACTAGGATAGTGATTGGGTCACTATGTATCAAAAGATCCCCCCTTACCCTAATTTGTTTTCACACTCTATGTACCCACCCAAACTTGCACTAAAGCACAAACTGGGTCCTAGGATACACGACACCCAGTTGAGGATCACTGCTTTATGGTTCCCACTTCTAGAACTCCCATCTAGGAAAGGTCCAACCCTAAGGGAATGATTACATTGTACTGCATCCAAACAACACATCATAATAGAACCATAAAAAATGTTTACCAAACATTGTTAAGGAGATGGAAAACACTTCTGCCATATCAAGTGGAAATGAAAGCATATGAAGGACTCAGTGCATATGTATTATCATCTTAATATTTAAGTGTATCTATGTATAAGAAAAAAAAGAAAAAATTAGGCCAGTGTTAAGTATTAGGTGGTAAGATAAGTAGTTTTAATTTTCCTTATAATTGCATGCATTTTCTAATGGTCAAATTGCCTTACGGATCTTTATTAATAGGAGAGTACTTTTTAAGAAATTAAGGAAAATAACTTTTCTGATAGTACATGACTTATCAAAAATAATTTCAAATTTCCTTGAAGGTAAAAATTACCTACATATACCTAATGTAATACATGAGAAGGACATGAGATATCACTTCTGTGGTATTCCTGCCAAAGTGCATGATATCATTCCATGAAGAAACATCAGACAAACTCAAATTCTGGGCTGTCCTACAAAATAACTGGCCCACACTCTTCCAAAATGTCAAAGTCATAAAAGATAAAGGAAGACTAAGGAGCTGTTCTACATTAAAGACAACTAAGTGCAATGCACATTCCTGGACTGCATCCTGAACCAGGCATTTTTTTTTCTTTTGCTAAAAGGGCATTATTAGGACAACTGGTGAAATGTGAGTACTCTGTAGATTACACGATTTAGAGGATTAGATAACAGAATTGTATCAGTGTTAATGAGTTGGATAACTGTACCATGTTTTTAGGAAATACATTTAAAGTATTTAGGGATAAAGAGATATTTCTGTACCTTACTCTTAAATGTCAAAGAAAAAAGGTGTGTGTGTGTGCGTGTGTGTAAAGGAAGGGAAGGAGGGAGGTATGTTAACACTTGGGGAATCTGGGTGGGGATATATAGGAATTCTTTGTCTAAGTCTTGCAACTTTCTATAAATCTGAAATTATTTTTAAAGAAAAAAGAAAAATCCCTCCATAATCCCATATCCCACCCTACCCCACCCTTATATACATGTATGATTTCACTTAATAGGCATTGTTTTGTGTTAACATATACTCACCCTTTTTAAGGACTCATTTTGCTACTTAAAAAAGCTGGAAACATGAGTTTGTGCTTTTGAGCTATAATTTCCTTATCTCCACAGAATAAATCCCTGAAGTGAGAAAAGAAAATACACATATGCTTCCCCAAATAAAGAGCTCTGATCCAGAAGGCTTTTTGTAAGCAAGCAGACTATGGCCATTACACAGCAAAATTGAAGTAATCACCAAAAATAGCAGAATTAAGCCTTTCTCTTCCCTCACCCTCCAACAGAGCGGCAGATACAGCATCTTGATGTTCTGACCATATAACTTCTAGGGAACACATCTGTTGAAGTCACCGCCTGCCTCTGCCCTCCCAGACTGAGCTACTCTGCTGGACTTCTGCACTTTTGGGGAGGGTGGGGGTGGTTAATGAACATGGTTTTACAAAGCCATGTCATTTGGTTAACTTGTAGCCAGGATCCTAAGTGGAACTGGTAGTCAAGAAGTTGAAAGACTTTGGGAATAATGGCTCCCTTGACATGAAACTACTGACAGCTGATAGTGTCAACACACACTGTTCTAGTCTCCTTCAGCCTTTTCTACCTATTTTCCTTTAAATGTGATTCACAAGTTGTTTGTTTAATCTAAACTCAGTGTTGTGCAGGTTGAATTATTAAACAAAAACTTGAGGCAGCAGGCACCTGTTATGCTGGTACCAAGCAGGAGACCCCAAGAACTGCTCTCCATGCACAGGTAGCCCACCCACTGCCCCATCACTCAGGAGTGGTGTCCAGCCACACCAGCCTGAGACCACCTTCCAGTTCAGAGCACTTTCTAGAGGAAGGTATGGGAGCCAGAAATTGGCGTCACACACTGTATCAGTTCTTCTTAAAATGTCATCATGAAAGCCAATTGGCCTAACCATGGAAGCAGGAACTTGTTTAAATTTGTTAGTAGTCTAATGGACTCTGAGAAACAAACTGAGGGTTCTGGAGGGGAGGGGGTGGGGGAATGGGTTAGCCTGGTGATGGGTATTAAAGAGGGCACATTCTGCATGGAGCACTGGGTGTTATGTGCAAACAATGAATCATGGAACACTACACCAAAAACTAATGATGTAATGTATGGTGATTAACATAATAATAATAATAAATAAATAAATAAATTTGTTAGTAGTCTAAATTAGTTAATTTTGACTTAATGTTAAGTCAAAAATCATAATTATATCCCAAGCCTAAACTGCAAAAGAAAATTTAACCAGTTTAACAGACTCCTGTCTAGTTTTTTATGGGAGTGCTTTGTGCAGTTATACCAATAAATAATTCATTTTTCACCATATAATCATTTCCCTCCTGTGTCACCTAAAGTAACCGCCAACTTCAATTGGCAAAATATTCCCAGGACTGGCACCATGAAAAGGTAGCAGTTCTCTTAAAACCCTCTGGCTCCCCCCCACCCTCCTGGCCGAGGTCTTCAGTACATACTTTTCATCTGTGAACTTCTCAGGTGTAAAGTCCGCCTGTCTCTCAGTCTCATAGGGTCGATACTCCCTGTAGGATCTGCGCTCTGCTCGGTCAAGTGTCACCTCCGTCCCCCGGCTGTCATTCCATCCCTGTTGCTCCCCTCTTCTGGGAGCTCGCCTCTGGCCTGCCAGGGACAAATCAGAAGGGACAGCTGGGACACCAGGTCCATGACAGCATGTTTACAGAGAGTTTTAAATTCCACTTTTCTGGAAGTCAAAGTCATAGGAAAATCTGGGAAGTTCAGAAACATTCAGAGAAGAAAAAAGTTGTGGATACTGCCAGGGCCCAGAGTCAACTACAATTGACCCTCGAGCAACACAGGTTTGAAGTGCATGGCCCCACGCAGACCTGGATTTTTTTAGATACAGTACAGTGGTGTCAATGTATTGTCTTCTCTAGCTTATCTGCTGTTAAGAATACAATACATAATACATACACAAAATACACACTAACTGACTGTTGTTGGTAAGGCTTCCAGTGAACAGTAGGCTATTAGTAGTTAAGTTTTTGGGAAGTCAAAAGTTGTATGTGGATTTTTACCTGCTCGGGAGGTTGGTGCCCCTAATCCCCACCAAGTTGGTTGAGTCAACTGTACTTCCTAATAAAACTTTTAAGATACTTATGTTCTCTTTCTCTTTTGTCCTAGGAAATGTAAACTATACCAACTAACTTATAATGACAGGTATCTCACAGAGTGTGACAGCTCTGGATAGACACATTTGCTAAACTAACTACTTGTGACAAAAGCAACTTTATTAAAACATGGTAGTTATGCTCCATACAGAAAAATTAAAGGATAAACACTCTGTATTTCAGATTGCACTTTAGATAAACTATGGTTTATGATTGGCTACTAAGGTTTTCATTTCTAAATAGTCGTACTGTTTACCTTTTTTTGCTTGAAAACAGATTTTCCTGCTCTCATGCTCTTTGTTGGGTTTTATGCATTTATGATCATACTTCTCAATATGAGCCCAAGCTGCTATCTGCCAACTCATACAAGGACCAGTCGGCACTCGAAGGGACATCTCTCATTTGCAGAGAGACCAGCACTCAGCCATGGCCACTAACAGGCTTCAATCTCTCCCTCTCTCTCTCACTTTACTCCTCTCTAGTTTTGATGCTTTAAAAATTCTTAGATTCCATGTCTGAAGGCAGCTAATACTTGGTAAATACACTGTGAAGAAATCTGTCGCCTCTTAAATCATCTCCCAAAAATGTATTTATTTTTCTTTATATGCATTTAAAAGGTCTCCATCTCAAACAGGATGTGCTATTTTTATTATAGTAGCTTCGATTTTCCTTGGTATAGCTTACCCTTCACATTGGTTGTATGGCTATAAAAATATTAAATGTATTTGAGTGAATGGATATTTTTTAAATTCCTAGATTCCTCTCTTCCTTAGACAACACATGACTCTTAAGGAATATATGTTTATACATATTTTTGTTTTCCTACTGAATACTTCCTATCTGAACTTTTTACTGGGCACATGTAAATATTAACACAGTTCCAATACCTTACTGATTCCATTTTAAAACAAAAATCAAGTCTGTGACACCACTAACATAAAATTGCACAATTTATTACTTGTTAGTTACCATAAACTATTTTTTTCAAATGTGAACAGTTACATAATAAATCTAAGTTCAATCTTAAATTAATGTCCCATAGCCTAGAGATGCTTAAATCCAGTTTGCATCCTGTACTGATGCCACAATCTAGCTTATGACATGTTTGGGACATGGGAAAGATGTTGTCATAGATAGATTTTCTCTTGCAGAAACAAAAAAAGAGACTGACACTTGTCCCAGAAGTATGCAATGCCAAATCTGAGGGCATGTATATTACTAATAGAGATCCAATTTGAAATGTTAGGTAGAAAATGTTATTATGAAAGTTAATTATAACAAGTTGAAAACTACAACAGACTATGAAATCAGCTAATATGCCAACAGCAACAATACTTTTCAGTACTTTTCCCTCAATGTAAAAAGTTATTTTAATGCAGCTTCAAATTTCCTATTTATAACCTATTTTTAAAAATCTTAATATTTCCACTCAACTACAGAATTATTTAGGAGCTATCGCACCTTTTTGCTTCCTCAAGGTTATTTTTTTAAAATTGTATCAATTAAATTTGGAATTCACCATTCAAAACTTAAAATGACATTTACTGCATACTTTGTATTAAAACGTCTTCCAAAGTTTTGGTGTACAAATTAAAAACCATTAAATACAACTGGCTACTTATCAGAATTATAAATACACTGCAAACATTTCATTCTCTCCCCAAAACCCAAACAAAGATAAAAGGGGTCCAGTTTTTTCCCCACAATTTAGTGCTAAGAGATCAAGACTGCAACTGAACCTAGTTTGTTTCTGTGCTGGGTCAGCAGCTCCAAGCAGATAATGCAAACACTGAATTTCTCTAGCCCTTTCCAATAAAAGCCTGGCACATGCTGTCTGATCACTGATCTAAACCCAAGCCCGTATGAAGGGACCGAATACAATAAAATTTACAGCGAGATTTCCTACAAAATAAAGTTGAGCTTTGACTCAAAGACAATAGTTCTGAAAGGTTAGGAAAAGCGAAGCTGAAATAGCCTCTATGGATTTCAAGAGTGAATTTCTCAAACAAGGCTCATCCAAGGATCTATATATGTTGTTAAATAGTGAAGGGCATTAAAAACCTGTTTCTATGGGAAAATCTTATGATTTCCACAACCACACCCAAAACTGTTTCCAATAAATGTCAAACATGTTTTGACTTTGATTCTTGTCCACACTGAGCATTCACTTATAATATTCTAAATTAAAAATTTTGAATGTTAGAAAAGTACAGTCCATATCAATTAGGGCTACAAAACCTTTATTAGAGAGTAGCTCTCTATAAATTTAGTACAGTAACTACATGAATGGAAATTAATGAGTTGTTTGCTCCTGAAATAACACGTCTGAAAAAGAACTGACAAATGACAAAATTGCCATTTTAACTAAAAAATTCACAAAAGATCTTTAATATAGATCTAGATGTAAAAGCCAGATCATCTGGATCATGAACAATTGACAGAAAAAATGTTATAAACCCACTAGTTACAATGCTAAGTGAAAGCAGGTTGTAACTCAGTTTATATACCATTTAAATTTAGGAAAAAAGAAATAGCTTTGTATGTACATAAATGCAAGGTGTTAACAAGTAAGAAAAATAGGAGATTTTTACTTTATACATTTTGGAATTGTTCAAAACTCTAATAATAAAAATGCATGATTTTTAATATTAAAAAGGTTAAAAAGCAATATATTAACAGATAGCACTGAATGCAGTTTCATACTATTCTAAAAGATACATTATTTTCATTTGTTAAAAAGTAAAAGGAGAGGAAAAGCTTAGCCTTCCTCAGTTCTTTCATTATTATATTTATCTAAATAGATATATGAGAAAAACGAGAACATAACACAAAATTTACAATATATCTCGTCTCATTCACCGTTTAAATAGGCTCATAAACGTACTGGCCTACCAGCATGGGGTTTTCAGATATCCAGTAGCATTTAAAATAATTTTTCAACATCTTTATTACAGTAACTTTTCTCATTCTCTAGTGATACTGTTGGACTGAAGTTTTCACAGATAAAGGTAAACACTACCTAGCTGCACCAAAGTCACTTAAATCAGAAGTTGTAATCTCAGGGCTGGGAAGCACAGTTGTAATCAAGGAACAAGCCAGTAAAGCCGAGTTGAATACAGTGGCTCGAGTGATCGAACGACACATCTTAATCTTAACACTCTTTTAAAACAAACCCTAGGACCACTGCCTTATTTTAGGAAAACACTGGAAACACAGGTGGAGTCTTGCAGACTATGAACTGATGCAGTTCAGGTGATAAACGACTCTTAAGCACCCTCCCTGTCTAGATGCGGACAGGGGTATCTCGCTAAGCAGGGTGTGGGGAACTTTGAATATTCTTGTTGAAAAGGTTAAAGGTTAAAAACGCTTTTCTTAAAGCAGCCTGAGTTAATGACAAGTTACACATCCCAACGACACTACATGCTGTATTGAAAAATGATGCGAGCTGGCTGCTGGAAGCCACCGTAAGGGGATGGGGTGTACGGTGATGGGGTGAAGTTACAGAGCCTGGAAAGAGCCGGGGACCCCGCGTCCGCCCCCGCCGCATTCTGCTCGCGGCCCAGACGTCACAGCCCGCCCCCGCGGTCACCCAGGCCTTCACTCCATCACAGAGGCCTGAGCCCCTCACCCCCGCCATTCTTCACACACCCTGGGCTCTCGCCACCACTCCCCGCGGCCGGGTGCGCCCTCCTTCCTCACTCTCCTCCCACCACGCTTCTCTTTTTCCTCCCGACCCGAATCCTGCAGCGGTCGGGCTGGAGGATGGAGCCGGTCCCTGCTAGCTCTAGATTTGAGCTCCCCGGGGTAGCGACCCCAGTTATCCCCGCCACACACACCACCCCAGCAGTATACCTCAACTTTGCCCAACTTGTAAAGGCTCAGTTCCAAGATTGCGAGACCCTTACTCCACGCCCGCACTCCCCCCACCCCCACAAGGGGCTGGGAAAGGCCAGAAGGGGCGTGACACCCCCCTCCCGTCCTCTTTTTCTACCTTCCTCGGCCACAAGGCTTAACCCAAGCCTTCCCAGAGGCCCCTTCCGTTTCTGGATCTGGACCCCCTGACCCCAGTCTCGCAGTGGGGGGGGATCGAGAGGAGGCCGAGGAGGGGTGACCTCCGTGACCCCATTCTCCTTCCCCTCCTGCCCACCGCGCCCACCGGGGGTGCCCAGGTGCCGGGCTGGGCACGCGTACCGGGTGGCAGCTGGCCGCCCCCGGGGCTGTCCGGCTGCTGCGCGCCGGGGGCCGGGAGGCTCTTGCGCTCCTTCTGGGACTCCCTCCGGCCGCCGCCCGCGCCAGGTCTGTGGCCCGAGGCCCCGGCCGGACTCCGGCCGCCGCGGTTGCCGGCCCCGGCAGCCACCGCCTCGTCGCGCCTCTTGCGCTGCAGCTGCTGCTGGCGCCGGTGCTCGGCCTCGCGCAGGATGTCGAACGGGTCCGACTCGTCGTCCAGCAGCTGGTGGAAGCGGTTGGCCACGACGCAGCCGAAACTCTCTTGCATCGCGGCACCTGCGGCGGCCGCGGCCACGGGACTCCCCAGAGCGCCCTTCATGCCCCGCGGCCACTGCGGGCCCGCCGCTAGCAGCCCACGCGAGCGAGTCTCAGCAAAGCCGGCGGCGAGGACCCATCCCGCCCGCCGCTACCTCCCTCCCTGCCCTGCCCTGCCCGATCCAGTCCCGCCCGGCGCCCGCCCCCGCGCCACCGCCCCCGCTGCCCGCCCAGGCGCCGCCCGACAGCCAATCAGCGCACGCAGACACGCCCCCTTTCCAAGCCGGCATCCCTGGAAGCCCAATCAACGGCGGGCTGCTGTCACGTCACGCGACCTCTATGCCCCTCCCCCCGACTCAGCAGAAAGGGGCGGGGCACAAGGGGCGGAGCTACTGGGAGGAGCAACGAGTCTTGTAGTCAGTCCAGGCAGCTCGGCTGTGCGGGTGGGTTACGGCCATTATTTGTGTTCTTTCTGGGACTGGGTCTGTATTCATTATGGGCCACTCTTCTTTGAAGTTTATATATTCATCTAGCCATTCAACTACGTATTGAACACTTATGTGCCAGGCATTATGTCGTCAGAGATACTAGCTCCGTGTTTTCGTGGATCTTAGTCTATAGACAGAAAACCGCCCTAAACGAAAGGCACAGACTTTTTTACGCGCCCGAAGCAAAGGGACCTGACCTAATTAGGAGACCTGGAAAGGCTTTCCCTCGGAAGTGACGGTTAAACTGAGATACGAGGGATGACAGGGGCAGGAGCAACCGCAAGTACAGATGTCTTGAAGTGGGATGGAGCACAACCCATTGAAATTCAAAGGAAACCATTGTAACTGAATTGCAAAGAGCTGGGGGAGACCCTCACTTTGGTCTTTATCCTAGGAGCAGTGGGAAGCAAATTTTAAGCCTAAGCATGTATTTAAAAAGACCAGAAGGCCACTCTAGCTGAAATGTGAAGGACTAGGTTGAAGGCAGGTCAGAATGGATGCAACGAGACCAACCAAAAGATTGTTGCCGAGCTCCAGGGAAGAGTTGATGCATGTGACTTGAATTAGAATGGCGGCAGTGGAGGTGAAAAGACTAGTAGATTCAAGAGCTATTTTGGAGGTTATCATAAAAGGACTTGGTGATGCACTAGATAGGGGTGTTGAGGAAAAAGAAGAGGGTATGATGACTCCTATATTTCTGGCTTCTACAGCTGGAATGGTGGTGCATTCCAAAGAAATAGAGCACTGGAAGAGACCATTTTGATCAGAATCATGAATTCAGTTTTGGACATGTTGAGGTTTTGTTTCATTTGTTTGTTTTGTTTTCAATTGAGGTCTGGAGCTCAGAGAGCTCTGAACTGGACAATCCTCCAGGAAGTTGTGCTGGCACCTGGCTCCCTATCCCATAGCCCTTCCTTTTCCTCTTACATTTTCCCAGAACCTGTATTTTGTTAGGGCATCAGGTGGCTGTACAGCCCAGGGGAAGCTGGGTCCCCTTCCAGCCTCAAACTTGATTAATCTTAAATCATGCACTGTAATTCCATACTCTTGCCAATGACTGGTGTAGGAATAGGCTCTTGGTGCAGATCTTCTCTGAGGGAAGTATTCTGGAGGACTCCTGAGAACATTTTTCTTATATCTAAAAACAGGTTGAGAAGGGATCTACCGTTCCCCACCTCTATTCTTTGCTCCTTGTTATGTGAACAGGACATAACGCCTAGAGTTGCTGTCCCTTATTGTGACTATGAGAATGGCAGAGCAGAAGGATGAAGAAAACCTAATTCCTTGGTTATCCCACTGGGGAAACTCCCAACTCAGACTTATTATGTAAGATGATAAATAACATTATTGTTTAATCTACTCTTGGTTGTATTTGTCTGTTGATTCAAAAGCATCCTGTTAGAGCATCTTGCTCAGGTGTGTGATCACCAGCTTTTGTTTTCCTTTAATAGCAAATGGAAAAGGAACTCTTTACCTTGACTGCTGCCAGGTTTGTGTTTTACTCACTTATTCAATTTTCTGTCATTCCCAAGGAGGACAGGGTTGATGCCTGTCTTTCACTGCATTCTTATTCATTGCAATTTATATTCCCAGTGCTTAGCATTCTAGGTAGTTGTATGGTAGGTCCTCAGTAAGTATTTGTTGAATGACTGAAGAGTTTAAGATTTTAAGATATTTAAGATATTTAAGCAGAGGTTTATGATCAAAAGCTTATTCTGTTTACCCAAAAGAATTGAGAGTAGGTGTTCAAACAAAAACTTGTACATGAATGTCCAGAGCAGTACTACTCACAATAGCCAAAAGGTGGAAACAACCCAAATGCACAATAGTGCACTCGGTGAACTTTCGGAGTCATTGGCCCTACGGGTTGGGGCGGCCTGAGCCAGGGGTCCTGTGCCAACATGCTTCAAAGCCTTGTTAAAGATGTTTGGGTCCCCATGAAGCCCTACTATACCCAGGTTTACCAGGAGATTTGGGTAGGAATGGGGTTGATGGGTTTCATTGTTTATAAAATCAGGAGTGCTGTTAAAAGAAGTAAAGCTTTGAAAGCTTCAAGTCCTGCACCTGCTCATGGTCATCAGAAACCAGCTTTACATGGGAATACACATCAATGGAATGTCAGTTTGGCTGTAAATTTCAGTAAGCTCTGTTAAATGGGAACATGGAGCATCGGGTACACTTGTAGACATGTTTCCTTTGTGGCATGAGTAAATGTACCTGTGATGTGCAAAAAAAAAAAAAAATGTCTACAATAGTACACTTGTAGACATGTTGTTTCCTTTGTGGCATGAGTAATGTACCTGTGATGTGCAAAAAAAAAAATGCCTACAATAGTAAATTTTATGTGTATCTTACCACACACAGAAAAAAAGCATATATTTTGGAGTTAGACCAAATTTGAATCCTGGCTCTGCCACTAATTCATTTTGTGACCTTAGAAATGTTCTTTATTTCTATGTCTCAGTTTTCTCATCTGTAAAATGGAAAAAAATAATGATACCTACTTCAGGGGATTATTGTGAAAACTGGGTCAGATAACGCATAGGAGGTGTTCAGTACCATGCTTGGCACAAAGTAAGTGGTCAGCAAAAGTCCTTATCAACATTATTAGTATCATCATCATTTTGAATCAGACTTAAGACTAGGTAGACTCATAATGAGACCTCATCATTATGAGGTGGATGAAATTTCCAAAGATTCTTCATGCAACATCACCACATGCACCAGAGACCATATATGAGAAGCACTGCTTCAAGCCAGAGTTGTCTCTGGTATCTTTAAGCTGTCCATCACCAAGCAACAACACCAAAGAACCATTATCACATGAGAGAGGGCCTGTCATCTTCCTACTGGACATCTGGAGACAGCCCACACCCCCACTTCCTTTCCAACATAGCCAATCACAGCAGGTTCTTAAGGTATGCCCTGTGAGCACTGCATCCTAATTTCCAAATCATAACTGCCTAAAACAGTGGTAAGTCAACCAATCCTGGGTGCTTCAAGTTTAGGAACACCTTTAGAACCACTGAAATAGAGATGAGTAGCCTCTAGCTGGCATTTAGCTGGCCATGGGTTTCCTTTGGGGCTATTGATTACCATAGAATTTACTGATGGTAACTTATTAAGCAGCCTCACATTTTTTTCTATTTTTCTGCGGGAGATTACATCCTTAAATGCATTCCTGAAGTACAACTCTACCACATTAGCATGAGTTATTTGTAACGTTGTGTTTAATGTGGTCAATTTAATAGACTGATATTTTTAATAATCCAAGATATAAAAACCATCTTTAGTAATTATAATACCAAACAGAAAACACACAACACACACACACACACACACACACACACACACACACACACAGAGATAACTTAGAAAATAAAGCATACCAAAAAAGCAGTGGGGAGTGGATGCTGAATAACACCACCAGCATTTCCATAACAGTCATTTATCGGCACCAGTGGAAATGCAGTAAAATTTAACTACTTACAAAATGTTAATTACCTTGAGTTACTTAATATACAAATCCCATTAGGAATAGTAAAATACAATACACTAAAATCTTCCAGATTGACTTGAAATTCACAGAAAGATCAGAATTTAAAAACATGTAGCTGTATTACTGTTAGATATATGCAGGGAGCAATGCTTAAGCGATCCAGGCACAGGGACCAGTCAAGCTGTAAGGGGTTTGAGTTTTTGTGAATCACCAATGAGTTGCATTCTATATATTCTGTTTTGCCACTGGATTACTGCTACCCGTTTGCCTACATTTTCTTCTCTATAAAATTAGGATGATTATAATCAGTCCTATGTTCCTCATATGGTTGATGGGAAATAAAACCAAAGAAGTAAATTGAAAAGGGTAAAAAATTATATTATTTTACAATTGTTTCTACTTGCTTATATATGTAAGAACAAAAATATTTTTCTTAACTCTAAGGGGATCTTATATTTTTCATGTCAGTTGAGTCAGTTGTGATAAGATCAATAAAGTTATAGTTCCTGATCTAGTTGTTACAAGATTGGTAAGTGAATTTAAATTCAGTTTCCCACAGGAAATGAATAAAGCAAGTATGTAGTCTCAAAGTTAGGGGTTGTAGAACCAGAAACCAATAATAATCAGGATGCGACAAGAGAATATTTTGCAAGCCAAAGTCCATTCATAATGACCAGATACACAATATTTAAATCCAGAAAGGACCTTACCCAACCTACTAATATTTGTAGTCTTGGTAACATTGAGGTTCTCTCCAGCTTTTTTTCTTATGGCAAGATGTTACTGGCTAGCACAGTTGTTTGTATCCTCAGACCACTGGGCTAATGGAATAGAATTTTATTCTAAGTTCCTACCATTAAAATCTTGATCTTGGTTGAAACTTTAATCAAAGCTAAATAAAATAATTCAGAATTCAGACCTTTTTAGTTCCACATTTATTCAGGAATCCCAGAATTGAATCGCTGGCCTCTCTTTGGTCATTTGTACAACTTTGAGCCAGTTGCTGTAGTAAAGGGCATTTAATTCTCTCATCGGCCTGGCCTGGGTCACAAGGCCAAGCTGGAGTCTGATTGTAGTCAGCCCCCCTGAACGCTGGGACAGAGTGAAGGGAGGTGGTTCTCCGAGGAAAATACAGTTTCCAATACTTGCATATAGGAGTAGATGCCGGCAGGAAACACACAGAATCCCCCACCAGTGATGACTGGCATGAACATGTTATTTCTATGCCTCTTGTAACATTGGACTCTTGTGCCCCGCATTATAATTCTTTCTTCTTATATCTCCTCTGTAAGGCCAGAAATTATATCTATCTCGTTTCTGTATCCTTCTTTCCCTTCTTTCTGGCCCCTTCTTCAGTGCCTGGAGAGGTGCCCTTCATTCAGGAAATATTTGTTGTGTGAATGAATTTCTTGTTTGTATGCATGCGCTCCTGACAAATAATTTTGCATGTGTTAAAAATAAAAATGCAACAAATTAATTAATATGTGAAAATTAATTAATACGTGCTACATGATCAAATGTATGTGATACTGTTTCTGAAAGATTTATTATTCTACACATTCACTAATAATCATAGCCAAATTTTATATAATGCTTTCTAGGTGCTAGTCATCATCCTAATGCTGTTCATTTAATCCTTCCAACAATCTGAAGAGGTAGATGCTTCTACTGTCTCCATCTTATAGTAAGAGAAGTGCCTCAGTAAGTGGGACACGAGTTGGGACATGAACGCAGGCAGTCTGCCACTTTTAACCATTATGCTTTCCCACTAGGTAGTGAGCTAAAAGCTGAGGTATAAGCAGGACATGGTGTCTCTTCTTAAAAAGCTATATGAACAGAGGGCAGATATTATGCATACATAATCCCTAAAGAGGAGCTGAGTGGAAGTCCACAATTATATCACCAATAGAAATTATATGGGGGAGGCACTCATGGGAGAAATGGTTTACTTAGGACCCCCCAATATCATTTTGTGGGGTGAAAGCTGTATTGTGTCCATGCTAAGGTTGAGTTGACTAAGATGTAGAAATAGGGCTGCTTTTCTTCTTAGATTATATTTCAAAAACATATTAAAAATAAGCTAATACTTCCCTCTCTAAGGATGGTCTATGGACCATCACCTGCACATCTTGTTAGAAAATCAGGAACTTGTTAGAAATGCACAATCTCAGGCCTACCTCAGAGCTACTGAATCAGAATCTGCACTTTACAACACCCTAAAAGATGTCTGTGCACAGTAAAATTTGAGAAGCACTGAGCTAAAGCAAAAATACAAAGCCAGCAACTGGATCTGTCAGTATCATCTGACGGAAACCTGGTTGTCCTTTGTCCCTGACATAGTTTAGCCTTATCTAGCAGCTGGTATGTTTGGGGTGCTCAACCTGGTATAGTAGCTTACAATGAAAAAGAGCCTACCCCCCAAGGAAGTACAGAGATCCTGCACCAACAGGGGCTCAGACCACCTCTTCCACTGAAAAGTCCCTAGCCATATAAACTTTGATGAATTTAACACCAAAACACAAGGTTAAGGGGAATGAATTGGGAAAGTTTCCAAAAAGGAGGGAATTTTAGACCAGGTTTGATGAACGATTGACCTTCTGATTAATTAGAATTTCTGTGTAGAATCACAGAATATGGGGTTAAACCAATAGGGAGGGGCTAGGCCTTAAATTACATCATAAGCCATGGTAAGGAGTTTGTACTTTACCTTTTAAAACCAAGGGTGTCACCCAGTGCAATGTTGTGATTTATAAGAAATATCTATTTGGTCATTCAGATGACCAAAATACATTTCTCATATATACTGGGTCTTTGTTCACAATTCCTGGCTCACGGATGCCCAGACCCTCAGAATTTGGTAGCAAGGTTGGTTGCCAATGGAGGCAACCAGGTGATTAGAGGGTTGGAAGTTGCAGTCCCACCCCCTGACCTCTGGGAGGGCAGGGGAGCTGGAAGGTGAATCAATCACCAATGGCCATGATTTAATCAATCGTTAGAAGCCTCCATAAAAACCCGAAAGGATGGAATTCAGAGAGCCTCCAAGTTGATGAACACATGGAGATTTGGGGAGACTGGTGTGCCTAAAGAGGGCATGGAAGCTCTGTGTCCTTTGCCTATAGCTTGCCCTATACATCTCTAACACCTGGCTGTTCCTGACTTATATTCTTTTATAATAAACCAGGAATCTCGTAACATGTTTCCCTGAGTTCTGTGAGCCGTTCTAGCAAATTAATTGAACTTGAGGAGGGGGATCATAGGACACCTCTGATTTATAGCCAGTCAGTCAAAAGCATAGGTAACAACCAGCATTTGTGACTGGCATCTGGAGCAGAAAGCAGTCTTATAGAAGTGAACCCTTAACCTGTGCAATCTGATGCTATCTTGGGGTAGGTAGTGTCAGAACGGAGTTGAATTCTCACTCTGTTGGTGTCTGGAGAATTACTAGATGCTGTATGGGACTCCGCCTACCCACAACGCACACAATGGAATTGGTGCCAGAACCAGAATATCACCTGGGTTTTTTGAGGGTTGGAAGGAATTAATATTATTGCTCTGGGTGAAATTATACACACACATGGGAAGAAAGTAAAACTAAGAACAGTACAAAGACAGTAAAACTCATGCAATCTCATTACCTGGAAATAACCACTGACAGTTTCTGACACCCTTCCAGTCTTCTTCATGCATATATACGCATATAATTTTACTTTTTTCACTCAGCAGTGACATAGACACAGTTAATACATCTACATCATCATTTTAATGGCCACAATATATTCTGTTGTGTGCTAATGCTTTATATAACAGTTTGAGCCCAATCAAAAAACAGGAACACACAGCAATTTAAATGGGAGACTAAACATAGAGAATTAAGCTGCGATAGGAGGATAACTATAAAGATAGAAAATACAAAAGAATGAGACCTTGCCATTTGCAAAAACATAGATGGACCTAGAGGCATTATGCTAAATGAAATAAGTCAGAGAAAGACAAATACCATATGATTTGACTTATACGTGGAATCTAAAAAAAACAAAAGCAAAAACAAATGAACAAACAAACAAAAAAAGCAGAAACAGACCTGTAATACAGAGAATAAACTGATGGTTGCCAGAGGGGAGGAGTGGGGAAAGGGGGGAAATGGGCGAAGGGAATGAAAGGTACAGCCTTCCTGTCATGGAATGAATAAGTCACAGGGATAAAAGGCACAGCCTAGGGAATAGAGTCAATGGCACTGTAATAGTGTTGTATGGTGACAGATGGCGGCTGCATTGCGGTGAGCCTAGCAGAATATATAGACTTGTTGAGTCACTGTTATACACCAGAAACTAATGTAGTATTTTCACTTATACTTCAATAAAAAAGGAAGATAGAAAAGGAATTCTAAAAAGGGTACTTTAGGGGGAGCCTGCGTGGCTCAGTCAGTTAAGCATCTGCTCAGGTCATGATCCCAGGGTCGTGGGATTGAGCCCAGCAGTGGGCTCCCTGCTCAGCGGGGAGTCTGCTTCTCCCTCTCCCTCTGCCCCCCCCACACATGCTCTCTCTCTCTCTCTCTCTCTCTCTCTCTCAAATATATAAATAAAATCAAAGAGGGAGCTACTATTGTTTCCTTTCCATAGGTGAAGAAACTAAGGAACAGGGAAGGCAAATAAGTTGCTCAAGATCACCTACAGTATAATGTCAAAATAGACGAAGATATATGTGGTAACCAATAATTCCTACATCTCAGCAGTTTAATACAACAAAGGTTTATTTCTCACTCACACTGCAAGCCCACTAAGGGCAAGGGCAGAACACTTGCTTTTCATAGTTATTTAGGGCCCAGGCTCATGAAGCCTCCATCTCAGCCTGTGTTTCTGTGGTGCCTGAGGTGGGGAAAGGATATGTGATGAATCTCTCATTGACTTCCTCTTTTAATTTTTAATTTTAATTCCAGTTAGTTAACATACAGTGTTATATTTGTTTCAGGAGTACAATGTAGTGATTCAACAATTGCTTATGGCACCCTGTGCTTATCATGACATGTGCACTCCTAAATCCCCATCACCTATTTAACCCATCTCCTCCACCTCTTCCCCTCTGGTATCCATCAGATTGTTCTCTACTGTTAAGAGTCTGTTTCTTGGGGCGCCTGGGTGGCTCAGTCATTAAGCGTCTGCCTTCGGCTCAGGCCATGGTCCCAGGGTCCTGGGATCGAGCCCCGCATCGGGCTCCCTGCTCCGCGGGAAGCTTGCTTCTGCCTCTCCCACTCCCCCTGCTTGTGTTCCTTCTCTCGCTGTGTCTCTCTCTGTCAAATAAATAAGTAAAATCTTTAAAAAACAAAAAACAGTCTGTTTTTTGCTTTCACTGGCTCTCTTATTTTTTTCCCTTTGCTTGTTTGTTTTGTTTTTTTAAACTCCACATATGAGTGAAATCATATGGTGTTTGCCTTTCTCTGACTGACTTATTTTGCTTAGCATTATACCTTCCAGTTCCATCCATGTCATTGCAAATGGCAAGATTTTATTCTTTTTTATGGCTGAATAGTATTCCATCGTGTGTGTGTGTGTGTGTGTGTGTCTGTGTGTCTGTGTGCGTGTGTGTGTGTGTGTGTATATATATATATATATATATCTATCTCACATTTTATTTATCCATTCGTCAATTGATGGACACTTGGGCTGCTTCCATTCCTTGGCTATTGTAAATAATGCTGTTATAAACGTAGGTGTGTGTGTATCCCTTCCAATTAGTGTTCTTGTATTCTTTAGGTAAATACACAGTAACAATTGCTGGATTGTAAGGTAATTCTATTTTTAACTTTTTGAGGAACCTCCATACTGTTTTCTAGAGTGGCTGCACCAGTTTGCATTCCCATCCACAGTGCACTAGGGTTCCTTTTTCTCCACATCCTTGCCAACACTTGTTGCTTCTTGTGTTATTGATTTTAGCCATTCTGACAGATGTGAGGTGATATCTCATTGTAGTTTTGATTTGCATTTCCCTGATGATAAGTGATGTTGAGCATCTTTTCTTGTGTTTGTTGGTCATCTGGATGTCTTTTTTGGAGAAATGTCTGTTCATGTCCTCTGCCCATTTTTAAATTGGATTATTTGGTTTTTGGGTGTTGAGTTTTATAAATTCTCAAAAATATGGAATTCTTCACGAATTTGCATGGCATCCTTGTGCAGGAGCCATGCTAATTTTCTCTGTATTGTTCTAATTTTGGTGTACATGCTGCTAAGGCAAGCACAATCTCTCTTTGGCTTCTAAAGCTTCTGCTTACTCATCACTTCTATTTACATTTCTTCAACTAAGGCAAGTTATCAGACCATACCTATCTTCAAAAGGGTTAAGGAAGCACAATCCCATGTACTCAGGAGAGGAGAATGAGAATATTTATAAATTAGCATCATGGCAACCACATGGGGCAGGCCAGCCCAGGCAAACTAAAACCTATACTCTCAATGTGTATTCCAAAATACAGGTAGGTGGTGCGTGCTGAGGAATTAACTTTACCCAAAGGAGGGTCTGGCTTTTCTTTCAGCTAGTGGAAGTGCTCTTTAGGCCCCTGGAATATCCTGTCTTGATCAAACCCCAGATTTCCTCTTCACTTTTTTCCACCATCTCCTCTACCTTTTCACATGCTCCTAAGGTCCTGTGTTCCCCCAAACACCACAGGCTCCTTCATGCCTCAGCAAGCTCACATACACTATTTCCGCTGCCTCACCTGCCCTACCTGAGCTTCCCAGGGAGACCATTCGTCATTGAAGATTTAGCTTGAAATCTCCTTTCCATCAAAGTCATTTTTTTACCTGCCAGAAAGTATTGGTCATTCCTTTTTCTGTGTTTGCATAATACTTTTTCCCAGCATGTGTTATAGACTTTCTATTTGGTTATGTAACAAGAGCAAACACACCTAACAATGATGCAGGATGAGAAGGTGCTATAATTGGTCTCTAAAGATGGATCTCAATGCACTACAATTCCATGCTACTCATGTACTTGTGCAGTCCTCTCCTTCATTGATTTTGGACTGGCCGTGACTCTGTTAACTAATAGAATGAAGTGGAGATGATGCTGTGCCAATTCTGTGCTCAGCCTTTAGAAGGAATGGCAGTTCCATTTCCTTCTGGAACCTAGCTGCCGTGAACCTGCTGTGAGGAAGCCCAAGCTGCCATGTGGAAAGCCCAAATAGAGAGGAGAAGCCCAACACTATTTGGGGGAAGGAGAAAGACTCAGCTATTCCTGCATCACTGGCCAGCTTCCAGATGACTATAACCTCCCCTGCCATGTGGTGCAACTGCCTGAGAAACACCAAGAGACCAGCAGAATTGCCTAGTTGAGTTAGGTCAACCCACAGAATCATAAGGTAATAATATGGCTGCTGTTTGAAGTCATGAGTTTTGGGTTTGGAAGTCAGGGACACAAAACATTAAATATTCTGGTTATTTCCCTAGCATAAAGCCTATATATGAGGAAGGCAAACAAACATTCTGAGCAAGAAGTTTGGTTTCTGTAACACAAAGGGCAGTTCAGCTCTTCAAATGCCTAGCTAAAAGTGCATCTCTTCTGATTGTTTTCCCTGGTCAACTAAATTTTTCAAAAGCCCTGTGCTATGTAGCTTTAGTCCTTTAGGTAAAAATTCAATTTATTAAAAAAAAAAAGACAAAAACAATGTCTATGTGGGGAATATATGAAGGTAAAAATAAATGAAGAAATAAAATGTTCAGTATTTTTTTAGAAGATTTTATTCATTTATTTGAGAGAGAGAGTGAGCAAGAGAGACTGAGCAAGAAGGAGAGAGAGAGAGAGAGAGAGAGAGAGCATGAACACAAGCAGGGGGAGGGGCAGAGGGAGAGGGAGAGGGAGAAGCAGGCTCCCCACAGAGCAGAGAGCCCGATGCGACGCTCGATCACAGGACCCTGAGATCATGACCTGAGCCGAGGGCAGACACTTAACTGAGCCACCCAGGCGCCCCTCAGTATTTTCTTTTTTAAAAAGTTTGGTAATGGGGCACCTGGGTGGCTCAGTCAGTTAGGCATCTGACTCTTGATTTTGGCTCAGGTCGTGATCTCAGGGTTGTGGGATTGGACCCCACAGTGGGCTCCTCACTGGGCGTGGAGCCTGCTTGGGATTCTCTCTCACCCTCTCTCTCTGCCCCTTGCCAGCTCGTACTCTCTCTCTCTCTCTCTAAAAAAATGAAAACTTAAAAAATATATATTTGATATTATTTAGGCAACAGAGGCAAAGTAGTTTTTACTATTTATTAGAAATGTTATTTTAAATAAAAGCAATCATGTAAATCCAAGATACCAGTCACCAATCTTGGGAGAAAGTGTAGCTTTGGTGGCTCTCTATGGATCATTTGAGGATGAAGGAGTTCCTCTTCTACACTTTTAAGAATGACAGAGAGAATTTTCTCTCCTGCCCCAGGGCCTTTCTACCTGTTATTCCCTCTGCTTGGAGGGAATATGGCTCACTTCCTACATTCTTTTATGTCCCGCTCAGATGTCTCTTTATCAGAAAGACCTTCCCCGGCCAGCCCATTTAAAGCTCCATTTCTTCCTCCGTAGCATTGCCCATAGTGTATATTCATTTGTTTGTTGTCTGTCTCCCTCCACTAGAGTGTGAGCTCTGAGAATACAGACTCTCTTTTGTTCACTTCTGTATCCTCAGTGCTGAAAAAAGGGATTGGCATGTACTTGGCACTCAATAAATATGTGTTGAATGAATGGGGGTGGAATGTCTAAAAACTCTACTTGCAGCTAAATAGGAATGCTAAGCAATACAGTGTACTTGGTTCTTTTGCTTAGCATCACAGATAATTTCACCATTATAGTAAGTTTTTTAAAGTGGCTGGGTTTCCTAAGTCATTATATATTATATAATTATCCTCTTAAGGCCGAGTGAGCATTTGAAAGTGCAATCTCTAAATTGTTTTGCCTATATAACATCTCTGTTATTGACACTATCATTTAGCAAACATTGTGATGGGGCATGCCATTAAAACGTGTCTTAGAGAAATCAGGCTGCAATCAGCACCATACATAGCATAAAAGAAGAGTGGACTTAGTGCTGGTTCCAACTCATCCCATGACAGCCAGATGGCCTTAGGAAAGCCACTTAATCTCTTTGAGATTTTTCTCTTCATCTGTGAAATGCAGATACCCTGCCAAGTCTACCTACCTTGGTATTGTGAGGGCCAAATAAGAAAATATTTGAACACCTGAAAAGCATCATGGAAACATAAGGTGTTATAACTATGCCAAAGTAATAATCAATCATCAACTTTTTTTTTTTTTAAGTAGGCTCCATGGCCAGTGCAAAGTCTGATACAGAGCTTGAACTCATGACCCTGAGATCAAGACCTGAGCTGAAATCAAGAGTCAGATGCTTAACTGACTGAGCCACCCAGGCGTCCCTTAGTTATCAACTTTTAAGCACCTGGTATAACTGGAGGACTGTGCTAGCACTGTAGGAGAAGTCTGTATCTGAGCTCACAGAAAGGCTTTCTGTTTAGTTGGAGGGATGGCGGACAGCATGCACCTTAAAAATTTGCTCATCTAACTAATAATGCAATCATCTCCAAAATATGTCTCAGATACAAATGTAATTTTTAAAATAGTTGGCTGATTCAAACTCTATCTTGACATGTTAATTTATATCAAAGGAGACTAATTGAGCCATAGACCCCTTATCAGTTAGAGGGTGTGTGTGTGTGTGTGTGTGTGTGTGTGTGTGTGTGTGTCCTTTGGGCTTTATTCTTCTGTTCGTATTGCTTTTTTAAAATGATATAAGTAATAGGGGTGCCTGGGTGGCTCAGTCAGTTGAGTGGCTGACTCAACTTCAGCTCAGGTCATGATCTCAGGGTCCTGGGATCAAGCCCCGCATCAGGCTCCATGCTCAGCTGGGAGTCTGCTTGAGGATTCTCTCTCTCTCCCTCTTCCTCTGCTCCTCCTCCTGGTCATGCTCTCTTTCTCTGAAATAAATAAATAAAATTCTTTAAAAAATTATATAAGTAGTACATGAATATTTCCACTGGAGAAGAAATGTAATATAGAAGTGCACCAAGAAGAAAAAAGTCTCCTTTCATTCCTTCACCCACCATATTGGGTTTCTTTTGTTTATTTATTTATTTAAAAATATTTTATTTATTTGAGAGAGAGAGAGCTTGAATGGGGGGGGCAGAGGGAGAGAATTTCAAGCAAACTCTGTGCTGAGTGCAGAGCCCAATGCGGGCTCAATCCCATGACCCTTAGATCATGACCAGAGCTGAAATCAAAAGTCAGATGCTTAACTGACTGAGCCACCCAGGCGCCCCATACTGGGTTTCTTTTAAAACACACTTTAGGCGCTCCTGGGTGGCTCAGTCGATTGAGTGCCTGCCTTCGGCTCAGGTCGTGATCCCAGGGTCCTGGGATCGAGCCCCACATTGGGCTCCCCGCTCAGTGGGGAGCTTGCTTCTCCCTCTCCCTCTGCCTGCTGCATCCCCTGCTTGTGCTCTCTCTGACAAATTAATAAAAAAGAAAAGAAAACACACTTTAAATGAATATCAAGGGAAAATAACCATTGAGACAAGAAAAAACTTGAAATCATACAAGACTTCTATACAAATGGTAAAGACATTGATTATTTCCTAGGGAAATTCAGATTGGCAAAATTGAACCCATTAGAATTAGAAAGTTTTAAAAGACCAATCTCCATAGAAAAGACAGAAGATTATTAAGTAACGACCCCCAAGAGAAAGCACCAGGCACAAATGATTTTACAGGGAAATTCTACCAAACCATTAATATAGGACATTAAAAAGGAAGGAAAACTTTCTAATTTCTTTTATGAAGCAAACATAATACTGATATCTAAACTAGACACAGTACAGAGAAAGAAAACTATTGGCCAATATAATTCATGAATATTGATGCAAAAATTTTAATTAAAATATTAGCAAAAAAATTCAATGCCACATTAAGAAAATAAAACATCAGGACCAAGTGGGATTTATTACAGAAATGCAAATCTGGTTTAATGTTTGGAAATTAATTAATATCATACCACAATAATAAATTAAGAAAAAGATCATATTATATCTGTATAGAAGTTGAGAAGACCTTTGAATAAATCAATACCTATTCATCATAAAAACACTCAGGAATATAGGAATTAAAAAATATTTTTTATAAAAAAGTTTTTATTTAAATTCCAGTTAGTTAACATACCGGGTATTATTAGTTTCAGGTGCACAATATAGTGATTCAACACTTCCATACAATACCCAGTGCTCATCACGAGTGCCCTTTTTAATCCCCATTGCCCATTTAACCCATCCTCCCACCCATCTCCCTTTTGGGAACCATTAGTTTGTTTTCTATACTTAAGAGTTTGTTTCTTGGTTTGCCTCTCTCTCTCTTTTTTTCCCTTTGCTCATTTGTTTTGTATCTTAAATTCTACAGCTGAGTAAAATCATAAGGTATTTGTCTTTCTCTGACTGATTTCTTTCTTTTAGCATAATACTCTCTAGCTCCATCCATGTCATTGCAAATGGCAAGATTTCATTCTTTTTGATGGCTCAATAATATTCTATTTTAATATATACCATATTTTCTTTATCCATTCATCAATTGATGGACATGTGGGCTATTTTCATAATTTGGCTATTGCAAATAATGCGGCTATAAAAACATTGGGTGCATGTATACCTTTGAATTAGTATTTTTGTTAAAGAATACTTTCTTAACACACACACAGACACACACACATACCTGCTCCTAAAGCTAATTTCTTATTTAATAGTCAAACGCTACCAGCAATGCTTTTAGGACTGGACACAAGATGAGAAGGCACACTATCCACTACTATCCAACATTGTACTAGAGGTATTAACTAATACAATTAGATAAGAGGAATCAACTAGAGGCATTAGAATGGATAAAGAAGAAGTAAAACTATTTATATTTGCAGATGATATTATTCTATACCTGGAAACCCCAGAAAAATCAATGATAAATTTAAGTTAAACAATAAAAGAATTCAGTGAAGTAGGGTATAACATTAACATAAAAACCAACAGCCTTCATATACACAGTCAACAAACATAAGACAATGTTAGAGACAACACTGTTTACCATAGCAACAAACAAGATTAAGTACTTAGAATTAAATTTAACAACAAATGTAGAAGAGCTATATGAGGAAAATCTTAAAGCACCAGTGAAGGACAATAAAATAGGCTGGATAGGATGACTGGACATTTCAAAGATGTAAGTTCTCCCTAAGTTAATTTGTAAAGTTAATACAGTTCCAAAAAAACTATCAACAAACCATTTTATACAGTCAGACAAGTTGATACTAAAGTTCATATAGAGAAACAAACACGCAGGAATAGCCAAGAAAACACTGAAAAAGAGAAGCTGTTTGGGACTAGCTTTACTAGGTATTAATACATAAAAGTCATTATAATCCAAACAGTGTGGTACTGGTGTATGAATGGGCAAGTGGACCAGTGGAATACAACAGAAAGTTAGAACTAGACCCAAGTGCACATGGAAACAGTGTGTAACAAAGGTGACATCACAAATCACTAATTTTTAATAAATTTGTTTGACAAAAATTCCATGAACCAAGTCAAGAGACAATTGACAACCAGGGAGAAAATATTCAGAAAATATACCATAAACAAGAGAGTAATATTTTAAAATATACAGAACTCTTAAAAATTATGGGACATGATGTCCATAATGAAAAAGACAGATAAAAGCAAGTGTTGCTGAAAAAAATGGAATCCTTACGCACTGCGGTGGGAATGTAAAATGGTGTGGTAGCTTTAGAAAGCAATTTAGGGGGCGCCTGGGTGGCTTAGTCATTAAGCATCTGCCTTCGGCTCAGATCATGATCCCAGGATCCTGGGATCGAGTCCCACATCGGGCTCCTTGCTCAGCAGGGAGCCTGCTTCTCCCTCTCCCACGCTCCCCTGCTTGTGTTCCCTCTCTCGCTGTGTCTCTGTCAAATAAATAAATAAAGTCTATATTAAAAAAATAGAAAACAATTTAGCAGTTCCTCAAAAAGTTAAACATGTAGTTGCCATATAACCCAGCAATTCCATTCCTAGGTATTATCCAAAAGAAATAAAAACATACACCCACATAAAAACTTGTACATGAATGTTCATAGCACCACTCTTCATAATAGCCAAAAAATGGAAACAACCCAAATGTCTGCGAACTGATGAATGGATAAACAAAATGTGGTGTGTTTATATACACATATATACACACATAAAATATAGCCACGGAATAGAATATTATTCAGCCATAAAAAGGAACAAACTACTGATTTACACTACAACACAGATAAACATTTAAAAAAATGCTTAGTGAAAGAAGCCAGTCACAAATCCAAGTTGAAGGATGTCCAACTAAATAACTAATCAATTTTTTTTTCAAACTGTCAAGATCCTGAAAGACAGAGGAACACTGAAGAACTATTATTGACTAGAAGGAAGAAAAGATGAATGATAACTTAATGTTCTATGAGATCCCAGATAGGATCTTGGAACAAAAGACATTACTGAAAAAAATTGGTGAAAAAATTGTTTAAGTCTATTTATGTAAGTCATCTCTATCCCCAACGTGGGGCTCAAGCTCACAAACCTGAGATTAAGAGCCACATGTTCTACTGACCAAGCCAGCCAGGCACCACAAATTGGTGAAATTTGAATAAGAACTGTAGTTTACTGCAGTTGTAGTGACATTGTACTAAATTAATATTGTACTAATATTAATTTTCTGGTTTTGATCATTGTCCGTGGTTATACATTAGAAGGAGCTGAGTGAGGGATATATGACAACTCTGTGCTGTTTTCATCTTTCCTATAAATCCAGAATCAGTTCTGAATAAAAAGCATAAAAAAGAATATCAACAATAACTGTACTGACATCTTTCTTCAAAATTAATCTCTGACACCAGAAGTAAGGAGGAATACAACTTAAACTAAAGATGTATTTGTCCTTACTTACCTTAATTTAATGACAATAATTAAGATGAAATGCCACAGCAGAAAGTTTCCGTAGATACAAAATGTACTGACTACCTTTGGTATAAGCCCCCAACATACCTACAGATCTCAAGCGTAATGAAGAAGGAAGCCATCCCAAGAGTCCTCTCAATGACCTCTTACAAGATTTAAGTGCTTGTTGAATGTATTATTAATCAGCTACTTAATTAAACTGCTTCATTTTAGTCTATTTGGGATTTTATTCCAACAAGACAAATTATGTAATTTTTTAAAGATTTTATTTTTCTACATAATCTCTATCCCAACGTGGGGCTCAAACTCATGACCCTGAGATCAATGTCCAACACTCTACCAACTGAGCCAGCCAGGCTCCCTGATAAGTTATATTATTACTTATAATAATATGTATTACTACATATCCCATTTTTAAACTTGATTCCAAATCAAGCTGATAATTAAATCATTGTGGGTCTAAAATAATGAAACTTATGTCCTTTGTGGAACATAAAAGAGTCAATATGAGTACCTCACAGTTATTCAGTCACTTTCAATACTAGGCAGAATGGTAAAACTGCCCAGTGTTCTATGCTTGCTGATGGTGGGGGTTTTGAGGAGTGCTTAGAAGATCCCCCAAATCACCACCTATGTCAACAAAAACAATTCCAGAGGTAAGTAATAATAGTAAAATCCATTTGCATGAATAATGGAAACTGCCTCAATCTTGTGCAAATTTTGTAAAAGTGTTTGCTATTTTGTATTGATATGTAATATACATTATTTTACATAAAAACATCATGCTTGCTATGAGAGATAGCATCAAGGCAAGTCTCTTGGCATTGCCTTCGAACAGGACTGTCCCTCTCAACCATCTTGTGTGAGAATTCTGGAGCCCTCTTGTTTCTATATTACTATGAATATGGCAATCACGAGTTGAGGAGGTTTATCAGGTTATCCCCAGTATTATTAGGCTGCTAACAATGATTTATATCTGGTTACTCATGTTACCCAGTCGGCCAAGAAGAATTTTACTGTGCTCCCATGAGGGTATGACTATCTTTTCTATGCCATTTACACGAGTCCCAAATTTACAAAACCATTGTATTTATGACATTGTAGTCCTTTTGTTACAAAAGGTCTTTTGTGGGTTTAAGTCACATAGCAGGGCCTGCGTAGGTACAAAGTTGCAACTGTGTACTGGAGAACATTTCCATCCGCATTTTTCAGCATGTGGCCCTGGAGCTGACCACCTGTGTACCATAGGAGGGCACTTATGCACTCAGACTATGATGATGCTAATAGCCTGATTCTTCACCCTTCCCTATAACCACATGTTCAGCCATGTAACTTTGCAGTGCCCTGTCACACAGCACCAGAGTGTAATTTCCTACCCTGTGTCTTGCCATTGTCTCACTTTGGCCAATGGGACGTTAGCAGAAGTGAAGCAACCTGCCATGAATACACCATTAGGCCTATATACTCCTGTGCTTCCAGCATCCCCAGGAAGGCATACCAGGGCTAGCCATCTCATCCCAGGAGGATGAGTAACTTGTAGAACTGAACTGCCCCAGCCAAGGGCACAGCTCCCAATCAACCTGCAGATGCATGAGGAATTTTTTTTTAATGCCCCTGAAGTTTTGCAGTTATTTGTTATACAACTATGGCTAACTGGTACGCATATCAATTTGGTTGCAAAGATACAGAAAGACTTTGTGGTATACATTAGTCAAGGGCATGACTTGTTCTTCATGCCCCTCATTGAAAACAGGGGGAGAGAAAAATTGAATCAGTCTGGGAGGTCAAAATTTTATAATTGGCATTCACGAAAATGAGAATGGCAATATCCAGAGTGAATTTAAAATTTTCTGGCACAAAAAAAGGCAAGAATCTTCAGATTTAAAATGTCCACAAGTGAAGAGCAAGGTGTATAAATTCATGGTGAATTTTCAGAATATGAGGAATAAAGGGAGAATTCAAAAAACCTTCTGGGGAGTGGGGAGGGGTAAGAATCAGTTTGCATTGTACCTTTCATCAATAAAATTAAATACTGAAAAATACTAAAGCAATACTTTCAAAGCTTGATTTTAAAAAATCTAGATAGATAGACGAATATCTAGTCCCGGCTAAATTAGCAATCCAGTGGAATGACAAAAATAAGCCTTGTTTAATGTGAGGACTCAGAAATTTCCTTCCCACAGTTGCTCACTGAAAAAAATATTCCAGAGGATATAATCCAGTCAAGTGCTCCCTCAACCTTTGCAGAGCTTAGGCAGGAGTACAGATGAAGACGTCCAAATTGTGACATCTCTGTCTCTTTCTTCCTACCACTAGCTCCATCTTTTTCTGCAGGGGAAACCACATCATGCATGTAGAACCTTAACCTGCAAGTCCAAGTTCCACCCTAGCTTGCCTTAAGTAGCCTCCCCCTTGCCAGCCCTCAGGTCTAGTTAGATGTGTAATCTACACACAGGAGGTAAGGAAAAGGCCTGCACAGGTCCTGGAAGTGGGGCCATGAAATCCCAGGTACTTAGAACATGATCTTGAGGGTATGGGCATGGGGTCTGGGTAGTCCTAATGGACTCCTTTATACACTTCACCCACTCTTCACCAGCCAAGGGGCTTGGCTGGAGGAAGGCCAGAGCAGAGCCCTATAAGCCTTGGGGCCCACGGCAGGGGCCCAGTTGCCCAGGTCTAGGGGTAGTACTGAGTCCAGCAAAATGAAAGTTTAATCCCAAGGAAAGACATAGGGCACAAATAAACAAAGAATTGACAAATATATCATAGAATGGAATAGACACATGCTTAGTGGGATTTAGCATATAACAATTGTAACTTCAAAAACTACTAACATTTATTGAGACCTCACTATATACCCATACTCTCATTGACCCTATTTTACTTATGGGGAAACTTAGATTACTTACAAGGCCCATGTGCACAAAACAATGCCACGGCTGTAATCTTAACTGCAATACTATTCTACAGTAAAGGTAAAAGCATCTCAATTCACTAGTGAAGGGACAAATTTTTCAGTAAATAGTACTGGGAAAATTGACTCTAAGATTAGTGAAGGTAATATTTGCTGCTGTAACCTCAGTAGTTTAATAATATAAAAGATGATTTCTCTGTCACTTAAAGTCTACAATGGGTGTTCCTGATTGGCAGTTGCCTTCCTCCAAGCAGTGATCCAGGGATCAAGACTTTTCCCACCTTAGGATATTTCTTCTTTCAAAACATAGTTTCCAAGGGTGCATGCTTGGCTGCCTCAGTCAAGAGGGGAAAGAAAATCAAGGATGAGTGTGGGAAGTTTTCATAGACCAGCCCGAAACAGGGTCCATAATCTCTGCCACATTTGTTCCCTTGAGCTTAGTCACATGGCCACACTTAACTGCAAAGACTTAGAAAGATAGATTAATGTATGTCCAGGAAAAAAGAAGAAATGGTTTGCTGAGCATCTAGCATTTTCTGCCATACCCGTCCATTTGGATTTAAAAAAAAAACTAGATTTATACTTCATATCATACCCACAATAACAAATTTAAGATAGGCTAATAAGCTAACACCTAAAAAATAAGCTAACACCAAACTCAACTATGAAAGAATTACAAAAAATATTTTTTTATGGTCTTGGGGCTGGAAAGGCCTTAAGCAAATCACAGAACCCAGGAAAAGACTGGCACATTTAAACTGTATGTAAACTAAAAACATCTGAACAACCAAGGATGCTGTAAACAATGTAAAAGAAGTATGAGATCAGGAGAAAATATTTACAACATATATATTACTGACAATAGATAAATATGTAGAATATGCAAATACTTATGCAAATCATCTAGAAGAAGACAACTCAATGGAAAAATATACCAAAGATTTGAACAGGAAATTTTCTGAAGAAAAAAAGCAAATAGCTAGCAAACATATGAAATGCTGCTCAAAAGCAACATAATCAAGGAAATGCACATTTAAATAATAAATGATTTTGCCCATCAGTTTGGCAACAATAAAAAATATTTATCATGTTTAGTATTAAAGTACATGTAAGGAAATGTGTCCTCTTTTATACTCTTGGGAGAAATGTAAATTATCACAGCATTTTGAAGGGCAATTTGACTATATCTATCAGTTAAAAATTTCTATAGCTTTCAACCTAGTAATTATTCAATACAGCAACATTTTTCCTCTGTGCATAAGGTGGTTATGTACATAAGGTCATTTTCCCCTGTGCATAAGGTCACTGCGTTATTGTTTAAAATATTAGAAAAAATTTGAACAGTCTAAATGTCCATCAGTAGGAGAATAATATAGAATAACATTGTCAAACTATGCTATTAATACATACCATGGAATACTAGGCAGTGACTGAAAAAGATAAAATGAAGCTGAATGTGTGGCATGGAGATATCTCTAGGACATATTTTTCTAAGTGAAAAAGCAAATTACAAAGCAATAGGAACAGCTTAATCTCAGTGAGGTTTTTAAGAAAAGCCATAAAATATACTGTGCATTTTTATATGCACATGTTTATAAGTGCATTTTAAGGAGTCCGGAAAGATAGTTCTAAACTGGTAACAAAGGTTATGTCTGAGGATGAACATAGGAACTGAATTTAAAAGAAGCCATTGGGTTTTGATATTGGGAAATGATTGATGACTTTTGAAGACCAAATCTCATGGAAGTTGTGAGACCAGAAACAGTAGTGAAGAAGCAAAAGAAGGGAGGAAGTTGGAAAGGGGAATTGAGCATAGAAAGAAGCAACATACAAAGTTCCAGAAAAAATGGAATAGAAATGTACAATGAATGCAAGGCACAGAAAGGAATGGTATGGTGGTGTGGATGAGCTCAGGAGACCAGCCGGTGATGTCTGGAGCCAGAGGGACTTGTGAACTAGATTGCAGACAGATTTCATAATGGATTTGGGGAGTATTTTGGGCTCAGAGGTTGGCTGTGTGTTGGAATGTTACTGATTGGAGCTGGGGGGAATGGCAATAAGTCTTCGGTTGACTTCATCTTGTTGTTAAAGAAAATTGGTGGGCTTTTGCCGCATCTACTGTGAGAATGAAGACCATTCTCAGCAATCAGACTGCTGACATTCCAAAAAATGTCGTTGACCTCACTTTGAAAGGATGCACTAGTATTGTGAAGGGACTTCAATCACATCAGTGTAGAACTCAGTCTCCTGGGAAAGAAAAGGAAGAGGTTCAGAGTTGACAAGTGGTAGGGAAATAGAAGGAACTGATTACTGTTCACACCAACTGTAGTCATGTACAGAATATGGTCAAGGGCTGGGCTTCCGGTTCAAGATGTGGTCTGTGAATGCTCACTCCCCTATCAACGTTGTTATTCAGGAGAATGGTTCTCTTGTTGAAATCCAAAAATTCCTGGGTGAAAAATACATCTGCAGGGTTCAGATAAGGCCAGGCATTGCTTGTTCAGTATTTCGAGCCCAGAAAGAGGAGTTAATTCTTGAAGGAAATGACATTAAACTTGTATCAAATTCAGCTGCTTTTATTCAGCAAGCCACAACAGTTAAAAATAAGGATACCAGAAAATTTTGGATGGTGTCTGTTTCTCTTAGATTTCCTGGGAGATAGCAGTGTCTTTTGTTCTAATGAGGTGACTTGGTAGGCTTCTGGATGGGGGCTGGTCACAAGAAAGATCAAGCCATGAGAAGGAGCTTGGAATTTTCAGCTTCCCTCCTCATTCTCTAGGGAGAGGGGAGGGGCTGGAAATGGAGTAAAAGATTGATCATGCTTATGTGATGAAGCCTCCATAAAAATTCCAGTGGGGTTTGGGGTGCCTCCAGGTTGGTGAGCATGTGAAGGTGCTAGGAGAGTAGTGTACCTGGAGAAGGCATGGAAGCTCTGTGCCCCCTCCCATATACACATCTACACATCTCTGAACATTCATCTGTATACTTTATCATATCCTTGTATAATTGATTGGTAAACGGTAAGCAAACTGTTTTCCTAAGTTCTGTGAGCTGCTCTAGCAACTTAATTGAACCTGAGGAAGGGCTCACAAGAACCTCTGATTTATAGCTGATCAGGCAAAGACATGGGTTAAAACCCGGGCTTGATGTTGGCATCTTTAGTGGGGGGCAGTCTTGTAGGCCCTTAACTTGTGGGATCTGACGCTACCTCTATGTAGAGAGTGTCAGAATTGTTTTAAATTGTAGAACACTCAGCTGGTGCCGTGGAATTCCTTGGTTTGGGGGAAAAAACCATATCTAGTATCAGAAGTGTTATTAGTATGTGGTAGTGTGACAGTAAAGGAGAAACGTGGAAGTGAGTTTTTCCCTGCTTAGGTCGGAACAAAAAAAGAACTTACACAACTCAACAACAAAAAGCCAAAATAATCCAATTAAAAATGGGCAGAGGACCTGAATAGACATTTTCCCAAAGAAGACATACAGATGGCCAACAGGTACATGAAAATGTGCTTAACATCACTAATCATCAGGAAAATGCAAATCAAAACCACAATGAGATATCACCTCACATCTGTTAGAATGGCTATTATCAAAGAGACAAGAAATAATAAGTGTTGTCAAGGATGTGAAAAAGAAGCCCTCATGCACTGTTGGTGGGAATGTAAATTGATACAGTCACTGTGGAAAACAGTATAGATGTTCCTCAAAAAATTAGAAGATCCACCAATTCCACTTCTGGTTATTTATCTGAAGAAAATGAGAACACTAACTTGAAAAAATATCTGCAGGGGTGCCTGGGTGGTTCAGTCGTTAAGTGTCTGCCTTCAGCTCAGGTCACGATCCCAGGATCCTGGGATCAAGCCCCGCATCAGGCTCCCTGCTCCACGGGAAGCCTGCTTCTCCCTCTCCCACTCCCCCTGCTCGTGTTCCCTCTCTTGCTGTGTCTCTCTGTCAAATAAATAAATAAAATCTTAAAAGAAAAAAGAAAAATATCTGCATCTTCATGTTCACAGCAGCATTATTTACAATAACCGAGATATGGAAACAACCTAATTGTCCATTGATGGATCAATGGATAAAGAAGATGTCCTATACATATGCAAAGAACATTATTCAGCCATAAAAAAAGAAGGAAATCTTGCCATTTGTGACAACATGTATGGATATTGAGGGCATTATGCTAAGTGAAATAAATCAGGCAAAGACAAATACTGCATGATCTCACATGTGAAATCTAAGACAAAAACAAAAACAAAAAAATCCCCAGCCCCCCCCAAAACAAAACAAAACAAAATCCAAGTTCATAGAAACAGAGAACAGATTGGTGGTTGCCAGAGAAGAAGGTAGAGGATACATGAAATGGGTGAAGGTGGTCAAAACGTAAAAACTTCCAGTTATAAAAAAGTGAGTCATGGAGATGTAATGTACGGCATGGTGACTATAGTTAATAATACTGTTTTGCATATTTAAAAGTTGCTAGGAAAGTAGTCTTAAAAGTTCTCATCACAAGAAAAAATTTGTAACTATGTGTGGTGACAGATAATAGACTTATTGTGGTGATCATTTTGCAATATATAGAAATATGTTTACCTGAAACTAATATAATGTTATATGTTAATTATATCTCAATAAAAAAAGAGATGGGAAGAATATATTACAAATCACACATCTGATAATGGACTTGTATACAGTATACATAAAGAACACTCAAAACTAAATAATAAGAAAACTAATGACAAATTGGGCAAAAGATGTGAAGACACTTCACCAAAGAAGATCTATGGATCAAATTAGCACATGAAAAGATGCCCAGCATCATTAGTCATTAAGAAAATACAAATTAAAATCACAATGGGATACCCTTATACATGCAGTAAAAAGGCCAACAAAAATGAAAAGGACTCACTATATGCCAGGATGGCAAGATCGTGGAGAAACCACAACTCTAATAAACTGATGGTGGGAATGTAAAATTATATAACTACATTGGAAAACTGCTCGGCAGTAGACAATTTTTTATTTTATTTTATTTTATTTTTTTTTAAAGATTTTATTTATTTGAGAGAGAGAGAATGAGAGAGAGAGAGAGCACATGAGAGGGGGGAGGGTCAGAGGGAGAAGCAGACTCCCTGCTGAGCAGGGAGCCCGATGCGGGACTCGATCCCAGGACTCCAGGATCATGACCTGAGCCGAAGGCAGTGGCTTAACCAACTGAGCCACCCAGGCGCCCCGGCAGTAGACAATTTTTTAAAGTCTTACTGCTATGAATATGTCATCCCACTGCCTTCTGGTTTCCATGGTTTCTGATGAGAAATCAGCCATTGATATTATTGAGGATCACATGTACATGATGATTTGCTTCTCTTGCTATTTTCAAGATTCTTTTTTTTCATTTTTGGAGAATTTTATTAAAAATTTTTAATTTGAATATAGTTGACACACATTGTACAACATAGTGATTAAACTTCTCTATATGTTCTGTTGTTCTTACCACAAATGTAGCCACCATCTCTTACATGATGCTATTAAAATATCACTGACCATACTCCCTATGATGTGCCATTTATTCCTGTGACTTATTCATTCCATAACTGGAAGCTTGTATCTCCCAACCCCCTTCACTTCATCCATTTTGCCTATACCCCAAACCCCTTCTCTGGCAACCATCAGTTTGTTCTCTGTACTTATAGGTTTAATTCTGTTTTCCATTTGTGTGTTTATTCATTTGTTTTGTTCTTTTTATATTCCACATATGAGTGAAATCATATAACATTTGTCTTCTCAGTCTGATTTATTTTGCTTAGTATAATACTCTCTATGTCTATCCATGCTGTCCCAAATGGCAAGCTCTCATTCTTTTCTTATGGCTGTGTAATATTCTATTGTATATACATACCAATCTTTATTCCCCATTCATCTATCAATGGACACTTAAGTTGCTTCCATATCTTGACTATTGGAAATAATGCTGTAATAAACATAGGGGTGCATATATCTTTTCAAATTAGTGTTTTCATTTTCTTTGAGTAAATACCCAATAGTGAAATTATTGGATCATATTGTATTTCTCTATTTAATTTTTTGATAGATCTCCATATTGTCTCCACAATGGCTGTACCAATTTACATTCCCACCAACAGCACACAAGGGTTCCTTTTTCTCCACATCTTTGCCAACATTTGTTATTTCTTGTCTTTTTTATTTTAGCCATTCTGATAGTGTGAGGTGATATTGTAATTTTGATTTGCATTTCCCTGATGACTATTGATGTGCCTATTGGCCATCTATATGTCTTCTTTGGAAAAATGTCTAGTCAGGTTTTCTGCCTATTTTAAAAATTGGATTGTTTGGGTTTTTTCATGTTGAGTTGTATAAATTCTTTATATATTTTGGATATTAACCCCTTATCAAATATATCATTTGCAAATATCTTCTTCCATTCAGTAGGTTGCCTTTTTGTTTTGTTGATAGTTTCCTTCACTGTGCAAAAGCTTTTATTTTAATGTAGTCCCACTTGTTTATTTTTGCTTTTGTTTCCCTTGCCCGAGGAGACATATTTATTTTATTTTATTTTATTTTAAGATTTTATTTATTTATTTGAAAGAGAGAGAGTGAGAGAGAGCATGAATGGGGAGAGGGTCAGAGGGAGAACCTGATGTGGGACTCGATCCCAGGACTCCGGGATCATGATCTGAGCCGAAGGCAGTCACTTAACCAATTGAGCCACCCAGGCAGCCCCTGAGGAGACATATTTAGAAAAATGTTTCTATGGCTGAAGTCAGAGGAGTTTCTGCCTGTGTTCCACACTTTTTAACTGAAGTATAATTAACATTCAGGGTTATATTAGTTTCAGGTATACAATACAGTGATTTAGCAATTCTATACATTACTCAGTGCTCATCAAGATAGATGTACTCTTAATCCCCTTCACCTATTCTTCTTTACCCCTTCTTCTCTGGCAACCACCAGTTTATTTTCTGTATTTAAGGGTCTGTTTTTTGTCTCTTGTTTTGTTTGTTTTGTTCCTTAAATTCCACATATGAGGGAAATCATATAGTATTTGTCTTTCTCTGACTGATTTATTTCACTAAGTATTATACCCTCTTCGTCTACCCATGTTGTTACAAATGGCAAAATTTCATTCTTATTATGGCTGAGTAATATTCCATTTTACATATATACCACAACATCTTTGTTCATTCATTTATTGATGGACATTTGGATTGCTTTTATATCTTGGCTATTGTAAATAATTTTGCAGTAAACATAGGGGGACATATATCTTTTCAAATTAGTGTTTTTGTTTTCTTTGGGTAAATAACCAGTAATTAAATTATTGGATTATATAGTAGTTCTTCTTTTAATTTTTTGAGGAAGCTCCATAGTGTTTTCCATAATGGCTGTACCAGTTTACATTCCCAGCAACAGGGCATGAGGGTTCCTTTTTCTCCACATCAGTCCCAACACTTGTTATTTCTTGTCTTTTTGATTTTAGCCATTCTGACCGGGCTAAAATGATAACTCATTGTGGTTTTAATTTGCATTTTCCTGATGATGAATGATGTTGAGCATCTTTTTATGTGTCTATTGGCCATCTGTATGTCTTCTTTGGGAAAATGTCTATTCAGGTCCTCTGCCCATTTTTAATTGGATTATTTGGCTTTCTGTTGTTGAGTTGTATAAGTTCTTTCTATAGGGATATTAACCCCTTATTGGATATGCCATTTGTAAATATATTCTCCCATTCAGTAGGTTGTCTTTTTGTTTTGTTGATAGTTTCCTTCATTGTACAAAAGCTTTTTATTTTGAGGTAGTCCCAATAGTTTAATATTGCTTTTGATACCCTTGCCTTAGCTGTCTAGAAAAATGTCTCTCCAGCTGCCTGTATGTTTTTCTAGGAATTTTATGGTTTCAGGTCTCACAGTTAGGTCTTTAATTTATTTCAAGATTTTTTGTTTTGTTTTGTTTTTTGTATTTTGTGTATTTTGGTGTGAGAAAGTGGTCCAGTTTTATTTTTTTGCAGGTAGCTGTCCAGTTTTCTGCACACCACTTATTGAGTAGGCTGCCTTTTCCCCATTGTATATTCTTGCCTCCTTTGTCATAGATTAATTGATCATTAAGTATGGGTTTATTTCTAGGCTCTATTCTGTTCTATTGATCTATGTGTCTATTTTTTTGTGTTCATACCATACTGTTTTGATTATTACAGCTTCGTAGTATATCTTGAAATATGGAATTATGATACCTCTAGCTTTGTTCTTCTTTCCCAAAATTGCTTTGAATATTCAGGGTCTTTTCTGGTCCCATACAAATTTTAGTATTATTTGTTCTAATTCTGTGAAAAATGCTGTTGCTATTTTGATAGGGATTGCATTGAATCTGTAGATTGCTTTGGGTAGTGTGGATATTTTAACAATATTACTTCTTCCAATCCATGAACATGGAATATCTTTCCATTTGTTTGTGTAATCTTTAATTTCTTTTATCAATATTTTATAGTTTTCAAAGTACAGATCTTTCACAACCTTGATTAAGTTTTTTCCTAGGTATTTTATTCTTTTGGTGAAATTGTAAATGGCATTGTTTTCTTAATTTCTCTGTTACTAATAAATTATTAGTGTACAGAAACACTACTGATTTCTGGGTATTAATTTTATATCCTGGACCTTTGCTGAATTCATTTGTTACTTCTGCTTTTTGGTGAGTCATTAGAGTTTTTTATGTATAATATCATTTCATCTGCAAATAGTAACATTTTAACTTTTTCCTTACCAATATGAATGGCTCTTATTTCTTCTTCTTCTTTGATTGCTGTGGCTAGGACTTCCAGCACTATGTTGAATAAAAGTGGTGAGAATAGATATGCTTGTCTTGTTCCTGATCTTAGAGGGAAAGCTCTCAGTTTTCCACCATTAAATATGTTAACTATGGATTTTTCACATATGGCCTTTGTTATGTTGAGGTGTATTCCCTCTAAATTCACTTTGTTGAGAATTTTTATCATGAGTGGATATTGAATTTTGTCAAATGCCTTTTCTGTATCTATTGAGATGATAATTTGATTTTTATCCTTTGTTTTGTTGATGTGCTGTATCATGTTGACTGATTTGTGAATACTGAACTGTTCTTGCATCCCTGGTATAATTCCCAGTTGATCATGATGAATGATTCTTTTAATGTGTTGTTGAATGCAATTTGCTAATTATTGAGGACTATGTTCATCAGGGATATTGGCCTGTAGTTTTCTTTTGTGTGTGTGTGGTGTCTTCATCTGGTTTTCGTATGAAGGCTATGCTGGCCTTGTAGAATGTATTTGGAAGCTTTTCTTCCTCTTCTGTTTTTTGGAATAGTTTGAAGAGAATAAGTATTAACTCTTCTGGAAATGTCTGGTAGAGTTCACCTGTGAATCCATCTGGTCCTGCATTTTATTTTGTTGATAGTTAATTGATTGTTTTTAGATTTATTTATTTAAGTAATCTCTACATCCAATGTGGGGCTCAAACTCATGACCCCAATATCATGGAAAAGCATGCTTTTCTGACTGAGCCAGCCAGGTGCCCCAATAGTTAATCAATTATTGATTCAATTTTGTTACTGGTAATTGGTCTGTTCAGATTTTCTACTTATTCCTGATTCAATTTTGGAAGATTGTATGTTTCTAGGAAACTATCCATTTCTTCTAGGTTGTCCAGTTTGTTGGCATATAATTTTTCATAGCAGTCTCATAATCCTTTGTAATATTGTGGTGTCACTTGTTACTTTTCCTTGCTCATTTCTGGTTTTATTTGGGTCCTTCCTCTTTTTTATTTCCTGAGTCTGGCTAAGGCTAAGGGTTTATCAATTTTGTTTATCTTTTCAAAGTAAGTATTGTTGGTTTTCTTTCTTTTTTCTTTTTCTTTCTTTCTTTTTTCTTTTTCTTTTTTCTTCTTTTTTCTTTCTTTTTTCTTCTTTCCTTCCTTTCTTCCTTCCTTCTTTTCTTTCTTTCTTTCTTTCTTTCTTTCTTTCTTTCTTTCTTTCTTT
>NW_027397101.1:6576581-6702059 GCF_003265705.2 Callorhinus ursinus | reverse complement strand
TTTCTTTCTTTCTTTCTTTCTTTCTTTCTTTCTTTCTTTCTTTCTTTTCTTTCTTCTCCTTCTCCTTTTTCTTCATCTCTATGTCATTATTTCTGCTCTGATCTGTATTTCCTTCTTTCTAATCACAGGGATTTTGTTTGTTCTTCTTTTTCTAATTTTTTGGGGGGTGTAAGTTTAGATTGTTCCTTTGAGCTTTTTCTTGTTTATTGAGATAGGCCTGTATCACTGTATATTTCCCTCTTAGAACTGCTTTCACTGCATCCCAAAGATTTTGGACATCGTAGTTTCTTTTCATTTGTCTCCATATATATTTTTTAATTTCTTCTTCATTTTCTTCATTGACCTATTGGTTGGTTAGTATCATGTTGTTTGGTCTCTACATGCTTGTGTTTCTTCCAGTTTTTTTTCTTATGATTAATTTATAGTTTCATATTGCTGTGGTTGGAAAAGATGCATGGTATGATTGCAATCTTCTTAAGTTTATTGAGACTTGTTTTGTGGCCTAACATGTGATCTATTCTGGAGAATGTTCCATGTGCACTTAAAAAGAATGTGTATTCTATTGTTTTTGGATGGAATGTTCTGTATATGTCCATCTGGTCTGTTATGTCCTGTTATGCCTATCTGGTCAAATATGTCATTCAAAGACATTGTTTTCTTATTGATTTTCTGCCTGGATGATCTATCTATGATGTAAGTGGGATGTTAAAATCCCCTACTATTATTGTATTATCATCAATTTCTCTCTTCATGTTTGTTAATATCTGCTTTATGTATTTAGGTTCTCTGATGTTGGGTGCGCTCAATGTAGATATTTACAATTGCTATCTCCTCTTGTTGGATCGATCCCTATATCATTATTAATGTCTTTGTTTGTCTCTTCTTACAGTCTTTGTTTTAAAGTCTATTCTGTCTGCTATAAGTATTGCTACGCTGGCTATTTCTTTGCTTCCATTTGCATGGTGAATGTTTTCTCATCCCTTCACCTTCAGTCTGCATGTATATTTAGGTCTGAGGTGAGTCTCATGTAGGCAGTATGTATGTACATATGTATGTATATATGTATTTGACACTGCATGAAAGAGAACTTTTTATTACTTTTATGTAGCGAAAATTTAACAGCATATACTTAGCTCAGTATGGTGGCCAGTTCTTTAGCCTTTGCCTTTTCCAACTTGGCAATGTGATCCGCTGATTTTGGATCCAGGAGGTTGCCTCCACAGTGACAGTGGATCTCATCATATCTGTCATTGTAATTGGTCTTGACAGATTCCACCAGCTTAGCCAGAGCTCCTTTGTCTTCCAAGTTAACCTGTGTGAAGGCAACAGTGGTGAAGGTCTTCCTGTGGATCAGAGATCCCAGCCTGGCCTTCCCATGGATAATGCATAGGGAACCCCCAATCTTACGACACAGGGCAGGCAGGAAGACAACTAGCTCAATGGATCCACACCATGAGCAAGCTGAGACTTCTCATCATCCACTAGGGTGATGACAGTATTAACCCCAGCCTCAAGGACAGGCAGCCCCTCAGTGGGGACATCCCCTTCACCAGCAGCTTTCTTCTCAGTCCAGACCAACAATCTGCTTCTTCTCTTGCTTTGTACATATGTATGTATGTATGTATTTGACACTGGATGAAAGATAACTTTTTATTACTTTTATGTAGAGAAAATTTAACAGCATATACTTAGTCCAGTATGGCTGTATTTGTAGGACACTTAAGTAGTGAGTAGCTGTTTAGCAGTCCAAGGCCTGGGTGAATTGGTTAGTTGTGGGAAGCAGTTTTAGATATTTATAGAGAATAGCCCTTTGCTGCTGCAGCTGGATATAGTGGGACCATTTGACAAAGTGGATGTCGTCCCTTTTGGGCTGGATGTCCTGTCTAATGCCAAAGTTCTTGGACTTTTTCTCAAACGGGGATTGACCACCTTCTTGGCCTCCTGCTTCTTCACAACAGCAGGGGTTGGGGCCCTGTCTACCCCTTAGGCTTCTTTCCTTTCAGCATCTTGGATGGTTAAAGGTGAGAGTTCTTGTACGCAGCATTTAGATGGGTCTTGTTTATTTTTTTAATTTTTTTGTTTTTGTTTTGTTTTGTTTATCTATTCAGTCACCCTATGTCTTTTGATTGGAGCATCTAGGCCATTTACATTTAAAGTCATTATTGATAGATATAAACTCATTGCCATTTTGTTAATTATTTTCTGGTTGTTTTTCTTTTAATTTCTTCTCTGTTCCTTTCTTCTTCTCTTACTCTCTCTCTCTTTTTTTTTTTAAAGATTTTATTTATTTATTTGACAGAGAGAGACACAGTGAGAGAGGGAACACAAGCAGGGGGAGTGGGAGAGGGAGAAGCAGGCTTCCCACTGGGCAGGGAGCCTGATGCAGGGCTCCATTCCAGGACCCTGGGATCATGACCTGAGCCAAAGGCAAATGCTTAATGACTGAGCCATCCAGGTGCCCCTCTTACTCTCTTTCCTTGTCATGAATTTTAGTGTTATGTTTGGCTTCCTTTCTCTTTACTTATTATAGGTTTTGGGTTTGTGGTTACCACGTGATTCATATATAACATCAAGACTCTTTCTTTGTCTTTGGCCTTTCACAATGCAATTATGTCTAGGAAAGGATCTATTTGATCTATAACTGACTGTGAATAATCAACTGAAATAACTCACTATCTCTTGACCAGCCTTATTTGAGTTTGTCTTAACTGTAGTTCATTGAGTGTCTTGCATGTGTAATGTTTTTCAGTAAATTTGGTTATTCCTTCCTTAAATATTCTTTCTGCCCAGCTTTATATTCCTCTCTTTCTGGAACTCCCACTATGCATATGTCAGTACGCTTGGTGGTGTCTCACAGGTTTCTTAGGCTCTGTATTTTTCTTCACTTTTTTCGTTCTGTTTCTTAGACTGGATAATCTCAAATGACCTATCTCCAAGTTCGTAGATTCTTTCTTCTGACAGTTCCTATCTAAATTTGAACTACTCTAGTAAATTTTTAATTTCAGTTATTGTAATTTTCAGCTCCAGAATTTCTATTTTGTTCCTTCTTGTAATTTCTTTTTTTATTGACTACTTGATGAGACATTATTCTTACACTTTCCTTATACTTTCCTAGTTCTTTAGACATGATATACTTTAGCTTTTTGAACATGTTCTAAATAGTTGATTTAAAGTCTTTGTCTGGTAAGTCCAATATCTGCATCCTCAGGGACAGTATTTACTGATTATTTCCCCCCCAATAAATGGGCCACATTTTCTTGTTTCTTTGCATGTCTTTTAAGTCTTGTTGAAAACTGGACATTTTAAATAGTATAATGTGGCAACTTTGAAAACCAGATCTCTCCAGAGTTTTGGTTGTTGCTACTTATTTTAGTTGTTGTTGTGTGTGTGTTTAGTGAGTTTCCTGAATGAATGCTATAAAATCAGTATATTTTGTTGCATGTGTATGCTAAAGTCTCTGCTTCGTTAGCCTAGTGGTCAGCTAATGATGGGACAGAGATGTTCTTAGATACCTGGAACCAATAAATCTATAGTCTTTACCAAGGAGACTCTTTGTGCATGTTGGTACACACTTCAACACTCAGCTATATAGTTTACCACTCTGCCTTAGCCTTCACTTTCTGCTTATGAAGAACCTCAAGGTTAGCCAGAGGTGAGAACTTAAGGCCTTTTCAGGTCTTTCCTGACCAAATGCAAAGCTTCACATATTTGTTTGACCTCCTGGATTCCAAAAAACAAATCAGAACTTTTCAAAGTCCCAATGGATATCTCATTTTTCATCCTTTCCTTTCAAGTTTTTGTATAGTGTATTGTTTGCCCCAACTGTTACATTAAACTTAATTGTTATCTGTCACCTCTGTCAGTCATAACATTAAAATATTGCCAGTAAATATTTTTGACAAACACTCCATTGGTGTTACTTTTTTGGTATGTCCCAAAAAGTATTAATACTATTATCTTGGGAAAATAAAATAATCACAATCTGTTGTTTCTATTTTTAAGAGCTTTTTAGAGAGGATTTAAAAATCATCTTTACTGAACAAATAATCCACAAACAGAAAGTAATTATATGTAGACCAATATTCTCTTTACCTCCCACCATTTCATTTTGATGCTTGAAAAACAATTCTTGTCTTAGATAAAATTTGATTACTTGAAAACTGCCTAAAATAAACATAAAACATTGTTTTGCTTTTCTCAGTGTATCTCTCCATTTCGTTATTTTTTTCTTTCTGTATTTTATCACTGAAATACATTATCCTACCCACACCACCCCACAATAAAAATCTTACCTAGATTCCCCATCTTTCCCCTCAGCCCCCCAGCCAGCCCTGCACAAAATGCTCCAGGATTCTCTGCCCACTGGCCATTTTGGAATGTGTCCCTTGGATAGCCGGTGGAAACCAGCTGGCACCTTTATGGAGAAAATGGAGAGGGGAGAGAGGGAGCCTCAGGAGGGACTTATTTGAGGGCCTTGGCCACCTGCTTGTAAGCCAGCTCGATCTCTTCATCATCTGGACTCTTCCCAAGCATAGGCAATTCTCAAGTACCACGGAACACCTCCGGGACGGAGAATCCCCTGTACTTCTTACATACCACCTGCACTATGTGGAGCTTTGGCCACAGGTTGCAGCCAGCCAGAATGAGCTCATTGCCATCCAGAAACTTCCTCTGAGAGATGCCCTCACCCTCAGCACTGGTCTCACCCACTTCTTCTGGGAGGGGGAATGTCAAGTAATTGTCTAAAACTTTCAGGGCTTTCAGGAGCCCCTTCTTCACATTATCATTTAGTGCCAGGTTTGAATTCTTGATGTAAGCAGAAAATTTGGCAAATATGTCCAGCTCAGCCGTGTGGGATTCAGCGTTCAGAGCTGCCAGCTTGGGGTACCTGGGAGGGCGCAGCGCCGCCTCCGGAAACTCCTCAGTCTTATTAATGTCTGTGTGCCCTTCGGTGCCGGTGCCCTACAGCAGGAACGGGAGCTGCCCCCCTGGGCACAGCTTCTGTACTGTCTCGGTCCGCCTCTTGGTGTCAACAGTGGTGACGTTGAAGGTGACTCCCTTGAGCCAGAGTACCAGGTACAGTCTCTGGGAGAAGGGGCAGTTCCCAATATTGGCCGCATCCTGCCAGCCTTCGCGAACAATTCAACCTGAGGTGATTCTTCAGCCATCGTTGCGACGGGCACCGGAAAGCCGCCCGCGCGGGCGGAACTGGGAGGGGCCTGGGCCAGGGAAGGCGGGTCTCACTCCGCCCCCCCCGCCCCCGCCCCGGGATTCTCTAACCCAGACCTAGGGCTGTTCTTTCAGCGCAACACAAGCCCCAGGAGACCCGCTCACGCGAGACTCGGCTTCCCCATCACACCCCGCCCTTCCACTTCTTGTTTTTAAAGATTCCTTTTAAAATTTCAAAACTTCAAAATGTTAATAAACAACACCTTGCTTGTAGTTATCAGTGTATAGGTCTTTCACAAGTTTTGTCAAATTTAAGCCTAATAACTTCATATTTCTGATGCTGTTATAAATAGTATTCTTTATAGATTTTAAGTTTTAGAACAGTTTCACATTTACTGGAAAAGTAAGCAGTTAGTACAGAGTTCCCAAATATTCCCTGCACACAATTCTCACTATTATTAACACCTTATGATATGATATGATTGTTACAATTAATAAACTAGTATTGCAACATTATTATTGACTAAATTCAGATTTCCTTAGTTTTTATATAATGTCCTTTTCTTTCCAGGATTCTACCTGGAATACTACACTACACTCAATTGTTATATCAGGGAAACTTGGCTCTTCTTGGCTGTGACAGTTTCTCAGGTTTTCCTTGTTTTTGTTTTTTTTTTGTTTGTTTATGACTGTGACATTTTTGAGGAATTCTGGAGATATATTATAGGATGTCCTTCTGTTGGAATTTGATACTTTTCCCAGAATAGGGATATGGATTTGTAAGAGGAAGATCACAGAGGCAAAATACCGTTTTCATCACATCATCAGGATACATACTATCAACATGATTTATTACTGTTGATCTTTCCCTTTACCCCCTTGCTGGAGTAGTGTTTTTTTGTTTTTGTTTTTTAAGATTTTATTTATTTATTTGACAGAGAGAGACACAGCGAGAGAAAGAACACAGCAGGGGGAGTGGGAAAGGGAGAAGCAGGCTTCCTGCTGAGCAGGGAGCCCGATGCGGGGTGATCCCAGGACCCCGGCAGATGCTTAATGACTGAGCCACCCAGGCACCCCTGGAGTAGTGTTTGTAATGTTTCTCCAGTGTAAAGTTACTCTTTGATTCCTCCCTTCTCATACTGTATTCTTATTTGGAATTCTTCTGTATGAGAGACTGTTTCTTCTCCCCCATTATTAATTCAATCATTTATTTGTATAATATGGACACATGGATATTTATTTTATTCTATATGTTATAATCCTATACTATATTTTGTTGTTCAAATCACTTCAGTTTTGACAATTGAAAGCTCTTTCCATTTACTCTTCTGTCCCTTTGACATACTCATATCAATGTAGGGATTTTTTGTTTTTTGATTTATCTATTTTTTAAGCACTTTTCTTACTTTCTGACACTACAAGATGCTTCAGGCTCATCTTCAGTATTTCTTAGTATCAGCCATTTCTCCAAGGAAACGTGGTTCTCAATATTGACAATTTATATTAGAAGCCAAGATCTAAGAACTAGGTGTGAAAAATACTTGTAAAATGATATAAAAAGTAATGGTTAATGAGTAGTTTCTCAAATATAACATCAAAAGGGCAAGTAAATTGACTTCATCAAAATTAAAAACTTTTGTGCATCAAAAGACACTATAAGAAGAGTGAAAGGATGCGCAGAATGGGAGAAAACATTTGCCAGTCATATAGCTGAAGGGTCTAGTATTAAGAATATATAAAGAACTCTTACAACTCACCAACAAAAAGATAAACCACCCAATTAAAACTAGGCAAAGTATTTCAATGGACATTTCTTTAAAGAAGAAACACAAATAGGCAATAAGCACATAAAAAGTGGTTAATATTACTCTTCGTTAGGGAAGTACAAATGAAAACCACAATGAGATACCACATCACACCCACTAAAATGGCTATAATTTTTAAAGGAACATAATATGTGTGCTGGGAGGATGTGAAGAAATTGGAACTCTCATACGTTGTTAGTGGGAATGTAGAATGGTTAGCCACTGAGGGTAACCACTTGGCAGTTCCTCAAAAAGTTAAATATAGAGTTACCATATGACCAGCAATTCCACTGTTAGGTATCTACCCAAGAGAATTGAAAACATTTATAGACACAAAAACTTATATAAGAATATTCACAACAGCATTACTAATAATAGCCAAAGAGTAGAAACAACCCAAATATTCATCAACTGATAAACTGATGAGCCTTAAAAACATGCTAAGTGAAAGAAGCCAGACACACTAAATCACATGTAATATGATTCCATTTATATGAAATACCCAGAATAGGTAAATCCATAGAGAAAATAGATTAGTGATTCCCAAGGGATTGGGGAAGAGAATTGGAAACTGTGGGGTTTCTTTTAGGGTGATGGAAATGTTCTGAACATAGGATAGTGGCACTGGTTGCACAACATTGTGAATCTATGAAAAATTCTGAATTGTATATTTTCAAATGGTTAAAATGATAAATTTTATGTTGTGTGATTTTTATCTCAATAAAAAATAAATGATATAAGTAATGTGATCATTAAAGGAAAATTAGAAAATAGAGATAAGCAAAAAAGAAGGAAATCAATATCCTAATTCCTCCTCCCCAATACACAGTCTTTCACATTGTCTTCTATGCATACATACATATACATCCAAATAAATGACATCACAGCTTATCATCTCTGGTTTGCCAGAGCAGATCCGGAGACAAGGATCTGAGTACAACAAGTTTGTTTGGGAAGAGAGGAAACTACTGGCTGGAGGGTAGGGAAGTGAAGCAAGGAAGGGAAAGCAGTCAGTAAAGTCTGCCTCTTCAAGCAAGCAAATGACCACTGTGGGCAACTGAAACTGAATCTCACTGGGGAAATGCTGGGAGCCCATGTAGTTCACGCATCTAAGACATCACACCTGAGAGGAGCTGAATATGTAAACACCAACTGTCTCCATTGGTGGAGAGGTGCTGGGAGGAGGCAGTGGTATTAGTCCCCCAGCACTTCGGATGTACTGCCCTGACATAAAAAGGGGATTCTAGGGTTGAGAGCAAATTCTCAGGCAAAGAGCTGCAGGTTCTGGCAGCTGGAAGTCCAATGAGTATGTGCTGAAGTGATAGGTGTGAGGGGAAAGGGGCAGGGCACTGATAACATATACTACGTATATTGGGCACATATAAGATATAGATCGATAGATTAATATAGATAGAATTGTATTTAGACCTCAATCTATATTTATCAGAAATATTTCCACTCAAAGCATCAATTTGGATATACAGATTAATCTTTTATGTATGGCTGAAAGCATTTTTACTTTATTAAAAGGTTGGTCACAATTGGACACTTCAAGAATGGCATTGAATTTTCTATGATTCTAATAGAGAAATTCTTTGTCAAAGTAATTTTCATTAAGGCTGTCATGATAATGCTAACTTAGTTTAAATTTTCACTACACAAAGTGAATATGAATATTACATTCATGAATTCATGAATATTACATGATGTTACAGACAACATTTTATATTACATTATCCTGATGATATTGCTTCTCGGACATATATATCCTTGCTTACGGGAAACAAAAAGCTCAATGTTAAAATGGTGATAATTGCAGAATTTATGATGCTTCATTGGAGTTACATTTTAGAAAAAAGTATCTGGGTGTGTTATTTATAACCAATTTGCATTGTCCTTTCTAAACCATGATTGTTTTTCTACTCTCTCCTTCTCTCCCTTCCTTCTTCCTCCTTTTTTGCTTTGGTTTTTTGTTTTGTTTTGTTTTGTTGTTGTTTGTTTTTGCCACTGGAGTATGTTAGATCACTTTCTCACCTGTTGCTGCAAGTCAGCCATGCGGCACAAAGATAGCTGGTCAAACACTTGCCAAATCTTCCAGGCACGATGTTCTCTGGAGATTGAAAGCTTGGGAATTGATGAAGATAGGGCAAAATTGTTGGTAAGAAATCTTTGGGATCTTTTCTCTTTAGCTAGAGAGTTTCTAAGTTCAAAACATTACACCTTTGCTGTTGTACTACTTTGAATTTAGAAACTCTTTAGCTAAGGGGCACAAGAGAACTTTCTGGAAGGATGGAAATGTGTTGTGTTCACTGGGATGGTAGTTAGGCAGATGTACACTGTTGTCAAAAGTCACAAATCTGAATTTATTGTATGCAATTATATCTCATTAAAGTTGATTTTAAAATAAAATATTGCTGGTAATAATAAAACAAGAGCAACAGAGGAAACAAAACAGCAAGTAAAATACCAATAAAAACAAATGTAAAAAATTCGAAGTAGTACATACGATGTAACCAAGTGAAGAAAATGTTATTACTTATATGGTAACAGATGGTGAGCATTGAGTAATGTATAGGATTATGTACTACTATGTTGTACACCTGAAACTAGTATAACATTGTATGTGAACTATACTTCAATAATAATTTTTTAAAGAAGGAAAATGTTATTACTTCATCATGTGGCTCTAGAATCCCTTCTAGGGAGACAGCCAATATTGGGACATTGTGCAGCCCTCACCACTATCTGTCTGCTGATCTCATTGGATATCCCATTATCCCAATGGATAACTCTGTACCCATTCACCGATAACTTCCCATTCTCTCTTCCCCAACTCCAGTATCCATTACTACTCTCTGAGTGATTTTTGAGTTGTGATACACTGAAAAAGGGGTAGAGGTATAACTTAGCACAGGTCAGTATGGTGTTGCACGTGAGGAAGCCAGGACATGGGAGACAGAGACAGCCAAGAGAGGAGGAGTTCCAGTCCTGCCTCAATCTTAGGACTCAGGGGAGACTGTAAACTCTTACAATGTGTGAAATTGGAGCATCAGAGCAATTTAATCCTCTTACACATCAGAAAGGCCTCCGACTGAAGATGAGGTTACAAAAAGCACTTGCTGGTTTCTGCAAGGCTTGCAAAATTCATTTATTTACTCAATAAATATTGACTAAGTACTTACTATGTGCCAGGCACTGGGATGACAATAGGGCCTAAGACACATTCCTCACCCTTAAGGAGTTTACCATCGAGGAGGAAGACAGTAAACAAAAATCCCTGAAGCTTTCTTTTTCTTTTTTTCTTTTTTGAGAAATAGAAGTTTATTAAGTGGAGATACAGAAAAAGCTCTCAAGAGTGAGAGGGGTCCCGACAGGGTTGCCCATCCCCAAAGCTTTAAAGTTATAAAGTAATTGCATTTGTAATTAACACAAAGATGAATAAAATCCTCAAAGAGTTTGCAATCTACTGGGGATGCAGTTGGGTGTGAGTAACCCTTAATACACAAGTGTGTTCTATAATATCCTTCTAGTAGCAGCTAATATATACTTTCTTCTTTGAGGCTTTCTAGATGTCCATCTTTATAAGTGGACTTAATCAATCCCTTATCTGTTCTAGGACCATTTGCACCAGACTTTAATTTTGGATAAGCACATTGGATTTAAGTTATTGATGTTCTGGTCTTCCCACTACACTGTCATCTCCTCAAGGCAATTAGTTTACTCAACTTGGCTTCATTTGATTTAATAAACATTGGCTGAGAACTTGCCATGTACTGGGCACACTGCAAAATGCTAGGGACCCAAAGATATATATCTCCTTAGCTCTCGGTTTCATACTTAAGGAAGCTCACTTCCAGAAATTATAAAGGACTGAGGGAGGAAACTGAAAGAAGGGGGCCTGGGAAGGAAGGTTTTATAATGGTGTGAGAAGAAACAAGCAAGTTCTGAACTAGGGCCATGGCAGCAGGAATGGAAAGGATGGAATAAATTCAGAAGACATGCTGGAGATAGGATCTACAGGATTTGGCAGTTCATTGGGTATGGAGGAAAGCGGAGGCAGAGTTGAAGACAGTGGTTATTTTCTCCCCGCTCTGGTTGAAAGCAAATAAAATGTTGATTCTGCTTATGTGAGAATATACCTAGAATAGGCAAATCCTTAAAGACAGTAAGCAGAATAGAGGTTGCCAGAGGCTGGGGGAGGAGGGAATGGAGTTCATAGTTCCTTTCTGGGTTGATGAGAAAGTTCTGGACATGGATAGTATTGATGACTGCACAAAACTGTGAGTGTACTTAATGCCCTTGAATTATACACTTAAAAATTATTAAAATAGGGGCACCTGGGTGGCTCAGCCAGTTAAGCATCTGCCTTTGGCTAAGGTCATGATCCCAGGTTCTTGGGATCGAGCCCCGTATCAGGCTCCCTGCTCAGCAGGGAGTCTGTTTCTCCCTCTAACTCTGCTGCTTCCCCTGCTTGCTCTCTCTCTCTGTAAAATAAATAAATAAAATCTTTAAAAAAAGACAAAATTTTAAAAATGATTAAAATAGCAAATTTTATGTTATATATATGAAACTGCCTTAAAAACTTAAAAAAAAACAAGTGAAAGGATATATTTTTAGATAGACAATCAGCAAAATATTTTACACATCAGAACCATTCCTAATTGCAGAATGTTTTATCATCATATAGAATTTCAATTATGTGACACATTGTATATTACTACATACTTTTCTGGCATGCTTTATATAATTAACTCACATGTGTTCACTGAAGAGTATTGTACAATTGATCCTTGGACAATACGGGTTTGAATGGCATGGGTCCCCTTATGTGCAGATTTTTTTCAGTAAATATAGTAGAGTACTGTATTTTTTCTTCCTTATCATTTTCTTAATAACTTTTTTCTCTAGCTTACTTTAGCATAAGAATGCAGTATTAATACATATAATATACAAAATATGTATTAATTGTCTATGTTATTGATAAGGCTTCTGGTCAACATTAGCAGTTAAGGTTTTGAGGGATCCAAATGTTATATGCAGGTTTTCGAACTTCCACCTTGTTCAAGGGTCAACTGTATTCAGAGCTATACAGAATGTGAAGAAATGACTTGCAAAGAGGGTCAATTTCACTTTTAAAAACTATTCTTTGAGTGTCAAATTTCACACTCCATCTCATTTACTCCTCATACAGTCATGAGGAAGGTACTAGTTTCATTTACAGATGTTTTTTAAAGCTGGATTTTTTAAAATAAATCAGCATTTTTCTGATTCATCATTATAAATTGACGTGCAAATCTACTGAATCTTTTTTCAAAACCAATAATCGTCTACTGCATCTTTATGTAGCTAAACAGGTTTGAGAGTTTCTAGCATGAAGACCATTTTTCAAAGTTACAGCTATGGTAGTGTATACTTACATCTATAAATTCTCTTTCCAAGTAGAAGAATTAGTATCATATAATAAGTCTTGATCATTGACATGTCTCTTTATGAAGTTCTTTGGTTTAATTTTTATTTTAAAGTTGTGGTTTGTTTAGGGGCGCCTGGGTGGCTCAGTTGGTTAAGTGGCTGCCTTCGGCTCAGGTCATGGTCCCAGGTTCTTGGGATAGAGCCCCGCTTGGGGGTCCCTGCTCAGCGGGTCGCCTGCTTCTCCTTCCTCTGCCTGCCACTCCCCCTGGTTGTGCTCACTCTCTCTCTGTCAAATAAATAAAATCTTAAAAAAAAAAGTTTTGGCTTGTTTTGCCTCTTGTAAATTTTGTGAAATAGTTTTATTTTCTTATCCTTGAAATTTATATATTGCCCCACATATTCCTTTCACTTAATCTACTAAACTGGAGAAAATTCTTAGAATCTCCAAATAATAGTAAAAATGTTGTCATATAGTTTTAAAGTCCTGATACAGAAAAAAAAGACAATATTATTAAGCCTATTAATCATCACACTTCTGCTCCATGAAAGCCACACAAATATTGGCAGTAAGGACAAAGATCATTCAAAAAGAGCCAGAGAGGTTATATTTAGGAAATAATTTTTCTTACTTTGGCATGTGCACATTTGAAAATACCAGTGTTTAGGCATACCTGGGTGGCTCTGTCGGTTAAGCCTCTGACTCTTGATCGCAGCTCAGGTCTTGATCTTAGGGACATGAGTTCAAAATAAAGAAAGAAAATATGAGTGCTTAAACTAAGTTATTTATAATATTCATTCACTTTATGAGTTTTAATTAAGAGAAATTTGAAATGTATTGCTTAATATAGATTTAGTGTTATAAGATCAGATATTTCCACAGCAGTGCTTGCAGATGTCAGAAGCACTCCATCGTAGGTCAGCAAGGGAGCTGCCGACCATCAGGGGGTCTGCTATTGTTTTACTCATGTTAAACTTAAAAAAAAATGATTGTAACCTTCAAGAATGGGCAAATCCATAGAGACAGAAAGCAGATTAGCAGTTCCCGAGGCCTGGGGAGAAAGGGGGAATGAGGAGTAGCTGCTTCATGAGTACAGGGTTTCCTTTTGGAGTGATGAGAATGTTCTGGAGCTAGATAGGGGTAATGGCTGCACGGCATCGTGAATGTACTAAATGCCACTGAATTTTCACTGTCACGTGGTTGAAACAGTAAAGTTTATGTTATATGTATTTTACTACAATAAAAAAGTAACCTTACTACAAAATAATTTTAAGTTACATACAAGCACAAGAAGGAGATAAACATCACCAGCAATCCCACTACCCAGATGGAACCAGTGTTGCCATTTTGGTGACTACCGTCCTAGCTGTGTTCCTATACATGTAATTATAGGAACAGAAGTTGCTATAACTTCTGTCTTAGTTAAGTAACATAAAACAGAAAGACAGGAATTCTCTGGAGAGAATTCTGTACATGGGCAGAAATGCAGCTGGGCCTCAGAAAAGGGCCAAGGCCTCTGGGAGCTAAAGGATCTTTGAGAGGTCGGGCAGTATGCTCTGTTCTGATCTCTTCTCTGTGGGCTCTGTGGGTCAAATTTCATCTTTTCTTAATTATCTTTCTTCATTTCTCCATCCTCATGGCAGATTGCTACCCCAAAGCTCCTCAATGTACCTGCTGACATGTCAGCTATCCACAAATGGGCTGATTCTCTCAGACCCAATTCCAAATTCTGCTCATGTTTTTTTGGTCACCTTTAGCCAGGGGATTCAGGTCAGACAATACAAACAAGAACTAATTCAGATCATTTGCTCTGAAAAATTTTGAGACAGAAAGATATCATCTGCTTTAGCTATTGTCCAAGGCATGAAAAAATCATAATAATAACAGTTTATTCTAGAGGAACTTTAACAACAGTACATATTCAGTTGAAAACAATTTTCTACATTAGTAGATATGTCACAACCAATGGCAAAAGTAGATGTGATTTAATTAATTAATTAATTAATTAAAAAGTTGATGTATACTATATTTCAGTGAAGTCATCAATTTGGCACTTCGGATGGAATGCTCTGGAATTATTTTTTCTTAATTTATTCTCTGATTGAAGGTCAGGCAGCACTTAGGATGCACGTTCATAGGAGAGTTTTTTTTGATGAGGATTTTAAGTAAGTATTCTTTTTTTTTAAGATTTTATTTATTTATTGGGGAGAGAGAGAGCATGAGTGGGAAGGAGGGGCAGATGGAGAAGGAGAAGCGGACTCCCGGTGAGCAGGGCTTGATTCCAGGACCCCAAGATCATGACTTGAGCCATAGGCAGATGCTTAACCAACTGAGCCACCCAGGTGCCCTAAGCAAGTATTCTTTTTAACTGAAAAGGGTAATTTGGGATTTTGTTAAAAATAGTTTCATTGGAGTATAATTTACATTCTACAAAATCCTCCTATTGTAAATGCACAATTCAGTTTAATAAGTTTATGAAGTTGTGCATCCATCACTACAATCTCATTTTAGAGCTTTCTCTTCACCCACAGCAGACCCCTCTGCCTAATTGGAGTCAATCCCATTTCCACCTTTAGCCCAAGGCAACCACTAATTTATTTTCAGTTTCCATGAATTTGTAAAAAGGACAATTTTATAAAAATTTTTATAGACTTTGTGGAGCCCTCAATATCATCATCTACAAATAATGTCCAATTTAATGAGTGAGAGATAATAATTTCTTTTTTTTAAAGATTTTATTTATGTATTTGAGAGAGAGAGAATGAGAGATAGAGAGCACGAGAGGGAAGAGGGTCAGAGGGAGAAGTGGACTCCCCGCCAAGCAGGGAGCCCGATGCGGGACTCGATCCCAGGACTCCAGGATCATGACCTGAGCCAAAGGCAGTCAATTAACCAACTGAGCCACCCAGGCGCCCGAGATAATAATTTCTTATTTGATCTTCATTAGAATATGTAATTCATTCACTAGCCCGTTTTTTTCTACTATACATTCAAAATTATACATGCAAATAGTTAAAGTATGTAATTATGTATTTATAGGGAGTGATCTCATTTTTAAGTCCTCCTGAATTATCTCCCATCAGCTGCTGCTCCTGCCCCTATCAGCTCTGTCCTTTTTTCTGCCAGTCACCATCTGAAACTCATGGGCTCTAGAATAGGATGCTGCTTTGTCCACACAGGCCCAGGGAGCATGAATGAGGAGCCAGCCAGACTTTCCTTTCTGCCTTGTTCCATATTGTTCATATGACTACTACCCATGCTTCCGAGGATACACCATGCTCACTGAATGTTTGGAATTATCACATAGGAGAGGAAAAATTCAGAAGTATACACTGAAAAGTCTTCCTGAAGTCCTAGATATAAGTGCCGAAGGAGCTAAACTTCCCACAGGGACTCCTCCTCTTTCCTGTTTGAATCTCTTTCTTCTCTGTTAAAGTATCTCCTTCTAAACCCTGTCAAACATAGATGTCCCCCACCCCTGCCACTTTCCAAGAAACTCTAGGCCCAGCACATAAGGATTGGTCTTACTGGAGATCCACACCTCTCTCTCAGCAGTCTAAGTGCTCAAGTATGAGTTATTTCATCCAGATTGGAATTATACTCCAGAGAAGAGGGCCTGAGAACCAAAGTTGGTGGTGGCTCTCCAAGTGTCAGAAGAGGTGGGCATGGGTGTGAGGGAAGACTGGTGCTCCAATCTCAGGAAGAGTGTCAGTATCTGTGGGTCACTTAAAATCGAGTTCTCTTGATAGCTCTCCTCCAGTGGAAGTTGAACATATCTTTTATTCTCTGGACTGTTCAGGCTAACTAATGAATAAAATACACAAATACATTATCATATTCATCATACCATCTCCCAAGGACCAATTTTAATTCTCAGAAGTAGTGCAGTAAACCCTTGAGGAGGAAGAGAAGTATTTTCCTGCTGACTCATAATTTATAAGCCACTTCTCAATCAATAAAATCTGTCCGGTGCATTATTTACTGCACAGATATAATATAAACAGTATTGGTTCTTTTCCCTCATCCCCCCTTCTCCACTCTCTGCTTTCAAATTATGACCTCTCAGGTCTTCTAGGAAGACAAAGAAAACCTATTGTTAGCTCATAAACTATATCTTTTACGCCTGCTCCCTTAGCTGTATTCGACTTAGCTGAGGCTGTAAAATCAGTACTCGTAAGTTCTTGACTAAATTCTTGGCCAAGGTCATACTCTGTCTAGGGAGGATGAGAGGCTATGAATTCATTCTTCTAGTTATAAGCACATAAATTATTATATGCTCTTAATCTACATGAATTTTACTTACTTTATTTACTAAGCAACTCATGGATATAGTGGTATTTTGTTAGTCCTGCCCAAGGATGGTTTCCAGCTATCACCAACAGTATCTGTTGGTAAGATAAAGCTGAGTTTATTGCTTGGCTTGGTAGGAACCACACCTCCTCAGGGTCTCAAAAAGGGGACGGTCAGGCCAGAATTTATTGAGAATTTGAAGTTTGTCTTAAGATAGGTCTTTCAATACAGGGATTTGATTAGAATTGGGATTGGTGGAAACAACAAGGAATGGGTTGAGGCTAGGGCTTCAAAGAATTGTAGGGCACAACCTACCTGTTGATGTCTTCCATTGGAGACTTTCTTTTGGGAAGTTCTGTGATGAACTCTCAGAGCTTGCTGGGGAAAGCAACTCCCAGAAAAGTAATGAAGACGGAGGAATAAAAAAAAAAAATTATGTAATGTAGAGAATAAGGTAGTGAAGTAGTTTCAGTTCTCAGTGTCCAGGGTAGGTGGGATGTAGATGGTTTGGTTCTTAGTCCCTTTCCAATCTCTCCAAGTGAGTTAAACTGTTGAAACAGATAAATTCCCAAATGCATGATGGCTCAACTATGGAAGAACTTTACTTTTCACTCAGGTTAAGTCCAAAATAAGTGTTCCTGATCAATATATGGTTTTCCTCCTTGGGGAAAGAAGGACTCCAGTTTTTTAGAAACTGAGCTCCATTATCTCTTAAGGCAATGACCCCCACATTTGAGCAGTCACCAGAATCACCTGGAGGTTTTGCTAAACCATAGGTTGCTGGGTCTTATCCCTAAAGTTTCTTGTCACATGACCCCACCGGATACACAGAGAGCTAGGAAATCTTATCCATTTGACTGAAAAAGAATTTTTGTAGAAAATGAACCTTAGTGGACAACTATCCAATTCTCTCTAGCCTATCATGTAACTACCAAAACTCCAAGAACACCCATCTTCCCACACATAGAGCACTCTCAATTCCTCCCAAGACCCAACCAATTCACTACATCCAGGTGGTACACAGTCCTCTTGACAAAACCCAAAAGTGACTCCTCATGTTTTATAGCCTATAAAGCAAAAAGTTGTCTGCTCTACAATATATAATGGTGGACCAGGGACAGGATAAAATGCCCATTCAGACAAGAAAAATGGAGAAACACAGCAGTCATAGCAATTTGTCCATAGCAATGACAAAATCCTGCAGGGCAGGCATTGATAGTGGTGGGAGAGCAGTTAATTTACTGGATTCCAAGCATGTTGTCTAGAAAGAACTCCCTTTGGCCATAATCTCTGTGACCCTTGTGGTCATGAATTCATTGTGACACTTAATAGGCTTCTGATCTATTTGCATCCAGGCATTTCAATGTGCTTATAACTGCACCCAGGGCAGAATTCTGAAGCCTAAATCTATTTCTCCACTTCTTTGCCCCCTATTGCTCTCTTAATGGGGACTACATTGAGTCCTTTTGAAACAGTAGATGAGAATGCTGCATTCTATTTTTTTAAGATTTTATTTATTTACCTATTTGAGAAAGAGAGAGTGAGTGAGAGAGAGAGAGAGAGAGAGAGAGAGAGAGAGCACAAGTGGGGGGAGTTAGGTGGATGAATAAGCAGACTCCCTGCTGAGCCTGGGATCATGACCTCAGCGAAGGCAGACACTTAACCAAATGAGCCACCCAGGTGCCCCATAATGCTGCATTCTTTTTTTTTATTATTTTTTTTATTTTTTATTTTTTATTTTTTTTTAATGCTGCATTCTTGATGGATTGTTGCTTTAGGTACAAGCTTTGGTACCAAAGACGTCTTTCAGTCTTGTCTCTTACTGTTGGGGTCTTGTAGTCAGTTTCTGCAAGCCTTAGAAGTCCCAAATGTTTGGATTTTCTCTATTACCTTCCATTTCTGCTTACAAGCTGGCCAGTTCTTCCCAGACATCCATTTTTTTTTATAATAACTTGCTGAAAGCAGAAAGTAAATGTCAGCATACACTATCATGACAAATCTTACCAACCATTTCCACTAAAGCTATTGACTCATAGACTCTGGTCTTTCCAACTCATCAGTTAGATAGCTTTACCAAATGTCTTGTGGCTGCATGAACTGAATCTGTGAATAGCTTTTGATATTACCTTCTTTAACTGCTTCCCCTGATCACTAACTGAGCTTCACATATTTTAGATTTTTGTCCTATCAATATCCTATTGCTAATACTAATCTCTGTATTAGTTAAGGTAAATCTGGCTGCTATAACAAATGAACCAAAAAATTTAATAGCTCAGTCATGATAGATGCTTATTTCTCATTCATGTACAGTTCCACGAGATTCTTAATTGCTGGCAGCTTCCATCATTGTAGTGATAGAGCCTGACTGGAGCTCTGCTATCTCCTAGGGCTTCAGTGTCCTTAGTTTGATTCTCTGCATCTAGCTTACAGTCAGAAGAGATTGTGGGTTAGGCATATCCTCTTCTTAACATTGCTGGTCTGGAAACAACACACATCACTTCTGCTCACATTTTATTATTGAGAACAAGTCACATGGCCATACCTAGGTGTAAGGAATGACAAAACATTAGTCACTACCTGAGTAATCCCTCTGTGGCAAAACTCTACACTGTGGAAGGGAAGCACAAATCTGTGGTGGCCATCTAGTTCTGTGTCATACCAGCAGCCCTAACATTAGAACCATTCAGTCAAAATCTAACTTGGATATAGGTATTCTACCAGTTAAAATGGCTTTGAACTGTTAGTAATATATTTAGGAAATAAGAGTGACTTTAACAAGATCAGAGTTTATTTCTCTCTCACATAAAACATGCAGAACTGGGCAGTCTTCCTAGATGTGGCTGTTCCATCAAGTCATCAAAAACTCAGATTCCTTCTACCTTTCTGCTTTACCATCCTTAGCTCTTAGCTTCTGTTTTTCAAAATGGCTACTAGGTCTCTAGATATCACATTCACATTTCAGGCTTGAAGAGGGAAGAAGGGTAAAAATACAAAAGAGTCTATTTTTTAAAGAAGTTTCCTGAGATTCCACTTAACAACATTGGTTGATATCTCATTGACAATGACCATATCTAATTTCAAGGAATGATGGTAGATATAGAATTTTAGCTAGACACAATGATACACTGAAAATATAGGCATTTTGTCATGAAGAAAGAAGGGGAGGTCAAAATGGAGTAGTACACGTGAGAGCCTCGCCCTTGGCGAATTGTGGATGATTGTGGTGGGGTCTTGACGATGGTACCATAGGTGGTGGTATCTTTCAAGCAATCAAAGGTTTTTGCAATTCTCCAGTGGGAGTAAACCACAGACTGTGAGGGAGTTTGACAGGTATTACAACCAGGGCTCTGCAGTTGGGAGGTAGCTTTGCAGTTTGGGGAGGATTATTTTCCATGATTGCAGTATGGTTCAAGTTAGAGGGAAAGAAGATCCCTGGAACTCCATCACAAGTGGTGCCTTAACAGGAGCCATTCTGGCAGCAAGAAATGGACCAGTGGTCATGGTTGGGTCAGCTGCAATGGGTGACATTCTCCTAGCTTTAATTGAAGGTGCTCGTATCTTGTTGACAAGATTTGTCTCTGCACAATTTCCCAGTGGCCCTCAGTTTGCCGAAGACCCCTTTCAATTGCTTTCAGCCCAGTTACCATCCTCACCTTGTGGAGACTATTGACAATATCAATAGGACTTTTTTCCCAAGGTTTTTTAGACAAATGAGCTATAGTTCAAGAAGGAATTTCAGACGGTAAGCTACAGTCTGTTTTTAAAACCACAGGTGGGACAGCTATGGCCAAATAGACTTTGAAGAGACACTTATCTCCTTTTTCTATTTAAAGGAACATGGAAGATGGGACACCTGGGTGGTTCAGTGGGTTAAGCCTCTGCCTTCAGCTCAGGTCATCATCCTGGGGTCCTGGGTTCGAGCCCCACGCCAGGCTCCCTGCTCTGCGTTGGGCCTGCTTCTCCCTCTCCCTCTCCCTGCCGCCCCCCCTGCTTGTGCTCTCTCTCTCTGTCAAATAAATAAAAATCTTAAAAAAGCTTATAAAAAAATAAAGGAACATGGAGGAGAGGGGAAGCAGATGTTGAAGGATAATAAATTTATTATTCACATCTGGATTGCATTTGTGATAAAAATAAATGTCTAATATCTTTAAAAGAAAATCCAATAAATGCTTAGAAGATGAAGGACCAAAGGGCAAACAACAATGAAACGTGACCCTCATTTCCTTGGGGACTTCTCTGCCTGGTTTTGTGTATTCTGTCAGTCAAACAATAAAAAACTCCTGGAAAAAAAAAGAAAGAAGGGGAGAATAGATATTTGGGTAGTCGGATAGTGCCATAGTGTCGTCCTAAATATAGAAAGGAGGAACATGTAGCTTCTTGTTACATATCAGGGTAATAATGGTTCAAGATGTTACATTGGGTACTTTATTCCCTCTGGTTAACCAAATGAATAGGGTAAGTGTAAAAACTACAAATATTTTTAGTGTGTGTCCTTTTCCAAGAGTCAAATTCCAATTTCTAATGTCTAAATTATTAACAATTAACATCCCTATTTGTGTGTTGAACAAATTTCCTATACTTCAATCTGGTGTTTCCCCAACCACACCACACATATTCACTTGTGAAGTGTGTCAGTTAATTAACATGTGTTAATTTAATCTCTACAATGTGCTCTACAACTTGAAAGTTGCTGGAGAAAATGAAAAAAAGACACAGGACACAAGGACCTTGAATTCAGGGACTACTAAGTTGAATATATAAGCTCAAATAATATTCTAATACATATCAAAAGACTTACGAGTTTTGCAAACTTTCAGATCTATCAAATCTACTCAGAAAATACAACCTGAGGAAATTATCATGGGCACATGGAAAGAATTAACTATAAGCATGGTCATTAAAGTATTGATTATAAAAACAGCAAACTAAAAAATAGCATTTTCAATAACAGGAATTGCTCCAGAAATTATGGTGCTCCCATGCAACTGAATACAATGTTATCTAGATGACTGTGAAAGAATACTTCAACATATAATGCACATTCATGATTTATTGTTAGGTAGAAAACATACATCTTACTGAAAAAGATGTACTTTTTGCATTGTCAGTGTTGTCTATAAGCTATCTCCCTCTTCTTTGAGAACTGTCCTTCAGATCACAGAGACCCCAGTCCACCTTTTTACCAGTGACTTGTGTCAGCTGATTGGATCTCCTGGTCCAAGCTGGGCAACCAAATTCTGCCTTTTAGTAATTTGAAATTGAGATTTTCAAATGCCAGTCTGTTTCTGTTGGTGACTTGAAAACAGCACGAATAACTCAGGTGCTGGTTTACAGTGATGTACATTTAACCATACATACGTGGAAGCAAAGAAGTGTATCTATAAAGAGAAAAGAATGAAGCACATCTATAACGAGGGGAACTGAGGCCAGAAACTGTGTGTTTTCAGAAGGTTCTGAATACCAATTCCAGGTTCTAACCCTGACTTTGGAGTCCATTAGGTACCCTGTTTCCTTTTAATAATTCTCTTTGTTCTCTAAGCTGGTCTGACAGGCTTACTGTTACTTGCAACCCACATCAGCTCTCCTATTCAAAACCGAGAGTAATTTCTAAGAATATTAGGAATACCATCATTGCTTATTAGGAGGTATCTGGGCATTTGTGACAGTATATAGGGCAAATTGATGCTAAAAATTGTTTCCTTATATGCTTGACTTGATGAAACTCTCATGGGCAAGGTTCTTGAAAACATCTTGGGGAATGAATGCTCTTTTGGATGAAAAATGTACCTGGTTTGTGCAGATATTTTCCTATTGTTAGAGCTTAAAAATCCCTTTGAAATATTGTGGGAAACCATTTCCTCCCTAGATTTGTCTTTGTAAGAGGGCTTTTTGGAACTCAAGTTTGAGTCTGTTGCCAAACAGAACATTGAGGAAATTATTTTGGAGAATTTTTATGGTAAAATATCTTCCTGTTACCCTCAAAACAAGTGATCAGACACTTTTTTCCTATTTCATCTACATCTATTTGCAAAGCTATTTTATTTGCACTTTTATCTGTGAAGACATCATTTAAAAGGACTTTATGTTATGCTCAGTCTCCCACAATAACTAGAATAGAAGATTTTGTAGCAATCAAGCTGCTTGAAATGCTCTTATTGATATGTTTTCAAAGTGAAAAAATATTGCTTTGTTTTACTCAGGTTTTAATTTATCTTGAAACTTTAAAATACATTTTAAAAAGAGTCAGGTTTGAAAAGACCTCAAATAGAGTCACTTGTGCTAAGTCCCACATCACCAAACTGAGACTTAATACCTAACTTAATTATCGTTTCAACCTCTCCTGGGAGTGGAATTTTAAATCAATCTGGAATTATCTGGTTAGCACTAGTGAGATAATCTTTCTGATAGGCCCTTGCTATCTTCTAAAGGAAGGTTACCTTGTCACAAAAAATCCATTCTTGGCTACTAACTTTCTTGTCCTTCCCCCCTTCTGCTTAGAAGTCATTTTGTACAACTCCTTGGAGCTCCCTTCTATCTGCTAGATGGAATGCCGCCTGATTCATGAATCACTGAATAAAACCAACAAGATCTTTAAAATTTACTCAGATGAATTTTGTTTGTTTAACAATATTGGTGGCAGTGGTGGGATCTGAGGGAAACTTCTGTTGGCTTTAGGGACAATGAGAAACACAAGCACTGGTACCCACAAACCCTTTGCATTCTCTTTCTTTCTTTAAGATTTTATTTATTTATTTTAGAGAGAGAGACAGAGACAGAGAGCTTGCATGTGAGAGCATGAGTGGGGGAGGGACAGAAGGAGAGGAAGAGAGAGAATCCCAAGCAGACTCCCCGCTGAGCATGGAGTCTGCCTCTGGGCTCATCTCACAACCCATGAGATCATGACCTGAGCTGAAATCAAGAGTAGGACGCTTAACTGACTGTGCTACCCAGACATCCCTGAATTCTCTGTCTTTTTGCCATTTCTGAGGATCATAAGTAAGTTCCTCTCCATTTTGAACTTCACTTTCTTTCTGTCAAGTTCACAATCTAATTGGCTTTCCAGTCCAGGTCTTAGCATGTCAGCTTGAGCTGGCAGATGGTTCTACCTGGAACCCGAGTCTCTAGCCCTTGGTTAAGTCTGTAGTTCTGCATTTGATTGGAACCTTCAGCTCTTGGTTCAGTTCCAAGATTCCACATTGGTTTTTCAATCTGCAGTCCTCATTTGTTTGGATTTGCTGGTTCAGTACTTTCTCCAGTCCCTAGTTCCACGTTGACAATAGCTGGTGATATACTCATGGCCTCTACTGGCCAGTCCACAGTAACATCTCTTTGTTTACTGCTGATGTGTTGATGTGCACATGTTTATCTTGTTTTGTGTAAATAAAATTAGTGGGCATGGGTCAAGACTTAAAAGCTATTAAAATGCTAACCACTTAACTCAAAGACTTCTGTGTTAAGATAACTTGGTCATGGACTGCGTTAAATTGACACTAAGTCACCTGCTAACCTCAAGAAAATTTCCATGCAGTGAGGCACACTGTAAAACACCACACAATCCCCAACTCAGTGGCATGCTCCTCTTAGGCATTAATTTGGCTCTGAGAGACTCAAGGCTTAGCTAAAGAAATGGGACCCTTGGTTCCAAAGAGTTGAGCATGCCACCTTCCAGCACAACTGTTTATTTTATATCTAAGAATTATGGTCCTGGAAGCTGTAGATATCTACAAAAATGGCAAAACCTTACTAAAATTTGTGTCCTGAGAACTTAGCTTGGTAACTGTCAGGTTGGGGGCCCCAATATATGGCTGGACAGAAATATGGGTTAAACTCCATTTGTAGCTAGGGTCCTGCCAGCCCTCAATCTAAGATTACAATGGCCAGTATGAGAAATTATTCAATTAGACAAGATCATTCATTTAAGAAGTGAACTTCAAAGCAAGGGCTCCCAAATCAACAAATAGAATGGGACACCTATTTTCATTGGCATGCAGAAGCCTCCAAAGGCTTCAAAATTCCAAAATAGCTTTATTGAAAGTTTCATTGCAAATGGTTAATGAAAAGTTAAAGATACAAAAAGTACCTAAAATAAAAGACTATAAGACTGACATTAACTCCTACAGTTCCCTTCTTTCTTCCTTTTTTTAAAAGTACTATTCTAGTAATCCTGAGTTGTCTTTCCACTCTGAAGACACTACAAGACATAAAAGTCCACCAAGTCAGTGGCCCTACAGAAGCCTCCATATCTATCCTTGAAGGAGGACCCCATGGGGCCCCTCCTTGGATTGATGGTATTCTTGAGGGATTTTCTGATACACTATGATAGTCCTTTAAACAGCCAAGAGGAAATTAAAATTAATGGAAAACTTTGCCAAATTTTGATAGATATCAGAGCCTGCAGATGAGATCCTGAGAAAACTGGCAGAAGCCAATCAAGAGTAAAGGGAGAAGGGGGAAGTTGGTGGTAGAGTAGGAGGACCCTAGGCTTGCTTGGTGTCACAAATACAACCAGATAACTACCAAATCATCCTAAAGACTCCAGAAATCAACCTGAAGCCTGGCAAAACAAATTCCACAACTAAAGCTAGAGAAGAGGCCACATCAAAGAAGGTAGGAAGTGCAGAGACCTGGTTTAGGGGAGAAATGGATCATGGGTGCTGGAGAAGGGAGGGAGCCATGGTCACAGAGAAGGGTGAGAGAGAGGAGCACAGAGGGGGACACACAAGGAGAATGTTATTGGCTTGGAAAGTGAGAGGGGCTGAATTTTGAAAGTTCTTGCAACCAGAGAGTCTTAAAGCCTGAAGTTGCTAACACTAAGCCCCACTCCCTGCACTCTTGTGAAATTGCCCTTCTCAGTCAAGCTTACCTTAGTCCTGGGACAGTGGGTACCCTCCCCTAGAAGACCAGCACAAAAACCTACCGCTACCATGTCTCCTGACCAGAAAGTTTTACATGGCCTTGGTTCCCTCATTTCACAAGGTGACCAGAAGACACATAGTTAAAACTTGTAATTTTCAGGCCAGGAACTAAACACTGCCCACGGGAGGCCAGGAGAGTTTCCACATGACTGGCCTGAAGGCTAGAATAGCCAGAACACAACAGCAGACTGCATGCAGCACACACTGGAGACACCCCCTAATGTGCTAAGCCCTGGCCACTTCTTCATAAGGCCATTACATTCAGGAGCAGGAGACATAACTGGCTTCTCTAACACATAGATGCAGACAAAGACTTAGACAAAATAATAAGACAGAGGAATATATCCCAAATCAAAGAATGAGATAAGACCACAGCCAGAGATTAAGCAAAACAGTATAAATAATATGCCTGATGGAGAATTTAAAGCAATGATCATAACAATACTCACTGGACTTGAGAAAAGCATAGAAGACAATGAGACCCTTACAACAGAGATAAGTGACTTAAAAAAGAAACAGATGAAGAGTGCACTAAATGAGATTAGAAACACACTTGATGCAATAAACAGCATAAACAGGACGAAGAGGAATGTATTAATGTCCTAGATGATAAAGTAATGGAAAACAATGAAGCTGAACAAAATAGAGAAAGAATTATGCAAAACAAGAATAGATTTAGGGAACTCAGGGACTTCATCATAGTAACATTCTGGCGTCCCAAAAGAAGAGAGAGAAAAAGAGGCAGAAAACTTATCTGAATTAATAGCTGAAAACTTCCCTAATCTGGAGAAAGAAACAAATATCCAGATCCAGGAGGTATAGAGAATCCCCAACAAAATCAGCAAAAATAGATCCACACCAAGATATATTATAATTAAGCTGGCAAAATATAGCAATGAGGAAATAATCTTAAAAACAGCAAGACAAAAGAAGACAGTTACTTATAAGGGAAAACCCATAAGGCTATCAACAAATTTTTCAGCAGAAACTCTCCAAACCAGAATGGACTGGCATGATATATTCAAAATACTGAGTGGGAAAAACCTGCAGCCAACAATACTCTATCCAGCAAAGCTAAAATTCAAAATAGAAGGAGAAATAAAGAGTTTCACAGACAAAAACTAAAGGAGTACATCACCACGAAATCAGCCCTGCAAGAAATACTCTGTGAGTGGAAAAAAAGACCAAAAGTGAACAATATGAGGGTAAGACACACAAAAGCAGTAAAAATGAATATTTCTATTAAAAGTCAGCCAAGGAACTCACAAAATAAAGGATACAAAGTATGACAACATATACCTAAAATGTGGGGGGGACAGGAGTAAAAAATAGGTTCAAACTTACGTGACCATCAACTTAAGACAGACTGGTATATGAAGAAGATGTCATATACAAACCTAATGGTAACCACAAATCTGAAACTATTAGTAAATATGCAAAGAATAAAGAGAAAGAAATCCAAATATATCACTAAAGAAAACCCTCAAATCATAAAAGAGAGAAAGATAAGAAAGGATCAGAGAATATCTCCAGAAGAACCCACAAGTCATAAAATGGCAATAAACACATATCAATAATTACTTTGAATGGAAAAGGACTGAATGCTCCAATCAAAAGATATCGGGCATCATAATGGGTAAAAAACCAGTACCCACCTATATGTTGCCTATAAGAGACTCATTTTAGACCTAAAGACACATGTATATTGAGACTGAGGGGATGGAAAAACATTTATCATGCAAATGGATTTCAGTGAAATGCCAGAGTAGCAATACCTATATCAGACAAACCAGTCTTTGAAACAAAGTCTTTAACAAGAGACAAAGGTGGACACTATATAATAATAAAGGAAACAATCGAACAAAAAGATATAATAATTGTAAATATTTATACACCCAACATGAGAGCACCCAAATACATGAAACAGCTTTTAACAAACATAAAGGAACTAATTGATAATAACACAATAATAAGATACTTCGACACCCCACTTACATCAATGGACAGATCATCTAAACAGAAAATCAACAAGGAAACATGGCTTTGAATGACACACTGGACCGGATGGGCTTAACAGATATATTCAGAACATTCCATCCAAACTTAGCAGGATGCACATTCTTTTCAAGTGCACACAAAACTTCTTCCAGAATAGATGACATATTATGTCACAAAACAGGGCTCAACAAATTGGAGAAAATCAAAGTGGTACCGTTCACCTTTTCTGACCACAAGAAAATCGGCAAATACACGGAGGCTAAATAATAGACTACTAAACAGTGAATGGGTCAGCCTGGAAATAAAAGGAGAAATAAAAAATACTTGGAAACAAATGAAAATGAAAACACAATGGTCAAAAATCTTTGGGATGCAGCAAAAGTAGTTCTAACAGGGACATATGTAGCAATACAGGCTTACCTCAAGAAGCAAGAAAAATTGAAAATAAATAACCTTACCTTACACCTAAAGGAGCTAGAAAAAGAAGAACTAAAGCCAAGAAAAAGAAGGAAACAATAAAGATTAGAGGAGAAATAAATAATAAGAAACTAAAAAAAGAATAGAACCATTTAATTGAAACCAGGAGCTCGTTCTTTGAAAAAATCAATAAAATTGATAAACCTCTAGCCAGGTTTATCAAAAAGAGAAAGGATCCAAATAAATAAAATCAGAAATGAGAGAGGAGAAATAACAACAGACACCACAAAAATACAAACAATTATAAGAGATTATTATGAAAAAATATATACCAAAAAATTGGACAATCTAGAAGAAATGGGTAAATTCCTAGGAACATATAAATTACAAAATTGAAAGAGGAAGAAATAGAAAATCTGAACAGACCAATAACCAGCAAAGAAATTGAGTCAGTAATCAAAAAACTCTCAAAAAACAAACGTCCAGGACCAGATGGCTTCCCAGCCGAATTCTACCACACATTTAAAGAAGAGTTAATACCTCTTCTTTTTAAACTATTCCAAAAAATAGAAAAGGAAGGAAAACTTCCAAATTCATTCTATGAGGCCAGCATTACCCTGATACCAAAACCAGATAAAGATATCACAAAAAAGAGAAGTACAGGCCAATATCTCTGATGAACATAGATGCAAAAATCCTCAACAAAATACTAGCAAACCGAATCCAACAATACATTAAAAAAATCATTCACCACGATCAAGTGGGATTTATTCCTGGGTTGTGAGTATGGTTCAATCTTCACAAATTAATCAACATGATATATCACATTAACAGAATAAAGGATAAGGACCATACAATCATTTCAACAGATGCAGGAAAAGCATTTGACAAAGTACAGCATCTATTTATGATAAAAACCCTCAACAAAGTAGGTTTAGAGGGAACATACCTCAATAAAATAAAGGCCATATGGGGCACCTGGGTGGCTCAGCCGTTAAGCGTCTGCCTTCGGCTCAGGTCATGATCCTGGGGTCCTGGGATCAAGCCCCTCATTGGGCTCCCCACTCCATGGGAAGCCTGCTTCTCCCTCTCCCACTCCCCCTGCTTGTGTTCCCTCTCTTGCTGTCTCTCTCTGTCAAATAAAATCTTTAATAAATAAATAAATAAAATAAAGGCCATGTATGAAAAATCCACAGTGAACATCATCTGAAATGGGGAAAAACTGAAAGCTTTCCCTCTACAGTCAGGAAAAAGACAGGGATATTCACTCTTACCACTACTATTTAACACAGTACTAGAAGTCTTAGCTACAGCAATCAGACAGCAGAAAAAAAATTAAAGGCATCCAAATTGGCAAGGAAAAAGTAAAAGTTTCACTATTTGCAGATGACATGATACTATATATAGAAGACCTGAAAGACTCTACTAAAACTGCTAGAACTGATAAATTCAGTAAAGTTGCAGGATACAAAATCAATGTAGAGAAATCTGTTGCATTTCTATACACCAATAATGAAGCAGCAAAAAGAGAAATTAAGGAATCAATCCTATTTATAATGGCACCAAAAACGATAAGATACTCAGGAATAAACATAACCAAAGAGATGAAAGACCTCTCACTGATGAAAGAAATTGAAGATGACACAAAAAAATGGAAAGACATTCCATGCTTATGATTTGGAAGAACAAATATTGTCCTACACAAAGAAATCTACACATTCAATGCATCTCATCAACATACCAATAGCTTTTTTCACAGTACTAGAACAAATAATACCAAAATTTGTATGGAACCACAAAAGACCCCAAATAGCCAAGCAATCTTGAAAAAGAAAAGCAAAGCTGGAGGTATCACAATTCTAGACTTCAAGTTATATTACAAAGCTGTAGTAATCAAAACAGTATAGTACTGGCACAAAAATAGACACATATATCAATGGAACAGAATAGAAAACTCAGAAATGAACCCACAATTACATGATCAACTAATCTTCAGCAAGACAGAAATGAATATCCAATGGGAAAAAGACTGTCTCTTCAACAGATGGTGTTGGGAAAACTGGATAGCAACATGCAAAGGAATGAAACTGAACCATTCTTTTTCACCATACTTAAAATTAAACTGGATTAAATACCTAAATGTGAGACCCTAAAAACCCTAGAAGAAAGCATAGGCAGTAATTCCTCTGATGTCGGCCATAACAACTTCTTTCTACATATGTCTCCTGAGGCAAGGGAAACAAAAAGAAAATTAAACTATTGGGAGTACATTGAAATAAAAACTGTACATAGAAGGAAACAATCAACAAAACTAAAAGCAACCTATGGAATGGGAGAAGATATTTGCAATTGACATTTCTGATAAAAGGTTAGTATCCAAAATATATAAAGAACTAATAAAACTCAACACCCAAAAAACAAATAATTCAATTAAAAAATGGGCAGAAGACATGAATAGATATTTTCCAAAGGAGACATAGTGATGGCAAATAGACACAGGAAAAGATGCTCAACATCACTCATCATTAGGTAAATGCAAATCAAAACCACAGGGAGATTATCACCTCACACCAGTCAGAATGGCTAAAATAAAAAACACAAGAAAGAACAGATATTGGTGAGGATGAGGAGAAAGGGGAACTTTCTTGCACTGTTGGTGGGAATGCAAACTGGTGCAGCAACTCTGAAAAACAGTATGGAGTATCTTCAGAAAGTTAAAAATACAACTACCCTATGATCCAGCAATCTCACTACTAGGTATTTACCCAAAGGATACAAAACTACCAATTCAAAGGAATACACATACCCTGATGTTTATAGCAGCATTGTTTATAATAGCCAAATTATGGTAACAGAGCAAGTGTTCATCAATTGATGAATGGATAAAGAAGATGTGGTAAATATTACGCAGCCATAAAAAAGAATGATTTTGGAGAACCTGGGTGGCTCAGTCAGTTGAGTGTCTGCATTCAGCTCAGGTCATGATCCCAGGGTCCTGTTATCAAGTCCTGCCCTTCCCTGCTTGGCTGAGAGTCTGCTTCTCCCTCTCCCTGTGCCCCCCCCCCACGCCCACACTAATGCTCACTTGCTCTCTCAAATAAATAAATAAATAAATTATATATATATATATATATTTTTTTTTTTAAAGAATGATCTCTTGTCACTTACAATGACATGGTTGGAGATAGAGAGTTTGATGCTAAGCAAAATAAGTCAGTTAAGAAAAATGCCATCTGATTTCACTCACATGGAATTTAAGAAACAAAACAAATGAGCAAAGGGAAAAAAAAGAGAGAGAGGCAAACCAAGAAACAGACTTAACTATAGAGCACAATCTGATGGTTACTAGAGGGAAGGTAGGTGTGAGGATGGGCAAAATAGGTGATGGGGATGAAGGAGTGCACATGTTGTGATGAGCACCACGTGATGTATGGAAGTGCTGAATCACTATATTGCACACCTGAAACTAATATTACACTGTATATTAACTAATTAGAATTTAGTTACCAGAGTCAGCTCTCCTGAATCTCTGTCTTCAGTGCCCAGTAGAGAGGAAAATAATTTTTTACATTGTCCCTTCCTTTACTGCTTGTCCCAACAAAAACAGACAAGATAGTTGAAAGGATTTTTTTTCAAAGTAGATTTGTGGCCAGAAATCACCTCAATTGGAAGAGCCTGATAGGACCTTTTTCTTTTTTTTGGTCTTCACTAGGCTAAATGCACACAGAGGCAAAGAAAACAAAAGAACTTCTGAAGCTTTTGTGTGTGAATGTTTTCACACACAGCTCTAAATCTAGAACACAAAATCCATGTATCCTTTTCATTCCCATCTTAGATAAAAATCTTCTCAAAGATATAAAGAAGTAAAGTGAGGATAATGCAGTTGGATGGGTAGATCAACGTATGATGTAATTTAAATTGCAACCCAATTTCTTGAGGAATTAAAAAATAATATTTTTATCTTTAAAAATCTTTGTAAAACTAGAAATGCAGTTCCAGAAACAGTTCAAATTCCACCTATCCTTTTTATCAATCCCCAAACCTCCCTATTTATCTTAAAAAAAAGAAAAACAAAACACAAAAACCCACCAATAACAAACAAACTTGTAAGTATTGTAAAATTTCTGGTCTTAGGAGACAAAAGTCCTTCTAAGAGAAACTTGCTTTCTTTCCCAGTTGTTTTGAGATACAAATGTTCTACCTGGTCTTCTCCAGGAACCCCTCTGGGTCATCTCTTTGAAATACAAACTTTAAGGAGGTAGTTCTTATCAGAAGAAAAACAAAGGGGGTTGGGAATGTTATTTGAAACTTAGGTAAAAATCTTTTTTTTTTTCCTTAAAGATTTATTTATTTCAGAGAGAGGGAGATAGCTCACAAGCAAGCAGGGGGAGCGGGAGAGGGAGAAGCAGGCTCCCCGCTGAGCAGGGAGCCCAATGTGGGGCTCCATCCCAGGACCCTGGGATCATGACCCGAGCTGAAGGCAGACGCTTAATGACTGAGCCACCCAGGCGCCCTGAAACTTAGGCAAAAATCTTAGGGGTCTTCTCCACAAGTATTAGTAAAAAGCTTTAGCCATCTGAGCAGGTAACCTTAACTTATTCCATCTGACAAAAACAATCTGGAGCCAACTTCTTTTGTAACTTTAAACTAGTTACTAGCTTAAACTACTTTGTAATACTGTACCTCATTCATGGCTAAAATTTTAGAATGGGAGCTACTTGAAGAGTCTCAGTTTGTGTCTGTATGTATATGTGTGTCTATATACATATTCATGTGTGGTAGATGTGTGGTATTTTTCTACCTACAGATGGTATAGCCAAAATTAATTTGTAAAAGAACTCTATTTAATTGGCTTAAAAAAATTAATGATTCCCCAAATTCTGAGAAATATAGAAACCAACCCAAATGTTTTTCAACTTTATATAATCTAGGTTTAATTATTAGTAAATCAAAGTAGTTTTCAGTTTGTTGGTTTAATTAAAACAGGCATATATTTAGAGTAATCAGCATTAAATATAATACTTTTATTCTACCTAGGTTTAGTAAAAGCCAATTAAGTTCATGTTACATCTTTAAAAATTTGTCAGCAAGAAAAATACCTTGGTGTGATGGCTGACTTCTCAACTTTTCATGGGTGGTCTAAACATAATTGTTAAGAACAAAGGATTTAAATAGAGTAGTAGGATAAGTGTTTCTAGGTGAACTCTTCAGCAATAATGATGTTTTATGGTATGTCTACTTAAATAGTTTAAAAAATTGTTTTGGTTATGTGAAACCTTAAAATTATCCTGAAAAAAGTTAAATGATGAATATTCATTAAATATCCAAATCATTTACAGATAAAATAAAATATTGAAACATTAATCACTGAACACAGTTGTATCCATTTTTGGTTTCCTTTTACAAAAGAAGTAAAGATATTTCGGTCTATTAGTAAACATGTTTTGTGCCACATTGGAAATATTACTATGAGGAAGAATATCCTTCTAGAAATTATAAAATGTATTTATAAATTTGCCAATCCACAGAATGCTAATGTAAGGACAATACACAATTGCTTACTTCTTAGTTTTTACTAGGAATTAAGGATAGTAATGGTTGAATATTCTTTTTTTTAAGGTTTTTATTTTTATTTTTTAAATTTTTTATTATGTTATGTTAATCACCATACAATACATCATTAGTTTTTGATGTAGTGTTCCATGATTCATTGTTTGCATATAACACCCAGTGCTCCATGCAGAATGTGCTCTCTTTAATACCCATCACCAGGCTAAACCATCCCCCACCACCCTCCCTTCTAGAACTTCTCAGAGTCCACAGTCTCCCATGGTTCGTCTCCCCCTCCAATTTCCCCCCTTCATTTTTCCCTTCCTGCTATCTTCTTTATTTTTTTTAACATAAAATGTATTATTTGTTTCAGAGGTACAGGTCTGTGATTCAACAGTCTTACACAATTCATAGCGCTCACCATAGCACATACCCTCCCCAATGTCTATCACCCAGCCACCCCATCCCTCCCACAACCCGCCATTCCAGCAGCCCTCAGTTTGTTTCCTGAGATTAAGAATTCCTCATATCAGTGAGATCATATGACATTTTTTCTCTGATTGACTTATTTCGCTCAGCATAATACCCTCCAGTTCCAACCACGTCATTGCAAATGGCAAGATTTCATTCCTTTTGATAGCTGATAATATTCCATTGTATATCTATACCACATCTTTATCCATTCATCTGTCGATGGACATCTTAGCTCTTTCCATAGTTTGGCTATTGTGGACATTGCTGCTATAAACATTGGGGTGCCTGTACCCTTTCGGATCCCTACATTTGTATCTTTGGGGTAAAAACCCAGTAGTGCAATCGCTGGATCATATGGTAGCTCTATTTTCAACTTTTTGAGGAACCTCCATACTGATTTCCAGAGTGGCTGCACCAGCATGCATTCCCACCAACAGTGTAGGAGGGTTCCCCTTTCTCCACAACCCCACCAACATCTGTCGTTTCCTGACTTGTTAATTTTAGCCACTCTGACTGGTGTGAGGTGGTATCTCATTGAGGTTTTGATTTGGATTTCCCTGATGCTGAGCGATGTTGAGCACTTTTTCATGTGTCTGTTGGCCGTTTGGATGTCTTTGGAAAAATGTCTGTTCATGTCTTCTGCCCATTTCTTGATTGGATCATTTGTTCTTTGGGTGTTGAGTTTGATAAGTTCTTTATAGATTTTGGATACTAGTCCTTTATCTGATAATGTCATTTGCAAATGTCTTCTCCCATTCTATGGGTTGTCTTTTGGTTTTGTTGACTGTTTCTCTTGCTGTGCAAAAGCTTTTTATCTTGATGAAGTCCCAATAGTTCATTTTTGCCCTTGTTTCTCTTGCCTTTGGTGATGTTTCTATCTAGGAAGAACTTGCTGTGGCTGAGGTTGAAGAGGTTGCTGCCTGTGTTCTCCTCAAGGATTTTGATGGACTCCTGTCTAGAATTTAGGTCTTTCAACCATTTTGAGTCTATTTTTGTGTGTGGTGTAAGGAAATGGTTTCATTCTTCTGCATGTGACTATCTAATTTTCCCAACACCATTTGTTGAAGAGACTGTCTTTTTTCCATTGGACATTCTTTCCTGTTTTGTCAAAGATTAGTTGACCATAGGGTTGAGGGTCCATTTCTGGGCTCTCGATTCTGTTCCATTGATCTATGTGTCTGTTTTTGTGCCAGTACCATACTGTCTTGATGATTACAGCTTTGTAATATAGCTTCAAGTCTGGAATTGTGATGCCGCCAGCTTTGCTTTTCTTTTTCAACATTCCTCTGGCTATTAGGGGTCTTTTCTGGTTCCACATAAATATCAAGATTATTTGTTCCATTTCCTTGAAAAAAGTTGATGGTATTTTGGTAGGGATTGCGTTAAATGTGTAGATTGCTCTAGGTAGCTTTGACATCTTCACAATATTTGTTCTTCCAATCCATGAGCATGGAACATTTTTCCATTTCTTTGTGTCTTCCTCAATTTCTTTCATGAATATCCTATAGTTTTCTGAGTACAGATTCTTTGCCTCTTTGGTTAGATTTATTCCTAGGTATCTTATGGTTTTGGGTGCAATTGTAAATGGGATCGACTCTTTAATTTCTCTTTCTTCTGTCTTGTTGTTGGTGTATAGGAATGCCACTGATTTCTGTGCATTCATTTTATATCCTGCCACTTTAATGAATTCGTGTATGAGTTCTAGCAGTTTTGGGGTGGAGTCTTTTGGGTTTTCCACATAAAGTACCATATCATCTGCAAAAAGTGAGTTTGACTTCTTCTTTGCTGATTCAGATTCCTTTTATTTCTTTTTTTGTCTGATTGCTGAGGCTAGGACTTCTAGTACTATGTTGAATAGCAGTGGTGATAGTGGACATCCCTGCTGTGTTCCTGACCTTAGGGGGAAAGCTCTCAGTTTTTCCCCATTGAGAATGATATTTGCTGTGGGTTTTTCATAGATGGGTTTTATGATATTGAGGTACGTACCCTCTATCCCTACACTGTGAAGAGTTTTAATCAAGAAGGGATGCTGTACTTTGTCAAATGCTTTTTCTGAATCTATTGAGAGGATCTTATGGTTCTTGTTTTTTTTTAATTAATGTATCACATTGATTGATTTGCAAAGCCCAATCTTTCTTTAACATCTTCTATTGTCACTTTGGTTAAATGGATAACTAAGTATTGTTCCACAGTGACGTACGATCATATCTAATCAAAGGTTTAAAACCTTTTTGATATTTTTGACAAACTTCCCCAAATTCAAATTCTAAAGGATGTTTTTTTGACCTTGAATGAAACTTTGGGATATTCCTGAGAGTCACTGGGACATCTCAAAAAATTTGTTCTCTCTCCTTAGGAAAAGACAGATGTTAGACCAATTAGGCTTACTTGATGTTAAAAAGCATTGTCATGTAAGAAGTAATAATAAGTCTTCTTTATGTTGTATTTGTGTACTTACATGTTATAGTGTTCTGGAAATTGTACAAAATTCCTAGAAATCTGGTATGTCCTGATATAATGTTGTCAGTCACATATATACCACATATTAAGATATAATCAAATTTCCTGTCAGTTCCATTATAATGAACTCTCATCAGACTCATAATCATGGTCATTTGTAAGTCTTTTGTCATTTACAGACAGTTATAATGACTGTGATGCTGTTGCAAAAGTGAGACTCATGGAAAGGACCCTACCAAGAACTCTTGATCGTGGACACTGCTGCCAAATTTTAAACCTTGAGTGCATATTTCACAACTGAAGAAGGCTCCACCTGACTTCTGGTCCTGTGCAAACACTGGAGACCCTCCAAATCAAATTGACTAAGAAGAGAAATAGCTGATGCTGAGGTAGACTGATTCCATCTGAGACCCTGGATGAAGATTTCATACTTTACCTAAAATGAAACCTTTTCTTATTCTCCTTTTTCCCTTTAATCTGGCATTGGCCTGGAAAGATATCACTATCATTTGTATCATGCCTCAATGGGAGCAACCTTTCTGACTACTGGATTTGTCATCAAAAACTCTAATCAGTCTATGATGCTAAAGACCCCCTGGTTCTTCATGTGACCAATTTTTCATCTATTTCCAATCTTACCATAAACTACAATCACTTACAGAGTCTGACTTTTATGGCCTGACTATCTAGTACCTTGTTTTTACCTTTCTCTGATTATAACTGTATTTGCCCAATTATTTTTATTTTTTTAGAGAGATAGAGAAAGAGAGAGAGAGGAGGGGGAGGGGCAGCGGGAGAGAGAGAGTGAGAATCTTAAGCAGCTCTGTGCCCAGCGTGTAGCCCAACTTGGGGCTTGATCTCACGATCCTGAGATCATGACCTGAACTGAAATCAAGAGTCGGTTGCTTAACTGACTAGAGCCCCTGTACTTGCCCAGTTAGACACAAATATCTTTGTAAATCATAGTACATTTGCACCCCCATGTTCTTATGATTATCTAAATCAGATGTGCCCTTAATTGTGAAAAGATCTTACCATCAAGCACCCATCTTGGCAATGAATTTAGAATCTTTATTTTTTTATTATTTTTTTAAACCATTCTTTTTTTTTTAAGATTTTATTTATTTATTTGATAGAGACACAGCAAGAGAGGGAACACAAGCAGGGGGAGTGGGAGAGGGAGAAGCAGGCTTCCTGCTGAGCAGGGAGCTGGATGTGGGGCTCAATTTCAGGACTCTGGAATCATGACCTGAGCCAAAGGCAGACATTTAAGGACTGAACCACCCAGTCGCCCCTAGAACTTTTTTAAAAAAAGATTTATTTGAGAGAGAGTGTGAGAGTGAGAAAGAGATTACAAGTGGTAGGGAGGAGGGGCAGAATTCCCGCTGAGCAGGGAGCCCACTCTGACTCCGGCCTCAATCCCAGGACTCTGAAATCATGACCTGAGCTGAAGGCAGACGCTTAACCGACTGAGCCACCCAGGCACCCTCTTTTACTTATTTGATTTTGATTGATTTGGCCCTTGGAGACCATGGCTTTGAAGTGCAATCCAGATATTGGGAATTATCCTGTTCATAATAATCAGAGTAGTCTTCTTGTGTGTTATATTCTCTCAAAAGCTTTAAATGCATGTTCAAAGCTGCAAATCACCAAGCAAATAATCTCCCTGAGACTGGATCTTCAGAAAATGAAATAAATGACCAACTTAACCAATGGGAACCTGCAGTTGCCATGCGTGAATACCACAGTGATTCAGCAAGAAGACATCATGACCTATGACTACCACAGAGGATTGGCAAAAATGGCAAGAATCTCAGAGTGGTAGCTGGGAGTGGCACTAATGCCTTAAATTTTGATCACGTCTCTCCATTAGGCTGAAAACCTGATTAAAAGGGGGGGGTATTGTTAAGAAAAGACACTACAGGCCCCAAATGGGTGCCAAGCCCCATGTCACCAATCTCAGACTTAATATCTAACTTAATTACAATTTCAGACTCTCCTAGGAAGGGAATCTAGAATTACCTGGTCAGCTCCAGTGAGATAATCCTCCTGATAGAAGATAGACCTCTGCAGTTCCCCCAGGGAAGTGACCTTGTGGCAAACAATCCACTCTTGGCTAATAAATTCCCCTTCTACCTATAAAAGTGCTTCACTTTGTACAGCTCTTCGGAATTCCTATCTGCTAGATGGGATGCTGCCCGATTCATGAATCACTGAATAAAGCCCATAAGATCTTTAAAATTTACTCAAATGAATTTTTAAAAACAAGAGTTCTATCAGAAGAGGCCTACATTTTTTAACAATTTAATAATATAAAATATCCTGAAATGAGTTTTAGTGTTCTTCAGAGTTACTATACACTGTGGGATGTTGACTATGTCTGGGGCAGGACAAAGACATCAAGAATATGACCCACACACTTCAGCTTCCGAGGTGCATGAAAAGGGAGCCAAACAAGCAGATCTTGCATGACCTCAGCTCTGTTCCTGGAATCACCCTGTCTTCACTTCACACATTCCTGGCATGTCTTTCTCTTGTGGCAGAGAGCAAGTGGAGTTGCCAGGTTACTGTTGATGAAGAGTAGTTTTTAGAAACAGAAAGTCAGTGTCCTGGTTCTGAATAATTTATCTTGCTCGCTGGAGCATGTTAAACAGTAACTATTGGTTGGTTCTTAATTTGTAGGATCTTACTCAACCCATAATTTGAATGTCTATGATGGATATATCACTTTTTCTTTTTACTATTTTTCAAGTATAAAATGGATGTGTTATATTTCCCTTCCAGAAGTACATGGTGCAGTCATTTGGCATTAAATTGTAAAAACATAATTTATTAAGTGAATAATGAAATCAACTTTCAGGTTTCCACATCAACTATTAAAATAATCAAATTGGATTTAACCCCTAAAATTTGAAGGTTTTAAATATGAGAAACAGTTCTCAGAAATATGGGGGTCCCATTTTTCAGTGCCTTCTTCCTTTTGTTCAGCAGACTCAAAGAGGTATAATCCATAGGCAGTTTTCAGAGGCCAGAAAACCTGGCCTCTATATTTCAGTTATTGGGTTATGAGACCTTGGACAAATTTCCTCATCTGTAAAATGGGAATAGTAATAACTACATCACAGAATTGAGAGTAGTAGAATGTAAGTAAATCACGCATCCATATTATTGTATATGTTTATCAGCAGACAAATGCCATTATAGTAGGCCTCCAGGAAATGGTAGCTACAGGCAATTTTATTGAAAAGATACTTTCACTTGGTTCAAAGTGCAATAGATACAAAGAGGTACATGTATCTTTTGAAATCTTTTTCTTAGTCACATATCCCTTTCTTGGAGTCAACTGATATATCAGTTTCTTGTGTATCTTGTTAGAGATATTTTGTATATCTAAAAGTAAGAAATTTATATTCTTTCCCCACTTTTTTTTTTGCAGGAATGAAATTATACAGTTCCATGTTTTCTTTTTTATCACTTGAAATGTATCTTAGAAGTTGTTCATATAGGTTAAATTTGTTTTTTAACAGTTGTGGCTAAATTAATTTAGCCATAGCTGTGTATTTGTGTGTGTCTCTCTTACACGCACTACTCAGCCATCTATTATAGAGACATGTTCCAATTTAATCACCAATTGAAACCCTAACTACTGGATATTCATTCATTCATTCAACAAATATTTATTGAAGGCTTACCATGAGTCAGGCTGGGCCCTGGCAATGTATCAAAGAACAAAACAGACACAGTCACTTCTTTCACATTCTAGTGAAATGTGAGGCTGGACATTCCATTTTGCCCCATCCTTTGCTGCGTGGTGTTTCTGAGCCCCACTGGCGCTCAGTGGGTGTCAGACTAACCCAGTCTTCCAGCATCCCTCTAGTGCGGGGCGGGATCCCTGAGCGAGAACGGACAGAGGAATCTGGAACGACCAGAAAACTCCGCGGCGCCTAGAGCTCCACGCCCATCCAGACGCGGGAATGAAGGCAGGCTCCGGGATGGCGTGAAAACAGCCCCAGAAGGGGGCAGGGGTCCTCGGGGTGTCGGTCCGGGTGTGAGAGCAAACACATGCCTACGTTCATGTCCCCTCCGCACTGTGAGCAGCACATGGGGAGTTCGGAGACCACTTTAATTACGCCATTTATAGAGGGGACATCGAGGCCCGGGAGGGCGAAGGCCAGGGCTGATGCCCACCTCAGCCTGGAGTCGGGGGGGGACGTTGGGGGACGTCAGCGAAGTCAACGGCTGGGCAGACGGAGCCGGCTAGCAAACTAGGCACCTTTGGGCGTCTACTAGAGAGACGAGCAGTAGGAAGGCCTGCGTCCCGCAGAACGGGTGGAGGGAGCCGGGGGCGGGGCGGGCGGCGGGGGCCCGAGCCCTTTAAACTCCGGGCGCGCGGGAACCGCGGCCCAACAGCCACAGGCAGGCGGGGAGGACGGGAGGCGCTGGCAGGCGCGCGCCCCCGCCGGTCAACGACAGCCCCCGGCCTCGCCCCCTCGCCGATGCCCCTCCAATCAGTAACTCTCTCGCCTCCCTCCCCTGCCCGCGCCCCCGACACTGACAACCCGCGCATAAGGACGGCGGGGGCGGGGCTCCTGGCGGGTGTGTCTGGGCCAGTGCCGTTGTCGCGCGCTCCCCCGGAGTTTCGAACGCAGTTGGCCCTCGAGGCAGGAAAAAAAAAAATATAAGAACGGCGACCAATGGCGTGGCAGAAAGGACCCGCGCGCAGGCTCGGCTCCGCCTCACTCGGCTAGAAAGAAGTCCAGGCCCGGCCATTGGCTCGCGCGACCTGTCACTCGTCGCTGCGGCCAGCGGGCAGGGGCCTAGCGGTGATTGGTTCCGCCCAGGCGCGAAATGTAACGCGGGAAAAGCGGGAGCAGTGACCCAGGCGGCAGGTTGTTATTTTCGGGGGCTCGGCGCAGCACGTCCTGCTTTCCTGTCACCGAAAGGCAGGCCGGCCGCAGCTTCCCGCCGCTGCAGCCTGCGTTGGGGAGTACAAAGAGGGGAGGGCGGGCCTGACCCAGGGTTGGGGGTCTGGCGCTGGCCGCGAAGTGCCGACCGAGCCGCTCAGTTCCTTCGCTGGCCGCCGCGCAAGAGGATTCCGGGAAACGTCCGCCAGCCATGAGCCGGCGGGACTGAGCGCCGGCGACTCGGGAGCAGCGCGGGCGAGCGGAGCGAAGGGCCAAACCAGGGCTCAGGGAGTGCGGCTGCCGGAGCTGCGGATCGGGGCCGGGCGATGATCCGGGGCATGGAGGCGCCGATGGCGGACAACCCGCCGCAGCCGCCGCCCGTCATCTTCTGCCACGACTCCCCAAAGCGGGTGCTGGTGTCGGTCATCAGGACGACCCCGATCAAGCCCACGTGCGGCGGCGGTGGGGAGCCGGAGCCGCCGCCGCCGCTCATCCCCACCAGCCCCGGCTTCAGCGACTTCATGGTGTATCCGTGGCGCTGGGGCGAGAACGCGCACAACGTGACGCTCAGCCCCGGGGTCGCGGGGGGCGCCGCCTCGGCCGCCTTGCCCGCCGCCGCCGCCGCCGCCGAGCACCCGGGTCTGCGAGGCCGAGGCGCGCCCCCGCCCGCCGCCTCCGCCGCCGCCTCGGGAGGTGAGGACGAGGAGGAAGCGAGCAGTCCGGACAGCGGCCACCTCAAGGTGAGCAGCGTGGGCGGGCAGGAGGGGCGCGAGGCAGCCAGGGCCCGTTAACGGCGCTGCCCGGGAGCCGGCAGCGCCCGCGGACGCGGCGGGTGGGGCGGGGCCGAGTTTAAAACGTGAGGTCGCTCCGGCCGCGGCGGGGGCGGGTGACAGGACGCTGACGTCACTGCCGCGCGCCAAAAATCGGGTCCCCGCGGGGTGGGGAGGCGGGGCGGCGGTCACGTGACGCTAGCGGAGGGGAGGCGGCTGGCCGGGAGGCGACTCCGCAGCAGGTGCAGTTGAGCGACCGCTCAGTGTGGGGTCGCGGAGGAGGCAGGTCCGCCGCTGTACGAACACTGCTGACCTCTGAGTCTTGTCTGGCCAGAGAGGGATTGGAGGAGCTGCGGGCCTTCAGCTGTTCCTCTGGGTGCAGGAAGGGAGGGGTTTGCGTAGATTCTGCTCCATCAGTGCAGATACCCCGGCCCTACAGAGATGGCCTGCAGAGATGGCCGAAGAGCGAGAAGGGACTTAGGGGAATCTTAGAAGTTGGGCCTTCTCTGCCTCTCATTCATTCAGCGTACTACTTTGCTAGTTCCTGAGAGCACACAGTGGACTGGGACGCTGTTGTCGTTAACCTCGAATTGCTCGCACTCTAAGACTGTTTAGAGCTGAGCAAGATGTGACTACCTGGTTTTGGTTCAAGTCTACATTTTACGGATCGGGTGACTAAGCCTTACAGGGATTGGTGAAGGGGCCTCCCCAAGGTCACACAGCTAGGTAGTGGGAGAGAGCTGGGACTACGGTCGAGTTTTTGTGGCTCCTGATCCTGAAGCATGTATTCAGAGTGCCTCTCTGCTGACATACAGTTATCTCTATAGACTGTAAGCTCCTAGAGGGCAGGCATCATTTTTCTCTGGAAGACTGTTCAACTTTAATACCGCACATTCTAAACGCTGAATAAAAATGCTTGGTAAATATTTGTGTAATTAATGAATTGTGTTAATATAAGATTAATATTCAGGTTCTTTGTTAAATGGTTATGTCAGATAAGCAGTTGACTAAAGATAAAACAAGTAAATCAGTGGATAAGTGCCTATATTGGTAATACTGTATCTATAAATTGAAACAAGTTTACATGCAGTAGCAAAGATGTTGAAACTCCATGTGTTTTGAGCCCTGAGGAAATTGATACACACTTTGTTACTAGTGGCATTATTATTAACTACTGTATATATATTATAACTACAAAGTTATAAAACTGTGCTTTGACACCCTTTCAACTCTTGAAGGGGCACTTCAGTAAAAATTTGAAACAGTAGAAATTTGAAAAGACAAGCAGTGGAAATATAACAGTGCTGAGTGAGTTTCTGAAGGAAACAATCACTGCTGCTGTCACTAGGTAGCAAGATGGGATCAAGTCCCGCATCGGGCTCCCTGCTCCTCGGGAGCCTGCTTCTCCCTCTGCCTCTCTCTCTCTCTCTCTTTCATGAATAAATAAATAAAATCTTAAAAAAAAAAAGATGGTTTAGTAGTCTAGATATTTTCCTGTGTTAACATACTTAGCCTTTAAAAAAATTAGGTTTTATAGTTAAGAATAATAATGGCATACATGCACAAATAATTGTGGAAGATTTTACATTTATTATTTTGTTAATAATAACAATCTAATTTTGGGTTATCCCAGAAGATTAATATAATAGATAAATGAAATTTACAGGTATGTTCTTTTTGGCCTAAAAGAGACTTATCTTCACAAACCTTGCATAAAAGTTGCTCACACACTGCATGGGTTTGAATTTTAATTCTTCTGTTGTCTACCTCTTTTCAGAGGTAAAATAATACTAGAAATTATGAAGAATATGAAAAAGTGAAAAGGCTGTTTTGTATTTCATTTTTTTCTCCTCACAGTCATATTTCAAAATTATTAGATGAATTGATTTTAACTTGTCCTTTAGTTAATGAAGAAATCCAACTACAGCTCCAAAAATTCATTCATTAAGCTTTCCCATCTTGAGGGGAAAGGTCTGGAATATACTTTTATTTAAGGATGTTAACCAGTTTCATTTGTGATCAGTATACTCTAGGCTACAGATAGAGGGTTTCATCCCCCTTTACTTCGTTTTGTTTCTCTAAAGTACTTGTAGTTCTTTATCTCTACATGCATCGTGGGTGAATTGTGCTGACTGAATCCGTTTACTTTATGGAAAGATGGGAGACCAGTAACATGTTTCCCCCTAGCCCCTTTTCTCAGTATACAGGTTAGAGGCAGTAATGGCTGTGAATTTAAGGACAACATTTGTGTTTGTTTATTGTCTGTTCGTTGCCACTGCTCCCAGGGGAGATGTTAACATCTGAGACCCTCACATCAAGTGTCAGCTCTTACTTGCTCCCTTGTTTGTTCCTGCCCTACGCTGCCTCCCCTGCCTGTGGGGAGAACAGGCGTCATCTACCAATTTATTTTGGCCCTTCATCACAAGATTGCTTAGTACTGTCGGGGTATAATTATATATTAGCACTATCTTCTCTTCGTTTGTAGAATTCCAGGAGGGGCGGAAGGGAGCAGGACTAATTTCTCTCTGCTATAGGTTATTTCCAAGCCTCTGCACCTTGTACCCTCTCTACTCAGACTATGTTCACGAGGTTACTTCTTCACTGTGGGACCTGTGTGGTTCGGCTTCTCTGTGCATGGCCTCAAATACCATTCACTTTTCAGGACTTGCCAGCTGCCTATCCCACCCACCCTTTCTGTCACCTGAACACTGCACATAGTCTTACAAATAGCAGATTAGTACATATAATTTTGATCAGCACCATGTTAAACATGTTAATATAGTAGCAACCATTTATTGCCTGGCATAACAAAATGCTGGATTCTGTGTTGAGTGTTTTGAATTCTTTAATTAATTTATCTTGTTTACCAGATGAACAAGGAGGAATTAGAGAAAAGAATCCCCAAGATTAAGTTTAGTTAACATCATATGGTAAATGGCAGAACTGATTGGAACCTTCCAGAGCCCTTGTTCTTAATCCCTACATGATATTGCTCCTCTATATATCATGTGTGAATTGACTTTAGGGGTTTACTTATTATTTTTATAGTACCTAGCTGATGAAAGCAGATTTATGAAATGCACATTATTTACACCTATATGTATCTCAACTGAAATGCTTTATGAGGATACACAAAATACAGCAGACAAATGCAAATTAAGACTCAGAAAGTTGTACAGATAGGTCAAGGTGGGGGATAGAATGAGGAAGCAGATATGAAAGCCAAAGGATATTTGGATCTAAACCTGAATTTGAGGGGCGCCTGGGTGGCTCAGTTGTTAAATGTCTGCCTTCAGCTCTGGTTATGATCCCAGGGTCCTGTGATCGAGCCCCGCATTGGACTCCCTGCTCCACAGGAAGCCTACTTCTCCCTCTCCCACCCCCCCTGCTTGTGTTCCCTTTCTTGCTGTGTCTCTCTCTGTCAAAAAATAAAATCTTAAAAAAAAAAAAACACCTGAATTTGAAAAGGGAAATGTGATCAATTACATTTTTTTCATTTTCTTGTCAAGGTACATATGCCTTCCTCTGAGACCTATTTTTCTTTTCCTTCTAGGTTGTGTTTGTGCATTTTATTTAAATTTTACTTTGTATAAAAATGTGACAAGGACTTTTAGTTTTTTTGGTCATCACATGAATACCCAGTTTGAATATAACTTTTAAAAAATTTTTTTTTAAAGATTTTATTTATTTATTTGACAGAGAGAGGCACAGTGAGAGAGGGAAAACAAGCAGAGGGAGTGGGAGAGGGAGAAGCAGGCTTCCCGCCGAGCAGGGAGCCCGATGCGGGGCTCGATCCCAGGACCTGGAATCATGACCTGAGCCGAAGGCAGACGCTTAACAACTGAGCCACCCAGGCGCCCTGAATATAACTTTTTCTAAAATCTCGGTAAATGTACATTATTCAAAGTGGCTTAAGAAATAACCCAAATTTTATTAAATAACTTTTTAAAGATAGTTATTGACATTGAAAACTCAAAACATTTATCATGTATGATTTCAGAAAACACTTTGAAAATCACTAATCTACCTTCCAGTGGTACTAAAATTCTGTCTGAAAAATTTACCAAAGTATGCAAATATTTTTGGCAGTTTAATCATTTTGCTTCTTTCTAGTAGCTTATTTCACAGTAGTTGCCACATAATAGAATGTGTTGCATTTTTTTTTTTAAAGATTTTATTTATTTATTTGTCAGAGAGAGAGAGAGAGCACAAGCAGGGGGAGCGGCAGGCAGAGGGAGAAGCAGGCTCCCTGCTGAGCAAGAAGTCCATGTGGGACTCGATCCCAGGACCCTGCAATCATGGCCTGAGCTGGAGGCAGATGCTTTTTTTTTTTTTTAAAGATTTTTTTTTTTTAAAGATTTTATTTATTTATTTGAGAGAGAGAGAATGAGAAAGAGCACGAGAGGGAAGAGGGTCAGAGGGAGAAGCAGACTCCCTGCTGAGCAGGGAGCCCGATGTGGGACTCGATCCCGGGACTCCAGGATCATGACCTGAGCCGAAGGCAGTCGCTTAACCAACTGAGCCACCCAGGCGCCCTGGAGGCAGATGCTTAACCAACTGAGCCACCCAGGCATCCCTGTGTTGCATTTCTTGTTCGCTTTACTTTCTCTTGTGAACCATCAAGCTGTCCTGACAAGATTAGTGTGTCAGACTACAGGTATACTTGATTGCTGATGAGTTAGTTAACACTCTGTTATTGTCAAAATTTACCTAGAAACATGGCTTTATTGCTAAGGCCAAAATGAAAAGAACCTTCTTTAAGTAACACAGCTTATTGTTGTATGTATGGTTAAAAGATGCTCTTTATTCACTTGTTTAGGGCATGAGATGATTACTTGCCTTACTTAATTTTCTCAGTTGAAATGATAAACTCAGTGAAGCCTTACCTGTATCTGGCTAGGCTGTTGTATTATATTGTATTTTTTTAGCTCTCTTTCTCATTTGGAAAATGCACTGGGAAGCAAATTGTTAACTTTTAAAATAGTCAACCCCCCCCATTAAACATGCTTGAAAATAGTTTTTTTTTTTTTTACTAGAAACACAAAATAGTAATGGATAACCAAAAAATTTTGATATTAACTAATCAGTTATTTCAAAGTATAATAGAAACAACAGTATGTTTTTATGTATTTAAAAATACTGGGAGGGGTGCCTGGGTGGCTCATTTGGCTTAGCGTCAGACTCTGGGTTTCAGCTCAGATCCTGATCTCAGGGTTATGAGATCGAGCCCCAAGTTGGCTCCACGCTCAGCGAGGAGTCTGCTTAGGTTTCTTTCCCTCTTCCTCTCCCGGCGCTCTCTCTCTCTCTCTAATAAATAAACAAAATCTTTAAAAAATACTGGGAAAAGATTCTTTCATGGCACAGGAGTTGTAACATTAAGGTTTTTTTTTTTTTTTTAAATATAATTAACCTACAGTGTTATTAGTTTCAGGTATACACTATAATGATTCAACAACTCTATACATTTCTCAGTGCTTATCAAGATAAGTGTAATCTTAATCCCTTTTATCTATTTCACCCATCCTACCTACCTCCTGCTGGCAATGACCAGTTCGTTCTCTGTATTTAAGAATCTGTTTTTTTGTCTTTTTTTTCTTTGTTATGTTTCATAAATTTCACATATGAGTGAAATCATATGGTATTTGTCTTTCTCTGATTTACTTAATTTAATGTTATGCCCTCTGGGTCCATCCATGTTGTTGCAGATGGCAAGATTTCGTTCTTTTTAATGGCTGAGTATGTTCCATTTTGTGTGTGTGTGTGTGTGTGTGTGTGTGTGTGTGTGTAAGACATCTTTATCCATTCATCTGGATAGACACTTGATTTGCTTCCATATCTTGGCTATTGTAAATAATTCTGCAATATACATAGGTGCATATATCTTTTTGAATTAGTGTTTTTGTTTTCTTTGGTTAAATATCTAGTAGTGGAATTCTTGGATCAGATGGTAATTCTATTTTTATTTTTTTGAGGAGCTTCTGTACTATTTTCCACAGTAGCTGCACCCATTTGCATTCCCACTAATAGTGTTCCTTTTTTTCTTCATCCATGCCAACACTTGGTATTTCTTGTCTGTTTGATTTTAGCCATTCTGACAAGGGTAAAATGATGTCTCACTGTGTTTTTAATTTATATTTTCCTGATGAATAGTGATGTTGAGCATCTTTTCATTTGTCTGTTGGCCATTTGTATGTCTTTGGAAAAATGTCTAAACAGGTTCTCTGCCCATTTTTAATCAGATTTTTTTGGGGGTATTGAGTTTATTAAGTTTCTTATATATTTTGGATAGTAACCCCTTATTAGATATATCATTTGCAGATATCTTTTCCCGTTCAGTAGGTTGCCTTTTGGTTTTGTTGATGATTTCCTTCATTGTGCAAAAGCTTTTAATTTTGGTGTAGTCCCAATAGTTTAATTTTTCTTTTGCTTCCCTTGCCTTAGGAGACATATCTAGAAAAATGTTTCTATAACCACTGTCAAAGAAATTACTGCCTATGTTTTCTTCTAAGAATTTTATAGTTTCACGTCTCACATATAGGTCCTTAATACATTTTGAGTTTATTTTTGTGTATGCTGTAAGGAAGTGGTCCAATTTCATTTTTTTTTGCATTTGCATTTTTATGTATTTAAAAAATATTAGGAAAAGATCCTTTCATGGCAGAGGAATTATATCACTAAGGTTTTTAATTAACCTGATTTCATGTTTCATTTCTTAACAGGATCACCTGCTATTTTTATGAATCTTAGATTATTTATTTATTCTGCATTTTACATTTTTAAAACAAGATTTAAAGGAATTATATAAACATAACCAGCAACAATCCAATTATTGTGGCTCAATAAATGATGGAAATGAATTCTCCAATTTTACTCCTGGTTAGATCTTTTTTTGCTAACTCTGGGTTAACAGTTTTAGCAAGCAAGACTAGAGCTAAATGTAACTAGTGAGAATCAAAGCCAAGAAGTAAAGGTGAAGGTGAAAGTATTTGAAAACAGCCAATAATTGCTGCAAGTAGATTTGCTATTTTGGACTTAAACATGAGTAAGTCAAGGTCCAGGGCCTTGCCAATTCCTAGCTTCATTATAAATGGAAACTCCTTTTTTTTTTTTTTTAAAGATTTTATTTATTTGAGAGAGGGAGAGTGAGAGAGAGGGCATGAGTTGGGCGAAGGGCAGAGGGAGAAGCAGACTTCTTGCTGAGCAGGGAGCCTGATGCGGGGCTCGATGCTGGAACTCCAGGATCATGACCTGAGCCCAAGGCAGACACTTAACCAACTGAGCCACCCAGGCGCACCATAAATGGAAACTTCTTAAAGAGTTATATAATGTTGAGGAAAGACATCAATTATGTATCTCTTTTGGCAATTTCAGTATCAACAAAGAATTGATGAGATTTTTATCCTGTCAACAAATACTTATCAACAAAGTGTGTGGGGCACCTGGGTGGCACAGTCTTAAGCGTCTGCCTTCGGCTCAGGTCGTGATCTCGGAGTCCTGGGATCGAGCCCCACATCGGGCTCCTTGCTTGGTGGGGAGCCTGCTTCTCCCACTCCCTCTGCCCCTCCCCTGCTTGTGCTCTCTCTCTTTCTCTGTGTCAAATAAATAAATAAAATCTTTAAAAACAACAACAATAAAACCCCAAAAGACAAAGTGCCTTAGTCAGTTAGTTTAAACTAAAGCGTGCTGTAGAATACAAACTTAAAAATCCCAGTCTCAGCCTATTCATGGTTCATGTTATATGTCTTGGGTGGGTTGACTGCAGGTATGTGCCTTGTCCTATTTATTCTGGGACCCAGAAGGAACATCCCCTACCTGGGACATTTGGTTCTCAAGGCAGAGAGAAAAGAGAGATGAAAAGGAACCATGTGATGGCTTTTAAGGCTTTTGCTTATATACATATAATTTCCACTCACATTTTATTGGCCAAAGGAAGTCATGTGGTCAAATTCGCCTCATTGGTACCCACACAGAGTGAGACAGGGGCAGTGAATATTTTTACAGTGTTATGTGCTGTAGTGCCTTTCCACGTTGCTTTTTTTTTCTTGTGGTGGCAAAAAATGTAACAAAATTTACCATCTTAATCATTTTTTGGTGTTAACTATATGCACATTGTTGTGTAACAGATCTCAGGATCTTATTAATCTTGCAAAATTGAACTCTATACCCATTGAACTCCCCTTTCCTCTCTCCCCACAGTCCCTAGCAACTACCGTTCTATTTTCTGTTTCTGAGAGTTTGGTTAATTCTACCTTATATAAGTGGAATCATATGGAATTTGTTTGTGGTGTGTGTGTGTGTATGTATTTTTTTGTAATGGCTTATTTCAGTTAGCATGGTGTTTTTAAGGTTCATCATGTCATAGCACCTGGCAGGATTCTTTTTTTAAGGCTGAATAATTTTCCATTGTATTGTATATGCTACCTTTTCTTCATCCATCTGCCAATGTACATTTAGATTGCTTCCATCTGTTGATTGTTATGGAAATAGATTTTAATATCTAAGAATTTTTTAAACATGACTTATCCTATAAGATAACTCATCCGTGTTGAGATTGGGCTTTTCTTTCAAAGTGAAAATTGACTGAATGGATTTTTCCTGGAGCTTATTGTTATCCATCAAGGTTTTGGCCTGATGTTTGTAAGCATTTGGAAGACTTTAGGTTTTTTATATTGCAGGCAGTAAAAGCATCTTCATTTTGGATGTAGTTGTACATAATCCTTTTATCATTTTTCATGTAACTTGTATGTGTAAAATTTAACCTAACCTGGAAAATGAGAAAGACTTTTTTTCAAGTGCATGTTTATTTTAGGTTAGTTCTAGATGTATGGAAAAGTTAAGATAGTACAGGGTGTTCCCATAAATCACATATCCAGTTTTCACATTGCTAACACCTTATATTAGCATGGAATATGTGTTACAATTAATGAACCAAATTGATACATTGCTTATTGACTAACATCCATAGTATATTCAGATTCCTTAGTTTTTAAGCAAAATTGAGGTGAAATTCACATAACATAAAATTAACCATTTTAAGGTGTAATTAAGTGACATTTAGTAATTCACAATGTTGTGCAACTACCACCTACATATTTTCATTACCTCCAAAAATTTTTTCAAAACATTTTCATTACCTCCAAAGAAAGCCCTGTACTCATTAAGTAGTTACTCCCTATTCCCCACCACATGCAGTCTCTGGAAACCAATCTGTTTTCTGTCTCTATGCACTTAACTACCCTGGATATTTCATTACATGGAATCATACAATATGTGGCCTTTTGTGTCTGGCTTCTTTCACTTAGCATACTGTTTTTGAGGTTCATCTACCCTGTAGCATATATCATTTCTATTGCTGATTAACATCCATTGGCTGTGTATATATATATATATGACATTATACCACACTTCAAATTATTTTTTCCATAGTGGCTGAACCAATTTATATTCTCATTAGCAATTTTTGAGGACTCCAATTTCTCTACTTTTTTGCCAAAAACTACTTTTATTTCCTATTTCTTTGTTTTAGTATAATCTAGTTGGTGTGAAGTGTCTTACTGTCCTTTTTTTAAAAATTAATTTTTTTGGTCAAGCTTTATTGAGATAATTGACCTCATTGATTTTGATTTGCATTTCTTTAATGATTTTGGGCATCTTTTCTTGAGCTTGCTGCCCATTTGCATAACACCTTTGGAGAAATTCCTATTTAAGATTTTTACCCATTTTTTAAAAAAAGATTTATTTATTTATTTTGGAGGAGGGGAGGGCAGAGGGAGAAAATCTCAAGCAGCTCCCCGCTGTGCACAGAGCCCGAGATGGGGCTTACTCCCACCACCCTGAGATCAGGAGTCCAATGCTTAATTGACTGAGCCACCTAGGCACCCTGATTTTTACCCATTTTTAAGTTGGGTTTTTTGTCTTTTTGTTGTTGAATGTTAAGAGTTCTTAAAATATCCTGGATACTAGACCCTTATCAGATATATAATTTGCAAAGATTAATCTCCTGTTCTGTAAGGTTGTCTTTTCACTTTCTGGAGAATGTCCTTTGACATGCAAATATTTTGTAACTTTAAGGCCAGCTTATTTATTCTTTTGATGCTTATGTTTTTTTTTGTTTTTTTTTTGTTTTTTAAAGATTTTATTTATAAATAAATAAATTGATTTTATTTATTTCTAAACAGAGAGAGACACAGCGAGAGAGGAAACACAAGCAGGGGGAGTGGGAGAGGGAGAAGCAGGCTTCCTGCGGAGCAAGGAGCCCGATGTGGGGCTCGATCCCAGGACCCTGGGATCATGACCTGAGCCGAAGGTCGGAAGGTAGATGCTTAATCAACTGAGCCACCCAGGCACCCCGATGCTTATTTTTTTTTTTTTTGATGCTTATGTTTTTGATGCCATATTTGAGAATCCATTGCCACATCTAAGCTCATGAACATTTATCCCTGTTTTCTTTGAAGAGTTTTAGAGTTTTAGCTCTCACATTTTGGTTCATGATGCACTTTAATTTTTTTTTTAAAGATTTATTTATTTTAGAGAGTACATGTGAGTGGGGAGAGGGGCAAAGGCAGAGACTCCTCAAGCAGGAGGTCATGACCTGAGCCGAAACCAAGAGTTGAATGCTCAACTGACTGAGCCATCCAGGTGCCCTGGTAAATTTTTTTTTGTTTATTTATTCATTTAATTAATCTCTGTATCCAGTGTGGGGCTCAGACTCACTATCCTGAGATCAAGAGTTGCATGCTCTTCTGACTGAGCCAGCCAGGCACCCCTTGAGTTATTTTTTTAATATCATGTGAGGTAGGGATCCAACTTCATTCTTTTGTATGTAGAAATGCAGTTATCTCAGAACCATTTGTTGAAGAGACAATTCTTTACCCATTGAATGTTCTTGGCACCCTTGTTGAAAATAAGTTTGCCGTAGATAAGGACTATTTCTTGCCTCTCAATTCTGTTTCACTGGTCTACGTGTCTTTCCTTATGCCAGGACCACACTATCTTGATTGTTGCTGCTTTGTAGTAAGTTTTGAAATATAGACATGTGTGTCCTTCTGCTTTGCTCTTTTTAAATATTGTTTGGTTATTTGGAGTCTCTTGTAATTTTATATGAGTTGGAGGATCACTTTTTCCATTTCTGAAAAAAAAAAGCCTTTGAATTTTAATAGGGATTGCACTAAATCTGTACATCACTTTGGGTAGCATTGTTATCATCTATTAAGCCCTCTGATCCAAGAACTGTATCCCCTAAGTTTTGATAATATTGTGTTTTTGTTTTCATTTGTGTCAGGGTATTTTTGAATTTTCCTTGTGATTTCTTCTTTGACCCACTGGCTGTTCAAGACTGTGTTTAATTTTCACCTACTTGTGAATTTTCCATTTTTCTTTTGGTTTTTTGATTTATAGTTTCATTCCATGTTTGTCACAGAAGATATTTTGGATGATTTCAGTCTTGTAAAATTTATCAGTACTTGCTTTTGGCCTAACATACGGTATTTCCTTGGGAATATTCCATGTGCGCTTGAGAAAAATGCATATTTTGCTGTGGAGTGTTCTGTATATGTATTAGGTCTAGTTGGCTTGGGGTGTTGTTCAAGTCTTCTATATCTTTGTTGACCTGTCTGGTTGTCCTATCTATTATTAAAAGTGAAAGTCTCCACCTATTTTGACCTCTAGATTCTGTCAATTTTTGCTTCATACATTTTGGGGGCTCTGTTGTTAGGTGAGTGAGTGTTTATAATTGTTATCCCTTTTTTCATCCTTTCTCTCTCTCTCTCTCTCTCTCTCTCTCTCTCTTAAAATAAGCTCTAAGCCCAAGGTGGGGCTTGAACTCACCACCCTGAGATCATGAGTTGCATGCTCTTTTGACTGAGCCATCCAGGAGCCCCTCCATCCTTTCTCTTTTAACCTATTTGTGTTTTTGGATTTAAAGAAGTCTGTTGTAGGCAGCATATAGTTGGATCATTTTTTTAAAAAAATCAATTTTGCTAATTTCTACCTTTTAATAGGCAAATTTAATCTATTTACATTTAAAGTGAATACTGTTAAGGAAGAACTTACTTTTGGTATTTTGTTATTTGTTTTGTATATGTCTTATACCTATTTGGTTTCTCAATTCCTCTCTTACTGCCTGCCTTCTTTGTGTTTATTTTGTTTTATTTTTTGTAGTATACTATTTTCATTCTTGTTTCCTCTTTTGATTTTTAGGTTTTTTTTTTTTTTTAAGCAATGACCCTGGGAATTTCAATTAATCTCGTAGACTTAAAACAATCTATTTTTAATTAGGACCACCTTAGCTACAATAGTGTACAAAAACTCTGCTCCTATGCAGCTCTATCTGTCCCTCTTTGTTATAGTCACAAATTACATCTTCTTATATTATGTTCCCATTAACATGGATTTGTAATTTTTTAAATACATGTGACATTTATTTTTTCTTAAAAAGTTTGTTTATTTATGTAATCTCTACCTCCAACATGGAGCTTGAACTCACAACCCTGAGATCATGAGTCGAATGCTCCTCTGATTGAGCCAGCCAGGTGCACCTGGCATTTATTTGTCTTTTAAATTATATAGGAGAAAAAGAGGAGTTATGAGCCAAAAATATAACACTTTTGGCATTTGTATTTACTTATGTAATTACCTTTATCAGTGTTACTTATTTCTTTGTATGGCTTTGAGTTTCTGTCTAGTGCCCTTTCATTTCTGCCTGAAGAACTCCCTTTCCATTTATTGTAGGGCAGGTCTACTAGCCATGAACTCTCTCAGCTTATGTTTATCTGGGAATGTCTGAATTTATTCTTCATTTTTGAAGGATAATTTTGTTGGATGTAAGATTACTGGTTGACTTTTGTTTAATTTCAGCACTTTAAACATGTCATCCTACTGCTTTCTATAGTTTCTCCTGAGAAATCAGCTGTTAATCTTATTGAGGACTCCTTGTGCCTGATGAATTGCTTCTCCTGTTTTCAAGATTCTCTGCCTTTTGTCTTTTGACATTTTGACCTACTGTGTCTCAGTGGGTATCTTTCTTTGTGTTTATTCTTCTTGAAGTTCATTGAGCTTCTTGGATGTTTAGACTTATATCTTACCAAATTTGGGAAGTTTTCATCCATTATTTCTTCAAATATTCTTTCACCCATTTTTCTTTTGCCTTCTGGGTTTCTAATGATGTGTATGTTGGTATGCTTGATACTGTGGTCTGAGTGTTTGTATACCCCAAAATTTGTGTGATAAAATCCTGACCCTCAAAGATGATGGTGTTAGGAGTTAGAGCCTTTGGGAGGTGCTTATGTCATGAGGGTGGAGTCCTCTTGAAGGGGATTAGAGCCTTTTTGAAAAAGGCTCCAGAGAGCTCCAGTGTGAACACACAGCTAGAGGGTGCCAGCCAGGGCCCTCACCTGACCACACTGGTGCCTTGATCTTGGCTTCCTAGCCTCCAGAACTGTGAGAAATACATTTCTGTTGCTTCTAAGTTACCCAGTCTGTGGTATTTTGTTATAGTAGCCCAAATGGACTAAGATACTTGATGTCCTACAGGTGTCTTAGGCTCTGTCCATTCTTTTCTCTTTCAGTTCCTCAGACTGGATATTTTCAATTGACCTGTCTTCAAATTTGTTGATTCTTCCTGACAGTGAAATCTGCCATTCAGATTCTCTAGTGAATTTTTTCATTTCGTTTATTGTAAGTTTTAGCTCCAGAATCTCTATTTGGTTTCTTTTTATAATTTTTTTTAAGATTTATTTATTTATTTTAGAGAGAGAGAGAGAGTGCGAGCAGGAGAAGGGGCAGAAGGAAAGAATCTCAAGCAGACTCCCTGCCGAGTGCAGAGCCTGATGTGGGGCTTGATCTCAAGACCGGGAGATCATGACCTGAGGCAAAATCAGGAGTTGGATGCTCAACCGAGTCACCCAAGCACCCCTTTTAATTTGTTTCTTTATTGTTATTTTCTGTTTATTGAAAGTGTTCTCCTGTTTTTCCTTTTGTCCTTTGTCCATGGTTTCCATTACCTCTCTCGGCATATTTGAGACTGTTCATTTAAAGTCTTTGTCTAGTAAGACCAGTGTCTACTTCCTCATGGTCTGTTTCTATTAATTTCTCCTGTGTATGGACCATACTTTTGTTTCTTTACATGTTTATAACATTTTGTTGAAAATGGGATGTTTTGAATATTGTAATGTTGTGACTCTGGAAATCAGATTCTTCTCCTTCCTCAGAGTTTTTGTTGTGTGCTGCGGGTTGTAGTTATTTGTTTTGTGAATTTTTCAAACTATTTTTATAAACTCTAGTCTTTGTTGTATTTGTTCTCTAAATTTCTGTTTCATTAGCTTGTAGTCAGCTTAACATTGCTAGAGATTTTCTTGAATGCCTGGAGCCAAAAATTGAAAGGGAAGAAACTCCTGACTGCAGAAATGGCTCTGTGTTGTAGCTCTCCTTTAATGCTTAGACTCATTACAGCTCTGCCTTAGTCTTCATTTCCTGCTTGTGCCTAGCAGAGGACCAGTCAGAGGTGAAAGCTTAGGGTCTTATGGGTCTGTTCTGAGCCTGCTTCCTGCCCTGGCTAAGTGTGTGGCTTTCTAAATTTTTATCTTTAGGATATCAGGGCACTTTTCAATGCACTAATTTCCCAAAGAAACTCTCTCTCCAGCTTTACCTCCCAGGCTTTTGATGTGTCCTTTTGTCTCAATTGAAATCTTTTGCCCCAGGGGACAGTAACTTAACTCTTGGCCTTAAAAAGTTTTTGAGCAATGCCCTCTGTTTAACTGCTTTTTGCCCAAGGAGAGTTCTAAGTTAGGTAAAACAAAAGACAAACACTTTGTGTCAGTTCTTCAAGTAGCCCTCAGACAGGTCAAGACAGACAAACACAAGTCTTTTAGAATCAGGTCTGCTTCGCTGTCTCTGTAGCCAGGGACTAAGTTCCCATATTGAGAATGAAGGCTCTTTAAGACTACTGTGGGCCACAGGGAGAGGCAAGGGCAAGCAGTAAAAATGCTGCAAAGCTTTCCTACTGTTTCAAATTGCCTGTTTCTTGGTTCAGTGTTGACTGAGTTGCTGTAAATCTCTAACTATTTTCTGGAGTTGTAATAAAGGTGATTTTGACAGTTTGCTCAATTTTTCAGTGATCTGTGGTGGGATGGGCCTTTGGAACTACCTACTCTACCATGTTCACTGATGTCACTCAAGAATTTAAAAAATGATTTATTATGATATTTTACTTTAATGAGTGGGTCCAAGAAATTACATTAATGTTTATACAAACTGTTAATAGGATGGAATCCGACGTGGTAGACCCAGAGCAGATACTGTCCGGGATCTAATAAATGAAGGAGAGCATTCATCCAGCAGAATCCGTTGTAACATCTGTAATAGGGTGTTTCCACGGGAGAAATCACTCCAGGCTCACAAAAGGACTCATACAGGTAAGTTGAGTAGAAGTAATATTTAAAGCCGATTTGATTTTGGGCCCATAAATTAATATTTTAGTTGCTTTATATTTTCTTATTGTGAAGTTTTTTCAAACAGGCATTGTATAGTCCATTTCTTTTTTGTAGGAAGGAATGGTTTTCTTAACATTGATACCATGTGACTTCTAAAGGTATCATGGTAATTAATCTAGTTGTCATAGGAATGTTATTGCTAAATTTAGTTCTATCATTCTACCTACCTGAATTTTACTTGATATGCCCTTCAGTTAAAACTGATTTGTAGGTCAAATACTAACACACTATGTGTCAAGTCAAGTGTTTTAGCAGAATTTCTAGAATCCTTAGTGTGCCATCAGAATGTTTGACCTAGCTATCTAATCTGAAGTGAAGTATAATTTTTCAGAATTAAATGTACTGTAGGTAGCTATCCCAGGACTATCATATCTCTCTTTGTGTGGAGAAACTATACTTATATTATAAATACCATAGAGAGAGCAAAGAAATAACAGAGGGGCCCTTGTTCTTTCCATAGAGAAAGTTGGCCCCAGAAGAAGGAGCCTTTTGGTTCTAATAATGGTATTTAATAATTTACAGATGAGGACACTGAGGCACCAAAAAAGCAATGACCACTGCCTTATAACCTCCCACACCCTTGAGTCTAGGGTGATGCTGGCCAATACAGTAGCACATGTGGCTCTTGAGCACTTGAAATTTGGCTAGTCTAATTGAGATGGGCAACATGTGTAAAACATGCTTAGTATGAAAAAGAGTAAACAATGTCCTTAATGACTTTGATATTGATTACATATTGAAATTATAATATTTTAGATATATTGGGGTAAATAAAATGTTTTCAAAATTAATTTCACCTGTTTCTTTTTGCTTTTGTAATGTGGTTACTAGAAGTGGTTCACATTATATTTCCATTGGGCAGTACTGGTCTAGAGTTTGGGCTTTTAAGCCTTAGTTGCCTATTGTTTTCCACTGTGTTTATGGTCACCACCCAGTTTTTGTTTTTGTTTTTGAAAAGATACATTTTAGTAATATGCTAGAATATAGTTTTCTTAGTTAAATCCCTGAAAAAGGTTTAATTTTGAGTTGTTATAAACTAAGGTGGCCAAGAGGTTTTGACTTTAGGTACCATTCAGTAAAACCACTACTAACTGAAATATCTGGTTTTGAGAATTTTCAGATTTTTTTCAATCTAATTAGTCTGAAATACCGCCAGATAACTGGTTCAGAGGCCATAAAGTATGTGTTGCCACTGTAGATAAGGTTCAGGACTCTTTGGCATAATGATAAGATTCCCGAGTCTCAGGCCTGATCTATCACCAGTCTACCATATGTCACCCCAATACTTTCAGGCCTTGGCCTGCTATGCTGTATGCCAGAGAACTGAGCCCAAGATCTGCATGGTATGGCTAAGCCCCAGTATGTAAATGCTTTGTCAGAAACTTTTCTCTTACTATTTTAAATACCCCCCCATATCCTGTATTTTATTAATTTGTGTTTAACTATCACAATCATTTACTACATTTCTAAATAATGAGAAACTAGGGAGGATTTGTTACTGTTCTTTGAATCATATAGGAAGGACCTGTGCATAGTTGTTGATCAAAGAATGGTTTTTCAAAAAATAATAAGTTTAATTATAGTTGAACAATATTTTTAGTCACTTTCTCAACCCTAGCCCTGTGTTGTATGTATGAATTGCAGTGGAGTACAAAGTATTATACATCTTTGTATCAGGAGAGTACCAGGGTACATAAATAACAGTGGTTACTGATTCGTGAAGGGATACATATTGCAATTACTTGGAGGTAGCAGGGAGGTAGGAGGAATCTCACTGAGAACCTACAGCGCTGGGAAGATCTGAACGGGCAGAGAAGATTGGATTTCCAAGTAGAATGAGATGAGGACCAGCCTTATGGAATGAATCTCAGGAGTGAAGTAAAGATAAACACCGCCCTCTAACCCAGTAGCTACAGTAGAGGTATTAGGGGACCAGTGAAAGCAGATCATTTTCACTTGTTCAAGGGGTGTCGTAGGGTTTGAAGTGATTTAGGGGGTAGTTCATATGACAAAAGCAAGTGTTCCGTGTCATTCACTCCAGAAGTACTGTACAGGGAATAGAGCGGGCAGCGAGGGTTCCTTCTGGGTGGGAGGGGCTGCCAGTCTGACCGGGGAAAGTTGCAGTGGGAAAGCAAGAGTGGGAGAGCTAGTGCTTGGATAATGGGGAGAAAAATGACCGGATAAGCCAAAGATAACGTTAAGGCTTTCAAGCCGGGAACCTAAAAAGTCAAGGCCCAAGGACATTATTCCAGTGCCTCCCAGTGGAGAGCTGCTCGGTAGCTTAGAAGTGATGCTGTTAGCACCAGCACTGCGGCTTTGACATGAGACACCGTGACATGTTTGATTGTTAGGAGTCACAACCTATATAGAGGTTGATTCTCTCTGTCCCTTCCTCTTCTCACCGTATTGTCTCAGAAATAATACATAATATTTGTCTACTTAGGCGAGAGACCCTATCTGTGTGACTATCCAGACTGTGGAAAAGCCTTTGTTCAAAGTGGACAGCTCAAAACACATCAGCGTCTTCACACCGGAGAGAAACCTTTTGTTTGTTCAGAAAATGGTATGGTGTTAGGACTTAAGTTTATGTAAGAACTGGCTGTGAGTTAAAAGTTAAAATATCTTTTACTTGAGGTTTTTTTAGGAGGAGAGCTTTTGATGTAAATTTTATAAAACATCCTAAGCTCTCTTTCTAAATTGTGATCCATGCTCATTTTCTGGGAAATGATTGATTTTTAAATAAAATATTCTTTTTAGATTAAAATCTTCAGGGGCAGTTAAAAATAGTATATTCAGGAGGCACCTGGCTGGCTCAGTTGGCAGAGCATGTGGCTCTTGATCTTGAGGTTGGGAGTTTGAGCCCCGTGATGGGCAGAGAGATTACTTAGAAAAATAATAATATATTCAGTTAGAGGTGGTAGAAAGATCTATAAAAGTAAATACAGCCTTTATAGTAGGCTTTTATTTTGGTTTTAAACTTTTTAACTATTAAATTGAAGGAAACACTTCATTGTCTAAATTTTCAACAAAGGGGGAAATTTTCCACTTTACTGCCACTGTTAGTAATTTCTTACCACTTTTCTTAAGTGATTTTCTAAATCTCCTATCAGAATTTCTTGAGGTGTTTTCCTTATGCACATTTTTACATAGTTATAGCTGAAATTCAGTATAGGTTTGTGCTGTTGCTCTGTGGTTCTCTTGGTTGTTGTCAGTTGTTACAAATGTCTACACTCTTTTCTCCAGAAACCAATATTACACTGTATGTTAACCAACTAAAATTTAAATTAAAACAGAACAAAACAAATGTTTACACACTTTTATTTGCTTAAGCATATGTACAATGATTGCCTCAATGTTGGATATTGAAATTTGTTTTTAAAATTTGTTCGTTGCCAACAAAGCTGAGGGGCATGGCTTCCTCCGTAAAGCTTTGTTCATCTTACGGGATGTTTCCTTCCAATCGATTCCAAGAATGGAATTCTTAGGTCAGAGGTTTTGACCATTTTTGCTAATAAATCACTTTCTGGTGGGGTTGATGCCTTTGTGTTGCCATGACTAAGAGGTGAAGGAACTGCTTCCCCTTAGGGTGGTTTTTTCCCTCCTCCAAGTTATAGAATGCTAAATCCCATGGTTTTAATTTACTTTTCTTGGATACCAGGGAAACTGAACATTTTCCATGTCTGCTGGATGTCCAGATTCTGATAAGTGTTTCCCTCTATGTTTTGAAGGCTGCCTAAGCAGATTCACCCATGCAAACCGCCACTGTCCGAAGCACCCTTATGCCAGGCTGAAACGAGAGGAGCCCACAGATGCCCTCAGTAAGCACCAGGCTGTGGACAACCAGGCTGCTGCCGAGTGGTTGGCAAAGTAAGGTTCTCCCTGCACTCCGCTGCAGAATTCCGCCCAGCGCATGGGTTGATGTTGGGAGCTTCGACAGTTCTCTCATTTTAAATAAGTTGCTTTTATACACATTTTATAAAATAACTTGAAATGGTGCTTTATTTCCTTAAGCCACAGAATTGTTAGGAGTGGCACGAGGATCTGGTGTGTGATAGAAAACAAATACATGATATTAATTAGTCTGAGTGCCCAGCCCACAATTTATTTTAAAAGCAAGAATTTTCCTCATTTTCTAAGAATGTTTTGTATGTTTTTGTATTATTCCACAGTGCAGCCTCTCTTCATTTTCTTTGTATTAGATATGTGCTGATTATTACTGGGATATAGGCTAGAGGTTCTTCTAAAGTAAAGTTCTACAAAGCACCCAGTTTAAATTTTTTTTTTTAATGGCAACAAGGGGGCCAGTATAAAAAAATTTCTCTAAAGGTATCTTGATTTAAGTAGTCATTTATTGTGTACAAACTAGCATCAGCTCTTTGGGACCCTCCCTACTTCTTCGGGTTCCTCTGCACTTAGGATCAAGTCTGGAATCCAATCCCTCTGCCGTGGCTCTGCCTCCCTCTGGCAACGCAGCTCCTGGGCCTCCTGTTTGTCAGCCCCACTCTCAGTGGGGCTCCCAGGTCTCTGCTCCCTGCTCCCTCTGCGCACAATGCCGCTTTCCTCATCATTTAGCCACTCTGCTCTTTCTTCATTTCTTCCCGGGGTTGAACATTGCTTCAGCAAGTCCTTCCCTAACCTGCTCACTAACCCCCAGAACAAACAAGGTTAGACCAACTTAATAGATGCTTTTACAGCACACTGTGTTTTCTCTTTCAAAACCTTCATCACACATTTATTTGTTCAGTGTCTATCCTCCCTGCTGGACCGGAAGCTCCACTTGGGGAAGCATTATGTTTGTCTTGTTTACTGCATCACTTCCTCCCTCCTTCTTCCTCCTGCCTGGCCTCCACCACCCCATTAACTCTAATTTTGTCCAAGTCAGAAACTTCTTGGTCATTTTGCCTTCATCTCCCTTTCTCCTATCTGCTCAGTGACAGACTGGTGGATTCTACTCAGTGTAAAGTCTAAACCCTTTGTTATGGCATTCAAAGTCCTTGATTGCCTGGTGCCAGCTGACCTTGCTAAGCTTCTTTGCTGTTCTCTGTTCCTAGTTGTCCTTGAAGTGACACTGAACTATTTGTATGTCTTTTTTTATACCTTTGAGTATCGACCAAATTTTTCCAGTTTGAGATGTCTGGATTTCCTGAAATCTAGTAGTTGTATTATTTTTGTGTGTGTAATTTTAAAAACAGCTTTACTGAGGTACAATTGATACAACGATAGATTCTATACATTTAAAGTGTACAATTTGATATGTTTTGACATATGTGTACACCTGTGAAACCATCATCACAATCAAGATGGTGAACATATCCATCACTTCCAAAAGTTTCCTCGTGCCTCTTTGTAACTCATCACTCCTGCCCTTCCCTGCTTTCTTGTTCCTCAGACAACAGCTTTCTGTTACTGTAAACTAGTTTGCATTTTCTAGATTTTTATACGAATGGAGTCATACAGTATGTACTTCTGTTGTCTGGCTTCTTTTACTCAATGTAATTATTTTGTAATTCAACCATGTTGTTGACTGTATCAATAGTTTATGCTTTTTTTTTCCCCCCAGTTTAGTTTTTTTTTTTACTTGAGGTATAGTTGGCACACAATGTTACATTAGTTTCAGGTATACAACATAGTGATTTGCCAAGTCTATACATTATGTTTGTTCACCTCAAGTGTAGCTACCATCTGTCACCTTACAACCCTAGGTTCATTCCTTCTTACAATGTAATCCATTGTATGGATACACCTCAGCCTATTTGTTCATTCACCTGTGGCTGGGCATTTGAGTTGTTTTTGTCTATTATAAATAAAGCTATGGTGTTAATATACAGGTCTTTGTATGGGACATTTTTGTATGGAGTGCTACTGCTCTTTAAATATGCCTTTCTTCACTTACCTAAAGGTGGAACATTTTTTCTAGGAAATTATCAGTTGGCTATGTAATAGAATAATGGTGCTGCCTCATAAATTTTTGAATAAGCTGTGTGTGTTACAGATACTAATCTGTCATATTTTGTGGGTTTCAAGTTTCTCATAGTTAACTCTGTCAGAAGTCACCATCCCTCTGTGAATAGGATAAATAGGTTTCTAATGGTTATTCTACTTTTTAAAAGTTTATTTCTTTACTGAGGTGTAATTGACATATAACGTTTGTTCTACTATTGTGTATTTTACTGTAGTCCACTTCACATATGATCTTAAAGGCAGCTGTTGTTTATTGGCGAAAACCCTTGACTAGAGAATGGAGTAGAAGACCCAGAACTGCCAATTTTTGATTTTTGGAAATCTGAGCAAGTCCCTCAATTTCTTGACCTTGAACTTTTTCCTCTATAATAGGAAATACATGTAATGTATGGGAAATTATTTTATAGCTTTATAAAGTAAAATGCAGAAAAGGTAATACTGTGGTGAAGAACCTGTTCTCAAAAGAAAAATCAAACATTTGAAAAGGTCGTGTGTACATACAGCTAACGTACGTGTGTTTCATACAGGTATTGGGAAACGAGAGAGCAGCGCGCCCCCACCTTGAAAGGAAAACTCGTTCAGAAGGCCGATCAGGAGCAGCAGGACCCTCTGGAATATCTTCAGTCCGACGAGGAGGACGATGAGAAGCGCGGTGCCCAGCGCCGGCTGCAGGAGCAGCGGGAGCGCCTGCACGGAGCCCTTGCTCTCATAGAGCTCGCCAACCTGACTGGAGCGCCACTCCGCCAGTAGCCTGGACACTGACTCTTCCACTGTACAAAAGTACTGCCCAGCATACTTAAAAAGTAGATCCTTGGGCATAAGCTAAGCACCTTATTTGCTTATCATAGGCTGCTATTCTGTAGAAATTTATGAAGAATGTCATTGCCCCATAACATGGGGTAAGAGAGAATTGCACTTTTTTTATATGGTAATGGATTTGTTGTAAAGTTTAAAATATTTTGTAAATATGGGACTTTTAGTACAGGGTAGAAAAAGACATATTGTGGGAAGCTAGATTTTGCAAGTTTAATGCATTCATTGGAAGCAGTTCTCACAGGAAGCACTTTCTGAATAAGACACTTATATGAAAAAACAGAATGGTACATGTAGCCAAAGAACGTTGAAATAGATTATTTATAAGATCATTTTTAACAATGTATATTAGTATGTTTAACAATACTGTAAACACTGAAGCAAGCCAGAAAGTATAAGATATGTGTGTAAGATATGTATTTTTAAATTGCAAAATAGTGTGCCTATTGAGAAGTGGAAAACTGACTATTTTGGAAGATGTTCTAAGTTATGGACTTTGGAAGAGAAGAGATTTTTGAGGATCTTGGTAAGATGCACAGTAGTTGAGAATTTTCAGAATTGGAGTAATATCAGTCTTATTCTATCTTTCTGAGGCTTTACAACTCACTATGATGTTTAGGTTTGAAAAGCACTTGGCATCCCTATTATGTTAACTTGGGAACTTTTTGCACATTGCATATTTCTCATTTGCTGAAAATAAGTGATTAATCTTGCAAAGTCTAGGTAACTTGGTAATTGGTTTTGTTTTGTTTTGTTTTTTAATATTATGGGCCCTGTAATGAGATTTGGCACTTGGATTTTTATTGATAAAAGGGACACCTACAGGGTGGTTTTGTAGTGAACTGTTTTAGATCTTTTGTTAGCAAACACTAAATTTTAATTGTACTGCTTGTTTAGAATTATTAGCAAATGGAAGCCTCTTATTTATATTTTCAGTGCATAAAGCCACCTTCTTGCTTTACTTCAGAATAACATGCCAAGCTATTTTGTGTTCACTAAATTTAGTTATCAGTTAAACACTGCAGAAAATATTAGCTACTCAAATAAGTAGGTTTCTGGAATAGTTTCAACTGCAAGTGTGTTAACTTGTGTGGTGGTTTTAAGCCATTTTTCCAAATAGATGAAGTTTTTAAATACCACTTTATATACTGAAGCATGAACAGAAAAATCAAGACCTGAGCAGTTCACCTCCTTTATGTGTAGGCATAAACCTCCACCATTTAAACTTTGTTTAAGCAGAAATTTAATTTGATAGATTGCTTAATTGGAGTAAACCTCAGAGTAATAGAGGGAAGTATGGGCTCTTCAGCGCTTTTTTTTTTTCTTTTTGAAGTAGTAGCCTACGGATGTAGTTTAAACATTATCTAAAATGTAGGCTTTATCCAAAAATTCCAGCGTGTTGCAGTACACAGGTAGTTTAAAATGTGTAGCCATGGGGAAGGGGTGGTATGTAAATGTCTTGGAAAGAAGCAAAAGTGTGAAAGATGATAGTAACAAATAATGTGTATGAATGAGGACATACTTTAAAAATGTAATTCCTCTGTACAGTAAATTACAAATCTTGAGGGATTCTTTTTTGTAATAAGAGAATTTATATTTGTAATGGTCTAAGAATTTTGTTTGTAATCTGGTATATAGAATTTTAACTTGCAGCACTTATAAACACAGTAAGAGAGACTGTAGCATCAGAATTTTCATGGTTTAGGTTTCATCATTTTCTCTAGAATTTTTCCTCTCAAATATAACTTAAATGAACTATGAAAAGCAACACTTATCAGTCTTGGGGAATTTAAAATTTGATGAACTTACCTAAAGAAGGAAGGGCAGTAAAATTGTATTAAAAAATACAAATACTTCCCAATTCATGGATAATAAAATTTAAGGCCTTCAAAAGTAAGGGTTTTTGTTTTTTTCTGGTCAGCCTTTGTCAACTATAATAGTTATATTCACAAACATTTTTTATTTGTATAATTGGAAGTTTAAGAAATTATTACAATTACTATAGAAATATTTAAAATGTTCTTTTTTGATATAAGCTATATACTTGGATGAAATAGAGTGGCATCTAAAATTTGAGGTGTGTTAAGACTGCTTTTTGTTTTAAAAATGTGGTTTACATTCAAATTTTTGAAGTGTTTTATGCTTCAGATGGCTCAGTTGTAGTTTGGCAGAGATAACAGCATAAGAATAAAGATGCTGTAATTTTAAAAGATGCTTTGAATAAAAATTTATTTTAATTTACAGTTTAGAGTACATGTTCATTCTTTTTTTTTTTTAAGATTTTATTTATTTGAGAGAGACCACGAGGACAAGCAGAGGAGGAGGGAGAAGCAGACTCCCCCCTGAGCAGGGAGCCCAACGTGGGGCTCCATCCCAGGACCCTGGGATCATGACCTGAGCTGAAGGCAGATGCTCAACCAACTGAGCCACCCAGGTGCCCCTATATGTTCATTCTTGAACCCTTTTTTACTTTGTCTTCCTATCAACAATATGATAACCATAATATAAAAAAATTGAAAAGGTAGAAGTGTCACCTACAGCCCTACATCCTCCCATATTGTTATTTGGTGCGTTTTATATTTCATTTCCAGTGTCTCCTCAGGCATCTGTTTAGCATGGTAGAAACCATAGTGTGAATTGCTTTTTCTTACTTTAAAATTATGGCCATTTAGATTGTACATATTAATTTAACTTCCCCCTCTGGTTCATTGTTACAGTGTTAAAAATACACTGGTGTGGATAAGTATTGCCAGCTCTGTTCCAGGCCTCATGGTAAGGGTGATCAGGAACTGGGATTTTATTTCACTTATATTCAGGATGTGTTGAATGTGGTCATCTCCCTGAGAAGCCACTCAGGGCCTGTTTATTTTTTTAAGAGTCAAGCAAGTTGGTTTAATTTTTGTCATTAGTTATTTAGCTTTAGTCATATACTTGCAATAGGCAAGGTTCAGCCTGTCTAGGCTTTGAGCAAAAGAATTTCACATGCAACTCTTCAGTGTGAGTTGTTCTTTAAACAGGATGAGATTTTGACAGCCACTTCAGATCCTGGAAGTATGTATGTTGTAGAAGCAAATTAAATCCAAATGTGGTTAAGGCTGTTATTAAAAGTGAGTTTACTGTTTTGCAGCCAAAACTTATTTGGAGACTCACTGGAAACTAAATTGATCTTTTTAAAGGAAATTATCCAAAATGATTTCAAGTTCAGAGTTTTTGGTTCAACTGGAACATGACTTCATTTTCTATTTCATTTCATTTATTTATTTATTTTTAAGTAGGCTCCATGCTGGGCAGGGCTTGAACTGAAGACTCTTGAGATCAAGACCTGAGCTGAGATGAAGAATCAGCTGCTTAACCTACTGAGCCACCCAGGCGCCCCATTTTCTTTCTTTCTTTTTTTTTTTTTTTAAAGATTTTGTTTATTTGACAGAGAGAGACACAGCGAGAGAGGGAACACAAGCAGGGAGAGTGGGAGAGGGAGAAGCAGGCTTCCCGCGGAGCAGGGAGCGCGATGTGGGGCTCGATCCCAGGACCCTGGGATCATGACCTGAGCTGAAGGCAGACGCTTCACAACTGAGCCACCCAGGCGCCCCATTTTTTATTTTAAAATGGTCTTAACGTGTGTTTGCTTTTTTATTTTGGGTAATGTGGACTCTTTCTGGCTTTTTTAGAGCTAGTTATTTGTAAAAGTTCTGCTTTAGTTCTTATCAGTGTTGAAAATTCCTGGTTGTTCAGTGCCTACAACAGAAAAACAATTGTATGGCATCAATAGTTAGGCTCAAACATTTCTTTAATTTGAAATCTTTAGCTTTTCAAAAAAGCGAAAACTTCAGATTTTTAAAGTTAATTATTGAGAATGAAAATAGGGGACACTTATTTGAAAAAAAAGCTACATCAGGTAGAGTGTGGTCAGAGTAGGCAGTTCTGGGAGGCTCTCCTTCACAACAAACACTGAAGCTAGTTGCACTTGGCTTAGAAAAACAATGGGCCTTGACGTTAAAGAGAGAACCAGCCATAAAGCACCTAGAGGCAAGAAAAGAGTTGAGGCTCTGCACCCACCTTAACCCTTGTTCCTCCTACGTATTAACTGGAGAGAAATGAACACACGTTCACACAAGAACTTGTACATTAAGGTTCATGGAAGCATTTTATATAAAAGCCCTAACCGGGAACAACCAACATCCCCATCAACTGGTGAATGGATAAACTGTGGTCCTACTCTGCAATTTAAAGAAATAACAAGGGGGGGGGTGGCAAAAGCCGTAGTAAACAGTAAAAGCCTTGACAGAGCACACACATGAAATTTATATGACGTTCTAGAAGAGGCAAATCTAATTCGGCAATAGAAATCAGAATGAGATGGGATTGCCTTCAGTGGGGCACAAAGGGCACTACTTGAGGTGATGGAAATGTGTTGATTTGGGTGGTTACAAGGGGGTACACATTTGTCAAAACAATAAACTGTGGGCTTGTGAAACCAGCATTTCCTTTTACGTAAATTATACGTTAAAAAGTGTAGGGAAAAAAGGGCAAAACAAATGCTCAAGCTAAACAGCAGCCCCAGAAGGGCAGTTGGGAAGGCGGAAGGGCGGCTTTACTCTCCCAACCCCGTTTCTGCCGTCCGTCAGCGGGAAGGAGGTGCTTAGCCCCGCGGACTGGCGAGCGCCAGCTCAAGCCGCCCGCACCCGTCCGCGCCGCAGCCGCAGGGCGCTTTCCCGGGGCGCGCACTCGGGGCGGCCGCGGCCCTTCCTGTCTCGGCCGCGCCCTCTCGCGGGCCAGCCGCGGGCGGGGACGGAACTGGGGCGGGGCGGGCTGGAGCGCGGCGGCGGGCGGCGGGCGGCGGGCGGCGGGCGGCCGCGGGACATGACGGCGGGCGGCCAGGCCGAGGGCGCGGACCGGGACTCCGCCTCCGCGCGGCTGCCCTCCCGGGTGGCCAAGCTGCTGTCGGCGCTCTTTTACGGGACCTGCTCCTTCCTCATCGTGCTGGTTAACAAGGCGCTGCTGACCACCTACCGGTGAGGAGGACGCCGGGGGGCCGGGCGGGGGCCGCGGGGCGCCCGGCTGCTCGGCGATGCCCGGTCCCGGGAACTTCCCGCTCACGGTGCCGCGCGAGGTCCCGGGGGTGGGGGCGCGGCGGGGCTGCCCCTGCCCTCCAAGCACTTTGCCGCGCCCGGCTCGGCGTTCTGGCCCGGACAGAGAGCGCGGAGTGTCCCTGCTGATTTCACGGAGCCAGGACCTTCGCAGGCTTCTAAAACAAACCGCAACCCAACAGAGTCGTTTTACTATCGGCAAAAGCGGACACACCTCACCACTGCTTACAGCTACTGCAAGACACGGCGTAGCTGTGCTTGTAGAGCTACACCCCAAAGTTTTCAGACGTACCGGCGAGCTCAAACAAGTGATCCGAATGTGAACTTCAAAGGCGAATAGTTCTTTACGCAGATCTCGATGTTCCACAATCAGAGGAGTCCTGAGGCGGGACGTGCATTGTTTGATCTTTCATTCTCAAATTACCAGTGTGTTCGTGGAAAACAATGAGAAGTTCACATGATGTACTTTTTGGATTAGTGTGCAGTAAGCCAGATTTGTGGCTCCTTGAGCCTATTTATAAGGACTAGAAATTCCTGTTTAATTCTGCTATCCTTATAGCAGCACTGAAAGCACTGTGGATTTAGATCCAGCTACACCATCTGAGAGCTGTGCCTGTTGGGCCAGACCCCCCATAGTCAGCAGTTTTCTCAGATGCAAAAGCTGGATAATTACAACCGCCTTAATTACCTCCCAGAGCTTTGCAGGAGCTGCACATAGTGAGGGCTCTCTGACAAGACTGTGAAATCATAGTTCTATAAAGAGCCTAAAAGAGACCTCAGAGAGTATCTTCAGCTTTCTTATTTTATACTTGAGAAAGCTGAGACCCACATGAGCTTGGCTGGTTACACCTCCAACAGATGGTTACTGAGCACCTGCTATGAGCCAAGCCCATTGCAGGCACCAGGGAAGCGGCTGTGATCAGCACAGAGCCCCTGCTCTGGAGATTCCACACCAGTGGTAGAGACAGAAAGAAGTGGGTTCATGAATAAGCAGGGTGATTTCAGGTATGGTATGAGAGTGCCTGGGGCTGAGTGGTTGGCACTAGAGCATTCCAAACTGAAGGGGCTGTGACGAAGGGGGACATGAGTTTGGTCTGCTGGAGGAACCCAATGAGCAAGTGGAAGAAGGTAGAGATGATAGGGAGGCAGGGAAGGCAGCATCAGTTCCTTCCTTCATTCAATAATATTTATTAAGCACCTTTTGGGTGCCAGGCACTGTTCCAGGCACTTGGGATAACAGAGTGAATGAAGCAGATCAAAATCCCAAATGTCATGGAGCAAATATCCATCCTCCTAGAGCTTACATGGAACTTTCTAGTGAATCAGTAAATAAACTGGTGGAATTTATATTATGTCAGATGCAGTTGTGTGGTCAGGAGGAAAAAGTAAGGCAGGAAAGGAAGTTGGGGAGTGTGGGCATGGGAAAGAGTTTGCTGTGTCCCGTGATCAGTGAAGCTTCACTGAGGAGGTGACATTTGAGCCAAGAGATGAGTGAGGCGAGGGAAATGAGGGAAGAACATTGCAAACATGAAAGAGAAAGGTGTTTGGGTGGGAATGGTACTGGATGAGGTCCCAGGGTAATGGATTGCTAGATCGTGTAGGGACTGTGAAGCCACCGTGGAGGCTCTGAGGGAGATAGGAGCCATTAGAAGGTGCTGAGCAGGGGAGTAACATGAACTAAATTAAATCCCTTTGGCTGCTGTGTTGAGAGCAGATATTGGGGGACCAGGGTGGAAGCAGGGAAACCATGCTAAGTAGTTTTAATTTTAGTCTAAATGCATTTGGGAGTCCCTTAGAAGGTTTTAGCATAAGGAGTGACATGACATAATTTGTGGCATTAAGAAGATTTCTTTGGGGGCTCCTGGGTGGCTCAGTCGTTAAGCGTCTGACTTCGGCTCAGGTCATGATCCCGGGGTCCTGGGATCGAGCCCCGCATCGGGCTCCCGGCTCGGCGGGAAGCCTGCTTCTCCCTCTCCCACTCCCCCTGCTTGTGTTCCCTCTCTCACTGTCTCTCTCACTGTCAAATAAATAAATAAAATCTAAAAAAAAAAAAGTAAAAATAAACTAAGTAGAGAACAGGCACAAATTAAAAAAAAAAGATTTTTTTGGCTGGTGGGTGGTTGGTGAACTGATGGCATTGGAATCAGGGAGAGGAGCTAGGAAGCAATTGCTGCTTTCTAGATAATTCTGAGATGGCTTGGGACTGGAGTGAGGGGTAGCAGCAGATAAGGAGGAAGAGAGAGATTTGGGATATTTTTTGGTGATCCTACAGACCTACAAGGTTTCTACCCGTGTGTTGCAAGCATGCTTGCTGGTGTCCATGGAAAACACAAATGCCTCAAAGAAATTAGAATGAACATATACCTAAACCTGTATCATTTAACACATACAATGCAAACTCATGAAAGAAAAAGAAAACTTAAGCCATCTGTGATAAGAAACAAGAAAATGGTATTAAGAGGCTTGTTTGGGAGTGGTTGACAGTTACGTTGGATGAAGTTTGAAGGTCAGTCTCGATTTTCTGCACTTGAGTGAGCTGTGTGCTCCCTGGCCATGGCAGTTCACTGCCTCCAAAAACATGTGTCTTGTTGGAAACAGGGACCAGTAAACACTGGTTAAGGGCTTCGAAGATGAAGGGCAGTATCCAACTGGGAAGAATTATTATTGTATGAGACATCTATCTCATGCTCTAGTCTTTCCATCTTTAAAATTTTGAGTTCCGTGATTGAAGGAGGAAATGGAGTTTTTGTCTCTGCAAGACAAAACTCTTTCAATCCTTAGAAGTAAACATTTTACATTTCCGTAATGTAATATACAGTTGGAGAACCCTGTTCAAATAACATTGTTTGTTCTCTAATCTCAAAATGTTTTAGGAGCACATTTTTGAGGGGAAGAGGGTTGGGTTAATTTCGTTGCAACAATAAACCTTAGAAATCTGATCCAAACATTAGCTATTTGAAGATAGAATGTTGTGTTGTAGAACAGAAGGAAGGACATTTCAATAATTACCTAATCCACAGGGTCATGGGAATGTAGCTCAAAGGATGTTTTTTTCTCTTCCGTTTTGAACAGATTGTTTCTGTTTGGGGTACAAGACCGATGGGTGGTCTTTGTTCTTTGTTAGACTTCTCTGGTTCATTGTAAATGCTAGATTTATCTGATTGGACGGACAGAGAGGTCTTTGAAGGATGTGAACTCTCAGACCCTGTTAAGGTGAGAGGGAAAAGGAAGGTCATCCAAGAATCTGTGGCCAGTTGGTTACCCTAGTAGGTCTTTGGAATCAGATTCATGAAGGTTGTGCAGGTGGTCTGGAGTGGGCTTTTTTGGTTGCCATTGTGACATGCAAGAATTTACTAACGGTGCTTAATAAAAATATAGAGCTTAGTTGTATTTAGTTCAACAAGCATTTGCTGTATGTCTACTTCTTTATGCATCCCAGGACTTTGGGGATCATTTAACAGAGTGGTTTCCAAACCTGCCCGGGAATGTGAATTATTTGGAGAGGTTTTTATAAAAGCTACTGAATTGAGTCTCCAGTGGTGGGAACTAGAAAGTCTGTATTAAAAACAAAAACAACTCGTAATTTTCTCTTAATCTGATGAAAACCTGCTCTCTCCTGAAGACACTGCTCCCTTGGCCCTGGATGCAGTTGGATCTTGGTCTCACCCTGGATCTGGCCAGGAGTTGTGGGTGGGTCCTCTTGCCTCCCCACTGTCCAGACTTACCACTCCTTATGGTCCTCTGCGGTGGCTCTGGAGCTCCTGTCACTCACGTAACAAAGAGTTCCAGTCTTCCTTTCCACCTGGACTGGCGTCAACCTTGGGGACTTCAGGATCCACCAAGGAACCCACTCAGCCAGTGTGGCCCCGCTTCCTGCAGTCATTCCCAGGGCCGTGTGCTCGGCATGACCTGCCAGGTGCCCACGCCCCGAGCCGCCTCCAGCTTGTGTCTGCACATCCAACCCTGCGAGTCCTTTCCCAGGCCCAGTGGGGCTGGCACTTGTCAGGCACAGCCTACCACTTGCCTCCCCCCTTCACACGGAGCAGCACAAACTGTCGTGGGAGGAAACCCACTTCTGAGCTGACAGGGTTGACTTTAAAATGATGATCACAAAGCTCAACTGGCTCTCCTTCCTACCTACTAGTTTCTTCTGGGGGCTTGCTTTCCTCATCTCAGAAGCGACTCCTTCCCACTTTCTCCTTCCTCCTGAACCCTCCCACACCCCTATCCTCCACTCCCCATCTCTGATACTATTGAGAAAGTAGAAACCGTTAAAGAGGCTCCCAACTTGCCCTTGCTGCTAGGATGTAGGGAGCCTTTTGTCCCCGTGGAAGGTCCAGCTCTCCTCTTCTGCAGCTCTGCTCCTCCAGCTTCTTCGACCTCCTCCTCTATTCTGCTTCAGCATCCTCCAGCCCTTGAAAACATGTTCAGGTATCTCAACATTGCGGGGTTCAATCCTAGGACCATAGGATCTCAAGGGAAAATAACCCATACTTGATCCCTCATGGACCCTCATTGCTCTGTTCCTTTCAGAGTCTGACTTCAGAAGTCTTCATAGTCTTCACTTCCTCACATTCACTTGTACAAGAATTCAGTTAAAAAATTGGAGGTTATTTAAACACAGAAATGTACAAAGAAGACAATAATAATTATCTATATTCCCACTACCTAGAATCAATATCTTGAAATATCTATTAAAACAATTTTTTTTTAAAGTAAACTCTGTGCCCGATATGGGGCTTGAACTCACGACCCCGAGATCAAGAGTCACTTCATCCACTGACTGAGCTAGCTAGGTGCCTCTCTCTCTCTCTTTTTTTTTTTCAAGAAAAGTCATTCTGCCATGATCATTACAAAGAATTCAAACAAAAGAAAAAAGGTGAGATTTTAAGAAATACTATAAAGATGTATAGATTTACTTTTTAAAAAAGATTTGAGAGAGAGAGCTCAAGCGTGTGTGTGAACAGGGGGAGGGGCAGAAGGAAAGAATCTCAAGCCGACTCCCCGCTGTGTGCAGAGTGGCCCAAGATCATATATATATATATATATATATATATATATATATACACACACGCCACATCTTTATCCGTTATCTGTCGATGGACATCTGGGCTCTTTCCATATTTTGGCTGTTGTGGACATTGGAAAGAAGGTCTTTAATTAATTAGTTTTTTAAGTATCACCTAGGTGCTCCCCACCCCTAGCACTTTTCATGTTGAAAAGTTTCAAGCATACAGAAAAATGGAAGGCAGAGTACAATGAATACCCGTATACACATCACTGAATAATGAACATTTTATCATATTTGCTTCTTGCCCTTCCAGAAACCATTGAAAGTAAGTTGCAAACATGATACTGCACTCCAAAATATTTTAACATGTCTCTCCTGAAATAGGGATAGTCTCCTGCATAGTATCATTTTTGCTTTTAACAAACTTTAATGATTTCCTAAAGTAATCTAATACCAAATGTATAATCATCCCAGTTGTCCCAAGATATTTTTATGGTTGTTTCAAACATTTAAATCAAGATCCAATCAGGCTTCATGAAATGCATAGAGTTATGCCTTTATAGTTTATTTTAATCTAGAAAAGCTCCTCATCCTATTTCTTCCCCATGATATTGACTTTTTGAAAAGCCTGGGCCAGGTATTTTATAAAATGTCCCACGTTATGGATTGTCTGATTCATGTTTTGAAGGCTTGCTTAGCTTATTTCCCAACTGAAATTTAGATCTAAGAGCTTGATAACATCCAGATTAAACCGTTTTGGCAAGACTGCTGCATAGCCGACCCTGTGAACTCACTTTGTATCGTATCCGGGGCTGTCCCATTGTTTGTCATGCTGGCTGCATTTGAAGGTGGGAATTGCAAGTTGCACATATGTATGAAATTTAGTTTTAACTGAATTTCAAATATTGATTTCTTTACTATAAGTTTTAGTATTTCTTAAAAGATCCCTCTAAGATGAAGAGGTCATGAAAAACATTAAGAAGTTGATCTCATCTGGGCGCCTGGGTGGCTCAGTCGATTAAGCGATTAAGCGATTAAGCGTCTGCCTTCAGCTCAGGTCATGATCACAGGGTCCTGGGATGGAGCCTCGCATTGGCTTCCCACTCAACGGGGGGGGGGGGGGGGGGGGGGGGGGGTGTCTGCCTATCTCTCTCCCTCTGCTCATGCTCTTTCTTTCTCTCTCTCTCTCATAAATAAAATCTTTTAAAAAATAGTTGATCTCATCATGTTTATTTTGTAAACACATTTCAATTGTAAACACATTTCAATGTAAGGCCTCCCTGCTATGAAGGGTGAAGATACTTTGCATGCTTCTTCCTGTCTCCCCTCCCCTCCATATCTTGTTTTATAATGTAGCATCCTGTTGTGTAATTAGAATCCCACAGCTGTTTGCATCTGTTCTATATTTGAATGGATATAGTAATCAGTAACAGCCCTTTTACCACAATGTCTCCATTCCTAAATTCATTGTTTTGATTTGACACCTAATTGGTGGATTCCATTGTCAGGTAGTTATTTTATGGATTTCATGGCTACTGCTTTACTTATGTCAAACATTCTTTAACAGTGTGCTTTTAGATCTGAAGATTTAGTCTATTTATTTTTCTCATGTCAATAAATTTGCTTTTTATCTTTGAATCATTTTCTCTCTTTATTGAGTTCCTTCTCATGTATTACATTTTCCTCTCACCTGGTCTCTTTGTCTGTCCTCCGTAAGCTTTTTCTTGTTGTTTTACTGTTTGTTTATGTTGCTGTCTTGTGGTTTCATTTGATGTGACTGGTTATATTCTCTGGCAAGCAGACTCTGAGATGCGGAGGAAGTATAGTGGGGGGAGCTGTTAGGATCCACTCCCATGGTGGAGTGAGGGAGGTAGGGTTTGGCTGTACTGCAAGCACAACAAAGCCTGATCCCAGGGGCTCTGGAGCTGGGATGGCCCACCAGACTTCTAAATTGGGGTGGGGGCCCTGGCCTTTACACCTTTGCACAAACCAGATATCAGAATGCAGGATGCTCACAGGGAAGGTATTTGCGATGAAGGCAGCTTTCTTCAGCTCAGGATGCTCTTGGGCAACTGGGGAATGAATGCTCCGTCCAGAAGGGGGTATCTGGGTGGCACAACTGGCCTCCACCCCTTGGAATTAATTTTATTCTCCTGGTGGTAATGTCCAGGAGTATTCCTTCCTATTTTCTTTGATAAGGTAAGTCCATTCTTTATTCTCTTCTTGCCCTAGCTGAAATAGGTCCGTTTCCTTCTGACATACAGATTGAGGGCTCGGGGAAGGCTGTGTGTGTGTGTGTGGGGGGGTGTTTCCCTCCATTTTAGTAGCCTGAGAGAATGACTGGGAGCCAGTGTAGATTTGGGCAGTGAGCAAGGTGTATGTGCTGCCTTGTTAAATATGGTGTGAAGTGTGGGTCAGGATTGTGGATCTACATTACCTGGTGCCACTTGTTGAAAGACTATCTTTCCCTCAGTGCTCTGCACTGTCATCTTTGTCATGTATGTGTGTATCTGTCTTCATCTCTGTTCTCATCCATTGTGTCAATGCAAAATGAACAAGACTTTTAGAATCTCTAAAAGTAAAAAAGTTTTATTCGAGCCCAAGTTAGGACAGCTGCCTGGGGAAACATGCTTTTCACAGGGAAGAAAGAGCTCCAGATAATGAACAGTTTTTACAGGGTTATATATTATTTTTACATCTTGTAAAAGCTCAAAAGATTATATATTAACATATAGGCAAGAATCACAAGGTTTTTTTTTCTCATCAGTTGTAATTGTTAATTAGTCTTTATTAGATTTGTTCCTGGGTATATTATTATTATTTAAAGATTTTATTTATTTATTTGAGAGAGAGGGAGAGCATGAGTCGGGGGGAAGGGCCAGAGGGAGAGAGAGAAGCAGGCTCCCTACTGAACAGGGAGCCTGATGCAGGGCTCAATCCTAGGACCCTGGGATCATGGTTGGTCTTAAGATTTTTTAATAACTCCTGACATTATGTATTATAGACTGCAGACTTTTATCAGTTGTTAAAATTGTTTGTTATTCTGTGTTTTTAAACAGATTCCCATCACCAATTTTTCTTGGAATTGGACAGGTAAGTGAAAAAGAAAAATTAACTGCTTAATTAGTTGTCATCATACATGATCAAATTTTAAGTGCTTTTGTTTAAGACCATGGTTTACAAATTTATTCAGTGGGCAGAGGACCAGAGGATCATGGTACTTTTGGTGAAACAGCATGAAATATTGACACACATCTTATGTCTTTCTATACTTTAGGAACAGTTGTCTTTGAAGGAAAAAAAAAAACAACTACTTGTTTCAACTTCCTTAATTGAATTTAATTACCCTAAAACAAGGGGCCAGAAGACTGACAGCCTCCAAGGCCTGGTGGGCAACAAATGAATGTGTTGGAGGCTGGGTTGGGACCAGGAGCACAGCTGCTCCAGTGGAAGTGTGCCGTTGGTACTCAGTTCAAGCCACTGTGCGGAGAGGAAAAGGGCTGGGGGATGAGACTGAGCTCACTACACCCTTATTATCAAAACTCTAGAGGTGTTTCAAGAGAAGCAGGTGTTTTGAAATTTTACATCAAATTTGTAAATGCTGGCAACACATTCCAATTTTTACAAAACTCTCTATGGGTCTAACTAAACATGTTTGCATTTTGCTTCCTGCAGTTTGTGATTTTTTTTGTTCTCAAGTATAAAGACGAGGTTGGGAGCACCTGGGTGGCTCAGTCGTTAAGCGTCTGCCTTTGGCTCAGGTCATGGTCCCAGGGTCCTGGGATCGAGCCCCACGTCGGGCTCCCTGCTCGGCGGGAAGCCTGCTTCTCCCTCTTCCACTCCCCCTGCTTGTGTTCCCTCTCTCGCTGTGTCTCTCTCTGTCAAATAAATAAATAAAATCTTTAAAAAAAAAAAAAGACGAGGTTGGATAAGCTTTCAGACTAACCCCATTTGGCTGCTTCTGAAATTTTCCATTAATATTAATTCGTGGCTTGTTTACTCTCTTGATCACATGCTGGTGCTTTCTAGTAGGCAAGTGGGAACAGGCACCAAAGGCACCTTTTTTTTTTTTTTGGTTTTGCTTTAATATATAGGGAGAAAAATGTAAAATTAGGAAAACTGTATCTGTTAATTTTTAATTTTGAATATTGGAAAGGATGTCATTTATATGATTAAACATTCTGGTTAAATGTTTTGCTGATAAGTCACTCTTTGCAACATCATTTTAGGGAAAAAAATAAATAATATATTTCCTTAAGGTCAAAAATATATTATCTTAATGTTTCAATGTGAAATAGGTAGAAAAGAGTACTTTAAAAGATCACATGTGATAATGTGCCCTTAGTAATCCCCAAGGCAAATAAATTCACTGGCTTGTACTCAAAGTAAAGCCTTTCTGATATACAATTTGTGGGGGAAGAGAGCAGCAGGCCTAATTTAAAAAGTCTGAGTTGCAGAATATTTTAAGTAAGTGTTAGTATATTTCTGTAAGTATTACAAAGTAAGTTATAAATATAAACTATAATTATAATTCAAGATGGGCTCCTGTTATATTAATCTATCATAAGTATTACATTTGTAAACTCATTAGGCTCAAGGTTTAGGATGATAATATGTCGAAGGAGTTCTTAAATTTTTGCATCATAATATGGAGAAAATTGAGTAAGTTCTAAAATTTGCATAAGAAGATTATATTAAGATTTTTTATTTCATAATAATAATCTGGAATATTTCTAATACACTTGATGTACTCCAGATTAATAGGGTTTGAATGAGATTTTTGCAGGACTGGCTAGATTGAAGAGAAAAATAAATCCCCTTTAAAACTTTTTCTCTTAATTTGTCTTCTGTATTATAGGAATATTGGACGTTACAGAAAGCATGTTTGTATGTGGAGTTTGCCCCCTCACAGTACCCCTAGTCTCTATGTGGGAAGGTGACCGTATGCTCGAAAGTATGGTCCAGAATCAAGGAGTGGCCTCACTGACTGGTCACTCTGGCCAGTTTTGGGGACACCATTTCTTTTTTCCCCTCTGTCACTGTTCCTTGAGCCCCTTGAGATAATATGTATATGTGTGAGTCTATTTGATCTTATACTTTTTGTTTATGGTTCTGATGGAATTTATACATTGGCAAGAAAAACAATTTTAATATTCTAAGAAATAGTTATTATTTGGAACCTAGAAAATGGATTTTTTGGATAATATTTTCTTTTTGATGAATGTATTTTCTTCTGATGACTTTGTACCTCAGTTTTTCCAGATATTTTGCTGAAGTTTCTCCCTCTCCCCCCTTTTTTTTAGATGGCAGCTACCATAATGATACTGTATGTATCCAAACTAAATAAAATAATTCACTTCCCTGATTTTGACAAGAAAATTCCTGTGAAGGTATGTGATGAAAAGTACATATAGCTTTGATGGAAGATGTGAAAATGCTATAGAATTATAAATTGATCTAAGAATACATGTCAGTTTCCACACACACTGTGTTTCCTGCTTACACTGGGTAAAGACTTCTTAATAGAGATATTATATTATTCATTCAGTTGTTCATTAAAATAATGTAATAATAGTAAAAGTGTGTGCTTAGCAATTGACATTAAATAAATACTTTATGTCTTCTGAAACGATAAAGCCCTACCAGGAATTGGTAAGCTTTTTTGGTAAAAAAACCAGATAGTAAATATTTAGGCTTTTGGACCAGACCATCTTTGTTGGAACTATTCAGCTCTGCCACTGTATTATGATATGTAAATGAATTGCTGTGATTGTGTGCTAATAAAACTTTATTTACATAAATAAAAGATGGGCCAGATTTGGCTTTTAGGCCCTACACTTCTGATCTTGTTTTAAGTTTTCATTTTTAGCTTGGATCGATAAAAGCTGTGAGTGGAAGGAAGAATACAATTTGATATCCATAGAAATATACGGGTTTTCCTGTGGTGGAACTAGAAACATAAAACCTGCCTTTCCTTCTTGGGAATGTGGAACAGAACTACCTTTTGTGAACAGTTGCTAGTTCAATAAACAGATGTTTTAAGCCAGGCATTTAGTTCTTAGAGCAATCCTATACAACAGGTGGTATTAATTGGATTATGAGGACATGTTTGGATTTAAGGAAGTTAAATCAGACTGTCAGTTCCTTGAGGGTGAGGACCTCACATGGCTTTTTCTCTACCAGGCCTGGAAAGATGCTGGCATCTATCACTAAATTATTCATTAGGCTGACTAAGCACATGTGTACAGCATCAATAATCAGGGACGTTCACAAAAAGAGAAAAACAAAATATTGAAGTACAATGAAAGCATTAACCCAATCATAATAGGAAAAATCAGAATATCGTTGGGTTTGCTTATACTTAGTTTATGATATGCTATAGTTTTTAAACATTTTAAAATTGTGAAATATGATCTAATATGTAGGGAAAAAGGCATCATACATGAATGTATAGTTGAATGAATACTAACCTGTGCAATCATTACCTCGGTCATGAGATGGAGTCAACAGAATCTCCTTACCCACTATTCTGACTTTTGTAATAATACTTTTTCTTCTTGCTTTCTTTGTAATTATTCTAATATGCGTTCCTCAGTTACGTTTTGCATGAATTAGTTTTGCTATTTTTGAATGTTCTGGAAAGAGAATACTGTTCTGAACATACTTAGGGTTGGATCTCAGTGCACATGTATTAGTGTTTCCATAACAAAATACCACAGACGGGGGCGGGAGTGGGGGAGGTAGGGCTTAAACAACAGGAATGAGTTTTCTCACAGTTCTGGAGGCAAAAAAGTCCAAGATCAAGGTGTCAACAGGGTTGGTTTCTGGTGAAAGTTCTTTCCCTGGTGTGTAGATAGCTGCCATCTTGCTGTGTCCTGATGTGGCCTTTACTTTGTATGTGCACACTCCTGGTGTCTCTGTCTTAGAGGGACATCAGTCCTATTGGATTGGGTCCCATCCTTATGACCTCATTTAACTTTAATTACCTCTTTAAAGCCTTATCTCCAAATATAGTCACATGGGGGTTAGGGCTTCAAGATATGAATTTTAAGGGGACACAATTTAATCTAAAAATGGCACTTGTGGCATGAATTTCTCTGGGAGGTATATGAAGAAGTGGAATGGTGAGGGTGCCTGGGTGGTTCAGTTGTTGAACGTCTGCCTTCGGCTCAGGTCATGATCCTGGGGTCCTGGGATTGAGCCCCATGTTGGGCTCCCTGCTCAGCGGGGGAACTGTTTCTCCCTCTCCAGCTCCCCCTGCTTCTGTTCCCTCTCTCCCTGTCTCTCTATGTCAAATAGATAAATAAAATCTTAAAAATAAAAAGAAAAGAAGTGGAATGGTTGACTCCTAACCTATGCACATCTGCAACTTGAGTCAATAATGTCAAAATGTTCTCCAAGCTGATTGTACCAGTTCACACTCCTGACGAAAGTGCATGAAAGTCCCTGTTGCTCTGCATTCTTGCCAATCCTTGATAAGTCAGTCATTTTATTTATTTTTTCGCTTTTTGCTATTTTAATTACTGTGTGTCAATATGTCAGTCATTTTAAATTGTGCTAATCTGGTGGGTGTATAATGACTTCTTGGCTTTTATTTGCATTTTCTTGGTTATTAATGAGGGTTTTTTAAATGCCCATTTTGGATATCCTCTTGTGAAGTACTTGTTCAAGACTTTTGCCCATTTTTCTATTGGGTTGATGTCTTTTTCTTACTGATCTGTATAGGAGTTAAAAAAAATGAATTAATGATAATCCTCTTATCAGTATTACAAATACATTTTCTACCTCTGGGGTTATATACAGTATTACAAATACATTTTCTACCTCTGCGGCATTATCTTTTTATTTTATCATGTGTTTATCATGTATTTCTTTATCATATATTTCCTATCATGAGCAGGAATCCTAATTTAAAGATAAATTTTTTTTTTAAAGATTTTATTTGTTTATTTGACAGAGAGAGACACAGCGAGAGAGGGAACACAAGCAGGGGGAGTGGGAGAGGGAGAAGCAGGCTTCCCGTGGAGAAGGGAGCACGATGCAGGGCTCGATCCCAGGACCCTGGGATCATGACCTGAGCCGAAGGCAGACACTTAACAACTGAGCCACCCAGGCACCCCTAAAGATAGTTAAATTTTATCAGCCTATTCCTTTATGATTAATCATTATTCTTCTTTAGGAAATCCTTCTTCACTTTGAGGTTATGATGATATTTTTATAGATAAAAGGTATATAGTTTTTCAGAATTAGGTTTTTAATCTGCTTGCAGTTAATTTTTGTGGATGGTGTGAGATAATGGCCCAATTTCATTTTTTTTCCCAAATGAGCACTCGCTTGTCACAGATTTAATTGAAAAGTATATCGTTAATATTGTGCCACTCCTGTCATGGTACTGACGTATATTATTCACATATGTTATTTCTGTGTTCTCCATGTCTTTTGTCTATTTGTGTTTTTTTTTTTTTTTTAAGATTTTATTTATTTATTTGAGAGAGAGAGAGAGAACGAGAGATAGAAAGCACGAAAGGGAAGAGGGTCAGAGGGAGAAGCAGACTCCCTGCTGAGCAGGAAGCCCGATGCGGGACTCGATCCCGGGACTCCAGGATCATGACCTGAGCCGAAGGCAGTCGCTTAACCAACTGAGCCACCCAGGCGCCCCTGTCTATTTGTGTTTTTTGCACCATTACCATACAGTCTTAATTACTATAGCTTTGTGAAAAGTTTTGCTGTCAACTAGAGCAAATCTTTCCTTCTTGTCCTTCACATTTCTATATGGATATTGGAAGCAGCTTGTCAAGTTTCAGAAAAATAACCTTTTGTGATTTTAATTGGGATTTCATTGAAGTTATAAGTCAATTTGGGACAAATTGATATTTTTAAAGTAGTGAATCTTTTAATCCATGAACAAAGTATACATATACCTTCTTTAATTGCCTGCAGTAAAATTTTATAATTTTCTCTGTAGAGTTCTAACATTTCTGTTAGTTTATTCCAAGGTACTTCTTCCTTTTTCTTTTTTTTGTTCTTGCATATATCTTTAAAAAATATATTTTTGGAAGATTAGAGGGACATATTTTTATGTTACATTTATATATTTTTGTATCTGTAAAATTATAGAATATTAATCATAATTTATTTCTGGTTTCCTTTAGATTTTTCTACATTCACAGTCAGGTCATCTGCAAAAAATGACAGTTTTGCTTCATTCTTTCCAACATTCTAACTTTTATTTCTTTTACATGCCTTATTCTATAGCATAGGACCCTCAGTGCAATTTTTGATAGAAATGGTAATACTGACATCTTTGATCTCAAAGGGAAAGCTTTTAACATTTCAGCATTAAGTATGTTGTTTGCTGTAGGTTTTTTGTAGATACTTATATGCCTGTTCCAGTTATCTTTTTTTTTTTTTAAAGATTATTTGCAGGGGGAGGGGCATATGGAGAGGGAGAGAGAATCTCAAGCAGCCTCAGTGCTGAGTGCGGAGCCCAGTTCAGGGCTTAAACTTGACCCTGAGATCATGACCTGAGCTGAAACCAAGAGTTGGACACTTAACTGACTGTACCACCCAGGCACCCCTGTCCCAATTATCTTATGCTATATAACGTAGTGACTCAAAACAGTAATCGTTGTATTATTTCTCACAGTTACTGTGGATAAGGTATTAGAGACAGTCTCAACTGGGTAGTTCTGGGTTAGGGCTTCTGTATAGTTTCTGACAGACAATAGCAGAGTGATGGGGGTTCTGGTTGGTACAGCTGGGAGCTAGTCACAAATCTTTCTCTTACTATTATCTCAGTGTTCTCTATGTGGTTACTCATGTAGGCTAGTTTGGGCTTCCTTACAAAATGGCAGGCTCTGGGGAGTCAAAATGGTTACACAATACTGAATTCTTCAAGGGTGAGTGTTCCAGCAAGCAGGGCAAAACGACCTTGCTTTTTATGACTTAGCCTCAAAGGTCACATAGCATCATTTCATCTGTACATTATTAGCTGAAACAGTCCCATGCAATTTTACGTGGAAGGGACTTAGAGCCTACCTCTGTATGAAAGGAAGTGTCAAAGTCACATTTTAAGAGCATGTGAAATGGGGAATACTATTGCAGCCATCATCTCTAATTGTGGATTTGTCTATTTCTCTTGATATTTCTGTCAGGTTTTTTGTTTGTTTTATTTTACTTATTTTGAGTCTATATCATTAGGTGCCTAAAAATGTAACTAGTTAAATCTTACAGGTAAAGTGTTTTAATTACAGTTGACCCTTGAACAACACAGGTTTGAACTGCGTAGGTAGATTATATGTGGAGTTTTTAAAAAGATCTTTTATTTATTTATTTGAGAGAGAGAGAGAGAAAGCAGAGGGGAGGGGCAGAGGCAGAAGGACAAGCAGACTCCCCGCTGAGCAGGGAGCCCGATGCAGGGCTCAAACCAGGACCCTGAGATCATGATGTGAACCGAAGGCCAGAGGCTTAACTGACTGAGCCACCCAGGTGCTCCTATATGGATTTTTTTTTTTTTTGATAAACACAGTATAGTGCTATAAATGTGTTTTCTCTTCCTTATGATTTTCTTTCCTGTAACTTACTTTTTTGTAAGATTGTAGCGTAAAATACATATAAAATACAAAATATGTGTTAACTGACGTTTATGTTATTACTAAGGCTGTTGGTCAACAGTAGGCTGTTAGTACTTAAGTTTGGGGGAAGTCAAATTATACATGGATTTTCCACTGTGCAGGGAATTGGCATCCCTAAGCCCTGCATTGTTCAAGAGTCAACTGTATATGAGGTGGACCTCCTCTGTTTGAGTTCTTTTAGTGTTTCCCTGGAAGTTACAGCAGGCATACTTAACTTGTCAAATTCTAAATTAGATTAATAAGTGTGTCTTCTCCCTTAACAGTGTAGGGACTTTTACCCATTTACCCCTCCTCCCAACCTAATACGCTCTTGTCAGCAGGAACTTTAATCTCTATTTTATGTAAATCTCTCAGTATATTTTTTCTTTTTTAAAAAGCCATCAATGTTTGTTTATATTTACCCATGTATTTACTGCTTCCTTTGCTTTTCTTTACTTTCTGTATCCCACATTTACCACTGTCCTCCTGATTAAAGTACCTCCTTTAGGATTTACTAGTGGTGGGCTTAAATTCCCTTAGTTTTTGTTTGTCTGTAAAAGACTACAGTTTTCCTTGGCTTTTGAAAGATATTCTTGTTGGGGATAGCATTCTAACTTGACAGATCTTTGAGGATGCCATTCTACTGTCCTCTGGCTTCCATTGTTTCTCTCTGGGTTTCTGTTCTCACTTTAGTTTTGGCCTGGGGACTCACCATCTTCCCACATATTTGATGCTCTTATGAAGGCTTTAAATTATTTTATGTAGCATATTTAATTGTTTTCAGTGGGGAGATTAACACAAATAATCTAGCTCACTGTTTCTAAAAACTAGAAGTCAGTATTGTTTTTTTTGTTTGTTTGTTTGAGTTATATATGGAAAGGGGGCAACTGATTCTTTTCAGTGCCTAAGAACTTCTAAAGTTGTACTATCCCAGGAGTGTTACTGTTGAGCCAGTTGTAGGCTGTCAACCAGAATGTTGTGAATAAGGGGAAGGTCCTAGGTCTGAGGTCCTCTCTTCTTTGTGTCTTCTTTCTTGAGCAAATCTCCTGATAATAAAATTTTGTAACTTTTTTTGGGGGGTGGATGACACTTAGTATTTCAAAATCCTTCAAAGTATATCTTATCTGAGTTACCTGCTTAATGTCTTTTTAGTGGAAAAAGAAATGCTGGACTCACCTTGATAGCTATGGATTATTATATCAGCCAAAAAGTTCTCAGTTATTGTGTGACCTTCTGAAAGGATATATATATATATTTTTCATTCATGGAAGACTAGGTCTTACATTTTTGTGTGTTTCTTCAGTATGTTTTGAACAATATTTCTCTTGACAATCAGAAAATAATCCAGGAGCTCAGAGCTCAGTAAACCTAATTCAAGTACTACTGGTACATTGTTTAACCTTGGTAGATATGTAATCGTTCTGGGCCTTGAAAACAAAGTAACTCCAAAGTAATATGGCTGGTAGACACAACTTTTTGAAAGGGTCACCAACCTTGTGACATCCCAGTGAGATATGAACCTTTGCTGTCATCCAGAAAAGTACATAATACATAGGTAACAAGTTTGTACACCTTCTCAAGGGGCCTTCTGAACCTTATGCATAAACTATAAATACCCATCCTCCACTCACCAACTCAGCCAGGGGTCTCCACTTAAGAGAGGTGCTTGTTCAGAGCCTCCCTTTAGGGACATAGTCTGCTAATGTTGGTAAGGTCAACATTTCCGTTTTAACGCAGCTCCACCCCTCCCCGCCATCGTTATAGATATCACTGCCCATCTAACTATTTTGGTCACATGGAGAAACTCATGACGTGTTTTAGATTGTGGAAAATTCACAGTTGTTACAGGGAAACAGACTCAAATGATTTGCTTACTGACAGGAAGTGTCACCATTTATATATGTGAAGGAAAATTGTTATTGGAGTTCTAATCAAATATTCTTTCATTTTTTTCATGGAAGCTGTTTCCTCTGCCTCTCCTCTACATTGGAAACCACATAAGTGGATTATCAAGCACCAGTAAATTAAGGTAAGTGCAGGAGAATGGTTGATGGGAGGTTGTTGACTCATTTGTTTCCAGTGGTACGAAGACCAGGTTTGATTTTGAATATACTGCATGGACTACATACAGAAGACAATAATGTTTACTAATTTAAGAAAACTAAGTGGAGTTTTGAGTTTAATTTGCTAATGTTTTTAGGAAAGTTAAAAGGCTGATGTTTTTCCCTTTATATTCGAGTTTGAACATAGAATGTGAGATCTGTGGGCATGAAGACAGAGAAGGTCTGATTTATCCAGGAGGATTTATTTACATTGTATATTCAATATCCAGTTCATTTATATGAATGGTTCTGGGTAACTGGTTTTATCATGGTTTTGTAAAAGCAGGAACATTCTGTCAGATTTGGTGTAGGTCAGGTTTGGTACAGAGAAAAATAAGTGACAAATGTAATTTTTAAGTGTGTTATATACTTCTGAAATTTGCATTTGCATATATTTTAGGGTCCTTTGATTAACTACTTTTGTTAAAAGTCACTATAAAAAATGGAAATGGAAGTATAGAAAGACCAAGCCACTCTCTACAACAGAAAACTTGGATGTGAGATATGTAGCCTAATTAACACATATGAATGCAGGTGTAAATAATGAGAAAATGAAGTTTGTGCAAAGGGTTGACAGAGATTGAGGTAAACCCTGTTAGTTTGGTGAGAGTAACAGGGGGCAGGTAGGAGGTAGACCAGAAGGAGAATGTTGTATAAAACAGACAACTGAAATCAGACCTGTTGTCTTTCCTCTTGTTTGGAAAGGACAGGTTGTGGTTGTGGAAAACAAAATGTGAAATGTTAGTTGTAGTTACACATTTTAGTTGTTTTTTTGTTTCTTTCTGGGATCAGGACAACCAATTTTCCTTATTTGTCTAAAATTGGTATTAAAGTGTGGCTTGGTAGGTGCTATCCCTGTGTTACCATGTATCCTGTTGGTCTGTCTCTTGAGTGAGTGCACCTGCAGCTGTTGGGGATGGCTTCACTCAACATTGACAGCTGCCTTCTCCTCACACTGGAGGGCTCTGGAAGTCTCTGCTTTGTAGATGAGAGCTGCTGCTTTTTTTTTTTTTTAAGTGATTTTAGAAACATCCTTATTACAGGTGTTCTAAAATGCTCTACATGCATTGCAGGATGTGTATAACTTCCATTCACCCATACGACACTGTTGTCAAGTAGCAAGCTGTTAGCAATGTGAGAAATATCTTTATTACAAGTGTTCTTAAACACTTTCTACATGCATCTAGAACGGGGGCGGGGGCACTTCTTGGTGCCGTGGGGCTTTCTGGAAGAGAGAAGGAACCAGAAAATGAGACTGAGGAGGAAGAAGGATTGTTCATACATGGTGTCATGTAATGCATTCCTCTATTCCTCATATTTTCCATAAACTGGTAGTTGGTTCTACTGGTTTGATCATCTTCAGGTTCAGTTTTTCAGGCAAGATCAGTTTATTGGTATGTTGGGTGCTTCCTACTGCATCATGGGACATATAATGTTTTAGCCCACTTTTTAAAAAATAGCTTTTTGAGGTATAATTGGCATAAAGTAAAGTACACATAATTAAAATGCACAATATGATAAATTTTGACCTATGTATACATCTGTGAAATCCATCATCACAATATCCAACACCCACAGAAATTTCCTCAAGTGTCCTACTTATAATGATATTAAATTGATCAATTCCCCTTTTAATAATTTTAGGGGATCAGTCTGGTCCCTTCATTAGAAAGTGCCCCATCACTCTTTCACCTAATGGTTTTAGCATTCATTGATGATAATTTTCTAAATCCATTATTTCATTACAAGTTGCAGTATGGTGATCTAACTATATCACCCCATCTGCATGTGTTGTCTAAACTTTAATAAGTACAAACTTTTACCATGTCACACAGGAAAGGCAGGAGGTAAGCTTTATTTATACATGTTCAGAATAATAAATTAGTGTCCTGTCACCTTCAGTGGTGACCAGTGAGTTTTTGTTAATTTTTGTTTTTTGTTATCATTATAAACTCATGAGTTTTCATTTATTTGATAGAAATCTTTTGCAGATACGTGTTTTGCAAATATTTTCTCTCAGTCTATAGTTTGTCTTTTCATTCTCTTAATATGGTCTTTCAGAGCAGAAGTTTTAAATTTTAATGAAGTTCCTTACCATTTTTTTCTCTCATGGATCATGCTTTTGGTGTTGTTTTTAAGAACTCATTGCTGAGGGGCACCTGGGTGGCTCGCTCAGTTAAGTGTCCGTCTCTTGATTTAGGCTCAGGTCATGATCTCAGGGTTGTGAGATCGAGCCCTGCATCAGGCTCCACACTCAGCGGGGTGTTTGCTTGGCATTCTCTCTCTCCCTCTCCGTCTGCCTCTCCCCACCTCCCTCTCTTAAAAAAAAAATATATACACACACACACACACACACACACACACACACACACACACAGACATTGCTGAGGGGTACCTCACTGGCTCAGTCAGTAGAGCATTGCGACTCTTGATCTTGGGGTTATAAGTTTGAGCCCCACATTGGGTATACAGATTACTTAAAAAAATAAAATTAAAAAAAAAATAAAAATAAAAACTCATTGCTGAAATGAAAATCACCTAGATTTTCTCCTGTTTTATCTTCTAGGAATTTGATAGTTTGCATTTTACATTTAAGCATATGGTCTATTTTGAGTTTATTTGTGAAAGATGTAGGGTCTATCTGGATTCTGTGTTTTGCATGTAGATATCCAGTTGTTTGAGCATCATTTGTTGAAAAGATCATCTTTCTCCATTGAATTATGTTTGCTCCTTTGTCAAAGATGAGTTGATTGTATTTGTGTAGGCTTATTTCTGGGCTCTATTGATCTATTTCATGTGCTTGATGTTTCAAGTCATTTTATAAACAATTCTTTTGATGTTCACATTATTCCATCTCAGGCAAATGGGAGCCCCTTTAAGTTGGCTTTTTTGTTCTAGGGCCGCAGTAATCTGATTACTTCCTTGCTGTCTGGCACATGATGTCCCAGGCTTATCTTGGACTTTTTCTGCCATCTCTCCAAGGATCCCCTGGTTATTTTTAATGTTAAAGGTTATGTTGAGGCCACATCTGGGTGTGTATATATTGTGAGGGACCAGCCAACACAATTTCCTGATGATTAACATGTGGGTTGTGAGACAAAGAAAGGAGACAAAGATGACTTCATGGTTTTTGGAAGAATGGGATTACCATTGATTGGATCTATGCCTAGGAGGATTGTTGGTCATGTGGCAGTTCTCTGTTTAACATTTTGAAGAATTGTCGAACTGTTTCCCAAAGTGGCTACACCAATTTACAGTCTCACCAGCAATGTAGGAAGGCTATGACTCTTCTACATTCTTGCCAAATTTGTTATTGTCTCTCTTTTGGATTATGGCTGTTCTAATGGTTGTAAAGTAGTATCGTGTTGTTGTATTGATTACATTTTTCTGATGACTAATGATGTTGAGCATCTTTTCATGTGCTTATTGGCTATTTTTTAATAGGGATATTCATCTTTTTAAGTATTAAGTCTTTATATATTCTATGTATAGGTGCCTTATTATATACATGATTGCAAATTTTTCTCTTATTTTGTGGGTTGTCTTTTTACTCTCTTAATGGTATACTTTGAAACACAAAAGTTTTAAGTTTTTAAAAATTTAACAAGGTAAAATATACATAACATAAAATTTACCATTTTAACCATTTTTAAGTGTACAGTTCATTGGCATTCAGCATATTTGGGTGTTGAGCAACCATCTCCACTATTTCTAGTACTTTTGCATCATCTTATACTGAAGCTCTGTATCCATTAAATAATAACTCCCCATTTTCTCATGCTCCCAGCCACTGATAACCTCTATTTTACATTCTGTCTCTATGAATTTGCCTACTGCAGATATTTCATACAAGTGAAATCATACAATCTTTGTCCTTTTAAATTATGGCTTATTCCATTTAGCATAATGTTTTCAAGGTTCATCCATGCTGTAGCATGTATCAGAATTTTAGTCCTTTTTTTTTTTTTTTTAAGTAAACTCTACATCCAGTGTGGGACTCAAACATACAATCCCAAGATCGAGAGTCCCATCCTCTACCGACTGAACCAGCCAGGCACCTCTATTCCTTTTTCTTAAAAGAAAATAATATTCTGTTGTTTGTATATATCACCTTTGATTATCCATTTATAAAAATTGAAAATTTTGATGAAGGCTAACTTATCAGTTTTTTCTTTTGCGGCTTGTGCTTTTGGTGTTGTATCTAAGAAGACTTCACCTAATCCAAGGTCATGAAGATTTACCCCTATGTTTTCTTCTAAGAATTTAATAATTTTGGCTCCTACCGGAAGTCTCCTACAAAGACTTTAGGTCTTTGATACATTATGAGATCAATTCTTGTATGTGCTGTGAGGAAGGGGTCCATATTCATTCTTTTGCATGTGGATGGATATTCAGTTGTTCCAGCACCATTTGTTGAAAAGATTTTTCTTTCTCTGTTGTATTGTCTTGGCACCCTTCTTGAAAATGAACTGACCATAATTGTATGGATTTATTTCTTGATTCTTAATCCTATTCCTTTGATTATATGTTTATAATCAATAACTAATGCTGATTACTGTAGCTTTGTAGTAAGTTTTGAAATTGGGTCCACCAGCTTTGTTCTCTTTCAAGATTGTTCTGGCTTTCTGGTTTCCTTGCATTACCATATTAATTTTAGAATCAGCTTGTCAATTTCTGGGAGGAGAAAGCCAACTGAAATTTTGATAGGGATTCTGTTTAATCTAGATCTATTTGGGGGAGTATTTCCATTTTAATAATATTAAGCCTATTGATCCAGAAACATGGAGTATCTTTCCATTTACGCTTCTTTAATATTCTAACAATATTTTGTAGTTTTTAGTGTACAAGTCTTACACTTCTTTTCTTAAATTTATTCCTAAGAATTTTGTTCTTTTTCATGCTATCATTGTCAGAATTGTTTTAATTTCCTTTTAGGTTTGCTCATTGCTAGTGTATAGAAGTGTAATTGATTTTTATATATTCAATCTTTTTTTTCCTGCACTCTTACTTAACTATTAGCCCAGCTAACTCTTTAGTGGATTCCTTAGGATTTTCTATATATGTCATCTGCAAATAGAGATAAATTTATTTTTTCCTTTCCAAACAGTATACTTTTTTTTTTCTTCTCCAGCTTAATTGCCCCTTCTGGAATCTCAACTACTTGTTGAATTGATGTAGTGTTGAGAGCAAACATTATGGTCTTGTTACTGATCTTAGGGGGAAAACATTCAGTTTTTCATCATTAAATATGCCTTACTTTCTTTTAAAAGACATCATGTAAAAATACTTTTTGGAATTAAATGACTTTTGGCTTGCTTTGAAAAAGGCAGTTCTAACCAGTCTCATAAGACATCTTTAAGTTGTGGACATAAAGTTCCTGTAAATTCTTCCTGTACCTGCTCTCCAGTTGTGATGTCATGTTCATGATCACATGAAACCCTTCCTCAGGTCTCGTCAGGAGGGGCTGGCCACTGCCCTCTTGGCTCTGGTTCTGACTTTCCTTCTCTAGGTCACCCTCTTCTTATGGTCTCATCTGGAAGCAGATGAAAGTGGGCTGTTCCAGCTCAGGCATTTTGTTAGTTGTGCACTGAGCTGTGTCTTGGAATCTCTGGGTTTTGACAGCCAATGAAGGGTTCTTAAGTATTTTTAAAAGGCAGTGAATATAGCTTCATTACATAAAGTTTTGGGGGAAAAAATAACCCATAATTTTATCCTCTAACATACTATTTTATTTTATTTATTTTTATTTTTTTAAAAAGATTTTATTTATTTATTTGGGGGGAGGAAGCACAGAGGGAGAGGGAGAAGCAGACTCCCTGCTAAGCAGAGACTCCCCACCACACCCCAATGTGGGGCTTTATCCCAGGACCCCAGGATCACAACCTGAACTGAAGGCAGACATTTAACTGACTGAGCCACCCAGGTGCCCCTAACATTACAATTTTATTTTATTTTATTTTTTTAAAAGATTTATTTATTTATTTATTTGAGAGAGAGAATGAGATAGAGAGCATGAGAGGGGAGAGGGTCAGAGGGAGAAGCAGACTCCCCGCTGAGCAGGGAGCCCGATGCAGGACTTGATCCCGGGACTCCAGGATCATGACCTGAGCCGAAGGCAGTTGCTTAACCAACTGAGCCACCCAGGCGCCCCCCTAACATGCAATTTTAAATATCAATTTCAGTCTTTTCCCATATGTGGACTGTATCTTGTTTCAGTTGTAGACTCTACATAGTTTTGTGCCCTCCTTGTTTTATTTAATATTCATTTTCCAGTAGTCGTATAAAGTTTTATATTATAGAGTTAACACGTAATGTTCCCTCAGGTAGATTTATCGTGTTTATTTTATCATTTTCTTGTGTGACTTTTAAGTTGTTTCTGATGTTTTCCCCCAAAACACTATTGCAGTGACCACATTTGTGCACATGGTTTTTTTCTTTCTTTTGTGTTATTACCATAGGTTAAGTGTCCCAACAAGAAATAATTAGGTCCAAGGTTAGCACAACTTAATGAGTGTTGATACATAGTTCCAACTTGATTTGCCAAAGGGTGTGTTGGTTTATATTGCATACAGTCTTTTAGCATGGTCTTTGTAGTTTTAGCACAACCTTTGCAGTAGTTGGATAGCGTGATGTTTAAAAATTGTTAATAAGTGAAAAAAATTGCTAGTAAGTAAAAGTGGCATGAAACTGTTAAATCTCCATTTCTTTTTATTATTTTATGTGATTTGTTAATGGCATAGGTGAGAATTAAGGTTCATTTCTTACCTTTAATTTGGAAAGTTAGTGGGCTTAATTAAAAATGTAAACCATGTTAAAAAAATACTTGGCATCTGATGTTATTATATTTGAATCTTTTCCTGACAGCTTGCCGATGTTCACCGTGCTCCGGAAATTTACCATTCCACTCACTTTACTCCTGGAAACCATCATACTTGGGTGAGTTTTGTTTTTCCTCTTTCCCCTTTGTGTCCTTTCCGAACCTCACCCCACATTATTTTTGCATAGCAAATCTCAACATCTAGTTATTTTTCCAAATAGTTGATTTGAATTGCTAGTAGCAATAACTTAGGGCCCCATGGTTTATTCACTTAAAAGCATTTCCTGTTTCCATGATTCCTTAAGCACATAATGAGTGATTTTTTTTACCTGTAATTTTATATTAGACTAATAGTACATGTTTATGATAGAAAATTATTTAAAAAATGCAACAGCCTCAAAACAGACATAAATATGTTTCCTGAACTAGATGGAATAGACGCTGATTTTGGAATACAGAGGAAAAATTGTCCATGTATACATACAGGATAGAAATGCAAGAAATCACAGAAATCCATTCTGATACAGTGATTATGATGTAACATAGGAATAAATTAATTTTTATAATGGTTTAAAAATCTCTCATAAAGGTACTCAGGCTGATACCAAAAAAGTTGATTCTTAGTTTTGTTGGGAAGATTATTTAGCAATAAAATTTGGATGATGGCCCAGTGTTCTAAGTCCTACTGTTCAATTTTATCCTAATCTTTGGATGCTTGTTATAAGACCAACTAGAGCTGCCAACAGGGGCTCTTCTGCATTTTGTCACAGCATCTTTGCAATGAGAACAGAGAAACACATTTATAGTCAGATTAGACAGTTGCTTAAGAAATACATTTGGTCTAATTTATTAATCCACTTACATACAGATGCTTACAGCGCTTTCTCTATGTAAAGCGATGTCCATTAGATTTTAGCTATAAAACTGTGAACAATGTCTATTTTCAGTTTAAGGATTATAATCCATGTTTTTTTCCTCTCTTCCTCCTTTCCTTCACCATCCATCCATCCATCCATCCATCCATCCATTTATTACAGGAAACAGTATTCCTTGAACATCATCGTCAGTGTTTTTACCATCATACTTGGGGCTTTCATAGCAGCTGGGTAAGACTCTGGACTTTTTCTGCTCAAAAACTTCTTTGTGCCTTTGACAATAGGCCCAGCCCCGCCTCATTTTCCATTTTCCATCTGGCTGCAGTTGAATTGAGCAGCCAAGAGACAAGTGTGTGGATGTTAGTGGGTTCCCCATGTGTTCCTGTGAAAGTCAGACTGGGTTCCAGCTTGGCCAGAACATTTTTGAGAATGTATAAAGGGAATGTTAGAAGATATGAATACAGCTTTTCATCATAAAAAGGAGTAAACTATTTGCTATTATTACTGAATGTCTTCGGTACAAAAAATTTACTTGAAAAGTTCTTGGGCATTTGGTCAAGAATAACAACTTTATAAAGCCCTTGTATGCTGATTTGTTTTATCACCTGTGATGCCTTAGCAGTCTGTTTCCAAGGGTGGTATACTCTCATTAAATGTATTTGTATATTTGGGACATGAGCCAATACCAGTGTATGACTAAGTTGACCCTTAAACAACACAGGGATTAAGGGCACCAATGCCCCCCTCCCCTGCCCCCACATAGTAGAAAATCTGAGTATAACTTTCAACTCCCTAAAAACTTCACTACTAATAGCCTATTGTTGACTGGAAGCCTTACTGATAACATAAATAGTTGCTTAACACATATTTTATATGCCATATGTATTATATACTGTATTCCTAAAATAAAGCAAGCTAGGGATAAGTGTTAAGCAAATCATAAGGAAGAGAAAATACATTTACACTATTATACTGTATTTAGTGAAAGAAATCCATGGATAAATGGACCAGCACAGTTCAAACCTGTGTTGTTCCGGTGTATTATTCATTAATATACAAGGCCAGGAATGTGGACTCCCAAGTTTGCAGTTGAAAGCAGACAGTCAGACTCCTGGCTTTTATAGCCTAGTGGTTAAAGCATGTGTGCGGTCTTATTCTGTGGGTCCAGAACTTAGCCCGGCCCCTGTCAGCTCTTTCTCAGCCTCTCTGTGCCTCAGTTTTACTCATCTGTAAAGTAAAGAATATAATAGAAAAGGAAAGCCTACCTGTATGAAGGGAAGAATGCAAAGATTGGATGAATTTCAGTTAAACTAGTTTCCTTAACTGATTTAGAAATATCTTAGAGTTCTGGGCGTGCCTGGGTGGCTCAGTCAGTTAAGCATCCAACTCTTGATTTCGGCTTAGGTCATGATCTCAGAGTCCTTAGATGGAGCCCGCGTTTGGCTCCACGCTTGGCGCGGAGTCTGCTTGTCCCTCTCCCTCCCCCTGTGCTCTCTCTCAAATAAATAAATAAATAAAATCTTAAAAAAAAGAAGAGTTCTGGATCATTAACTGCAAAGTGAATAAGGATATGGATCTTCTCTTCTTCTAGTCTCCTCACTTACTAGCTGTATAACCAGGACAAGCTATTTAACTTCCCTGCCCCCCAGTTATTTCAACTCTAAAATGGAGATTAGAATAGACCCAGCTGATAGGGTCTTTGTGTGAATTAAAGGGGATAACAATAAACTGGGGTTTACACTAGGAAATGGCCAAGGCCAACAAAAACATGTTGAGTGTTTACTGCCCGGTGTCGTCCTAGGTGCAGGGGGATCCAGCACCTAACAAAACAGACAAGAATCCCTGCTTTCACGGCGCTCCCATTCTAGTTGCTGGAGACAGACAATAAGCAAAAGAAACAGATTAGAAAATACAGCATCCCAGATGGTGACAGATATTAACAATCTATTTATTTTATTGTGTGATAAATGAGTTCATCCCTTGCCTAGAGCACGGTTTGTTATTTAAGTTTTCCTCGGTAAGGTTCTCGGTCAGCTGGGTGGGGCCCCGTTGCGCGCTGGCCCCTGGTTTGCGGAGCCAGCGAGGACATGAAGCAGCAGTACTTAGAGCCTGTTGTAATCATGAAGATTTTGTTCCAAGAAAGTCATAGGAGCAAAGTAGCTAAAAGAGGGAGGCGCTCTGTTGAAAGTGCCCTCCTGCCACAGTGCTTTGGGGCATTCCCTGGGCAGCCTCTCTTTTCTGAGTTTCTTAGAGCTCAATTTGGAAACTGCTGACTTTGAGGCAGTTGTACACTTCTACAAAAAAAACGGTTTATAAAAATGTCTGCAAGGCAGTGGCGAGGAATGGCGCTTCAGATGCTGTGTCTGTGGAGGCGTATTTCCAGACCCAGTGAGTAGAAATTCGGCTCATAGTTACCACATATGATATTCTAATGAGCTGAAACGGTAAATAGTGTTTTCAGAGCATCTCACTTTCCCCCAGGAGCTGGCTTGGAACAGCACTTCTAGATTTTTCCCTTCCTCAGTGCCCAGAGAATGGATACTATCTAGGTGGGTGATAAGCACCCTTCTTCACTGCAGACCAGCCACGACCCCACCCTTCTCACCTCTCATTTAGATCTTCTCAACCAATTGCCAATAACTGTAGAGCTGATTCAGTCAGATGGGCCAAGTTATGCTGTTGTAACAAACAGTTCCCACATTTACACACCAAGTATATTCTGCTCATGCTGCATACTCAGACCAACGTTAGTTAATGCCCTGGGGGTACTCTGCTCTTTGTAGCTACTCAGGGACCGAGGCAGATGGAACCCCTGCCTCAAAAGGGACTCCCTTCCTCATCCAGGAGGGAAGAGGGCATGTGGGGAATCGTGTGTTGGCTTTTTATGCCATGTGTTACCTCGTCTTACATTTCTCTTGCCAAACAAGTCACGTGGCCAGAAAAGTAGAACTATTATGTCTGTAAACAGCCCTAAATGACAGCGACAAGGGTTAACCATGAATCTGCTCTCATGTATTAAAGCAAGCAATTCTTTTCAAATTTCTGTGCTTTTCCCAGTGGCCTGAATGAATGGTGCTGGGGACTTGTAGCCCTGGGAGCAGGAGACCTGAGAATTCTGGGAATTTCCCTCAGGCTCTCCAAGGAAGTGAGCGACACCTTTCCACTCCCCTAGAAACCTGGGTTTTTTATCCATTTAGCTCTTTGCCATTTTATGGAACAGCAGACTCTTCTTAACATGGAGCCAAATGTGGGTAGGCACGAGATCTGGAAGACCCTCATTTTGAGAGATTCTATTTTTTTTGTGATTGAACCAGACAGTTCTGATTTATGATGATCTAAAATTAATTTGCATTCTCACAGATATATTTGTAGTTAATAATACCAGCAGAACCCTCGAGTAAGTCTGGTTTAGTTTGCATTCAGATTTTGATGGAATTCTTCCCTCCTTATTTCATTCTCTTTAGTTAGAAATAATCTTTAAAAAATTATTTTTTTTAATATTGCAGGGATCAGGATATGCCACTCCAAAATATGCCACTTTGGCATAAACATTTATTTTGAGCTGAAGGCAATTAATTGAGAATCAACAGATGTAGGAAGAATTCTCCATTTTCCTCTTTCCTGGCTAAAAGCAGACCATAAATTTCCCTTTGTAAGGTGGTCCCCCCTACACCCTCCACTCTCACCCCCACACCAGGAATAGGAAAGCAGTCCTATTTGCTTTCCATACCACCAGTCTCCATCTGGTGATGGAGAATCAGTACCAAGGTGAGTCTGCATAAATAAACCTTAACTACAATAACCCTTCTCTTCCATTAGTTTCCCCCATAAATTTCCTAGTCTTTTTTCCACAATTCATTTGTTCCTTGGAACCCAAACCTCTTCTTTTTTAAAATGGTATCTGAGCCCCAGAGTCTAACCACTTATTTGAGATTCATTTCTTTTTTGTGAACTCCTTTACATGTAAAATATTTAATAAAAGTTGTATTCCTTTTTTCTCTTGTTAACCTACTGTCAGTCAAATTTGCAGGCTCCAGTCACTGAACCTAAGAGTGTAGGGGAAACCCCTTTGATGCTGTTTTATGCTATTTGATGCTAATTTATGAATTATGACATGGGTCTGCTACTGTCTGTAAGATCAAGTGTGGTAGATGAGTCATATCAGGGCTCAGCTGTTCTCTCTCTCCTCCCTGTGCCATGTCCCCCTGCACATTTTTTATACTAGTAGTATTTATATAAAATGCAAATTGAAGAGAAGATGGTTCAAAAGAATGGGAAGAAAGGAGCCTTGGAGAAGTTGCAGAGGAAGAATCAGTCCCTGTCTTGCTTTTTTGATGGACAGGGTGGGGGCGTGCCGGTGAATGATGTGACCGGTTGGGCACCAGATGGAGGTGTCAGTTCCTCGTTTGACCCCTCTTGCCCCAGTAACTGCCCAGCTGTCTCCACAGGGCTGTACCCTGGAGATGGCCCTGTTTATTACAATAAGCAAAGCCACTGGGTGGGTTGGACAAATCACTCCCCTTAGAAAAGAAGGGCTCACCAATTATTATGCCAGTTGATCGTTAGCGAAAACAAGAAAGGGCTTTGCAGTTCAAGGAAGATGGTTAATGTCCCTCTGGTTTTAAGCCATTCATGATTGAATTGAAGCCACCTGATGGCCTGGTTTTGTTTTGTCTGGAGGCAGAGCAGAGGAATTAACCAGAGGGGTAAAATATGCCAGAGGAAAAAAAGGTAGTTACCAGCATCACAAGTGGCTTTGATTAGGGAAAGATAAAACAGGCAGGCTTTGAAGGCCAAGTTGTGTGAGTTTCTGAATAATCGTCCTCCTTTTTGTGTTCTTCCTCCCAGTTCTGACCTTGCCTTTAACTTGGAAGGCTATGTTTTTGTATTCCTGAATGATATCTTCACAGCAGCAAATGGAGTTTATACCAAACAGAAAATGGACCCAAAGGTACCAGATCTTCACTTCTATGGTTTTTAGGCTTTGTCATCTGGCCCCTGAAATTGCGTGGAAAAAAAAAAAAGAATTTGTAAAGTTGGCATGTAATTTAATTTACATGGCATGCTGTATAAATCACTAATTTCTTCTCAGTTTTCTTGTCTTTATGCGTTCTTGTTACCCCTGACCTTGCAAAGTTTTGGGTGAAAATAAGACAGGGAGGGAAAAGGAACCACTATTTTTGACGCAGAGTCAGAATATATAAAGAGGAGATTATTTTGAAAGGCAAATAAAAATTAAAAGGTTTTTGCCATCCTCCTCAGTGGCCAAGGCAAAGTCAGGGGTATTCTGAAGCAACTGCAGTTTGAGAGTCTGAAGGTGTGGGTTACAGAAAGAAGCTTTGCTGCTTACTGGTCACCGTGACTTTGGACCCTTAACTTCTGCAGACCTCAGACTCCTCATCTGTGGAATGGCTCATGTGTAAGGTCCTGGCCAGCAATAAGTACCTGCCCTGATCAGTGATTGAGCAGCCCCCCCCCCCCCCCCGCCTCCCGAGAGACTGGTGACCCCCCTGTCAAGGCCTCTCGCCCCAGCTGTTCCGGAAGCTCCGGAGGATGAGCCAGGCATATGTTGCTTTGTTCCAAGTTCTTTGTGTTGAGTGAGGGAGTTTGCTCTGATGGACAGACTTATTTCTATGAGCTGTTTTTTCTGCACGGCCCTTTGTTTTTTACTGGTGGCAGTTTTACTAAAACAGGTTTGTTGCCTTTTGAGGGTCCCAATATGTCACCCTTTATGAAAAATGGTGGAGAAGCGGTGTAGCCACTTTAATGAAAAGTAAATGTATGCAAGATTAGAAAACGAGATACCTGGTATTTTAACACTGCTGCTCCTTAACAGAAAGAGCAGATGTTTTTAAGGAGTTCTGTTTATATTAACATTTTAAATGTTCTTCATTCTGTTCCAGATTTTCCCATTCTGAATACAATACTTAAAAAAACAAACGAACAACCAATTGGAATGGTAGAGATGGGTGGGACCTGGGAGGCCCTCCATGTTCATCCATTTTATCTGCTATTTTTGTGTAAAACAAATGTTTATTTTGCTATCATGATGTACTTGAAGTAAAGCCTTCTACATTAGGAATTTGCTAAAAAAAAAATAAAGGAATTTGCTGAAAATATTCCAACACAAAGTTGGTCAGAATAATTTTTAACTCTGCATAAATACATAGTTGTATAAATGGCTCCAGGAAATCTGATGCTTCATATTTCTAACATTGAGTGTTTTCTTTGTTTTTGTAGGAGTTGGGTAAATATGGCGTGCTTTTCTACAATGCCTGCTTCATGATTATACCAACTCTTATCATTAGTGTCTCTACTGGAGACCTTCAGCAGGTGAGCTGAGGACAGTCATTACATTCCTACGTAGCAGTCTCTTAATAGTTAACTTCTGGTACTCACTACAGTGAAAAGTGTAACGCTAACTAGGATTCTCAGGAGGGTACATGAAAGCGAGATCTGTGATATCACCAGTAACATCTTTGGCACAATCCTTTCTTTGGTATTTATCTTCAGACACATGGGAAGCAGCAGGAAGTAGTCACAAGAACTCTGGACTTGAAGCTTTTTTTTTTTTTAAACTGACAGTAAAAATCTGAGTTTGAGTCTTAATATCCCTATTTACTGATGTGGGGATCCTGGGAAAACTAACTTAGAAGGGGATTTTGATAGTTTTAAAAATGGATTTAGTTATCTACTGCCTTTATAATGGACATTTTGAAACATAGGCAAAGTAGAGAGAATAATTTAATGAACGTCACGTACCTACCACCCTGTGCCAACACTTTCTGGCATTTTGCCATTCTTATTTCATCTATTCCCATCTGCTTTCTTTTTTTTTTTCCTCCTGGAATATTTTAAAGCAAATTCCAGCAGTCATGGCATTTTGCATCTAAATATTCTGGGATGTACATTTGAATTTTGAGAATGTGTTGTTCATTTGGTGTTTGCCCTGCTTACCTGTTCACTGCACACACATGAGAGACAAATAAAATAGTTAGTAGGAACAGAGGAGGCCCAGCTGGAGGGAGTGAAAGCCAGTCTCAGGAAGGGTGAAGATTTGCCCCGTAGCATCCACAGTGGCCGTCTTGAAGCATACCAGCCCCTGCCACGCTCTACTTTTGCAGGAAGTTTCTAGCCATACCACTTCTAAGAATTTTGCCTATATCTTAAGGGAGATGCTTAAGTTCATGTGAGAAAATTTGCTGGGCAAAAATTACGGTCCATCCTGGCCTCTGCCCACAGAACCAAGTCCCAGACATTAACTTTTATTGTTACCAGACCCGGGGTGGGGTTTCAGAGGGGTCCTATGCAGTAGCCATTCACCCACCACGTGACAGTATTGCTGTATTTACTAACCAGCATGCTTCTGTGGTGTACACAGGTTGAGTGGATCCCATTTGTAGCCTTTTAGGGGTTTGAATACTTTTGCTAAGGCTGCCACTCTTGTGGGTTCCTAGGGTGGATGTCAGGGCTTCTCGTTCTTTCTTAAAGCTATACTTTCTCATTTGTACAATTCCTTTCCAAAAGAGGAGACAGCAGAAGAGCTTAGCAGCAATGTTATGAATAGCATGGTGACCAGAAACTGAATTTTAGGTATCTTATGAGTTAAATCCACTAGATGTATCATGTTAATAATTTTATAACATTGTTTCAATAGGAATGTTTGTTCCCACATCCAAACCATTGCTTTATAAACTTGTAACATGTGCTCTCAGAAGTTTCACCTGCTTGTGGGGCACCTGGGTGGCTTGTGGGAGCATCTGATTCTTGCTTTTGGCTCAAGTTAGTATCTCATGGGTGGTGGGATGGGGCCCCACAATGGGCTCTGCACTCAGTGGGAAACAGTCCACTTCAAGGTTCTCTCCTTCTGTCCCTCCCCTCACTCTGTCTCTCTCTCAAGTAAATAAGTCTAAAAAAAAGTTTCACCTGCTTGTAATGCTTAGCCTCACAGAATTATTATACTTTCTCAGTTAATAATCAAAATAATAGCTAATATTTATTGAGGACTTATTCTATCAGATTTGTTCAAAGCATTGGACATGAACTATTTCACTGCTTTCCACAACAGGCCTCTGAGGAGAGGGTACTGCTATTATCATCATCTTTTAGACAAGGAATCTGTGCTCTAGCACAGTGTTTAAATAGCTTCCAGGGAGAGCAGGTGAGCCATCCGGTCAGTCTGATTCTGGAACACATCTTCCACTGGAATCCCAGTTACTTTATTGTATGTGAAAAGTGTTTCTTTCCTTCATGCATGAAAAACCATAACCTGGCACTTATATCTTAGAAAGTACAAGAGGCTGAACATATATTTTAACTTATTAAATAGTAGTGTTCTAGGAGAGAACTGTGCTCCTGTTTTGGCTTTTGGTGCTGAGCTACCTCAGTATTTACTGTCTGTAGCCTCTTCTGTTGCCTAGGCTCCTGAGATTTCAAACAGAAGTTCCTGTAGGCGTCTTAGAGGCCCAGATGTGGTCATTATTCACTGGAATTCCAGATGGATCAGAACTAAATATATAGATTTATTTAAAAATCTATATGAAAATTATAATTTAGAAAAAAATAGAATGTGTTTATAACTGTAAGAAAGGCCTTTTATAGGGGTGCCTGGGTGGCTCAGTCATTAAGCATCTGCCTTCATCTCAGGTCATGATCCCAGGGTCCTGGGATCGAGCCCCGCGTCGGGCTCCCTGATCAGTGGGAAGCCTGCTTCTCCCTCACCCACTCCCCCTGCTTGTGTTCCCTCTCTCACTGTGTGTCTCTGTCAAATAAATAAATAAAATCTTAAAAAAAAAGGCCTTCTATAAAAATGACAAAATACAAAGTCATGAAACTGAAACTTTGACTCTATTTTAATTTAAAAGTATCATATGATAAGAGATGCCAAAAGATATGGGGTACTTTCTGTAATCAGTCATTTTTAAAACCCTGTAGAAAAAGTGGTGATATTTTTCACTAGTAAGATTGTTCTGCTCTGTTCCATTGAACCATAGCAAGCTTCTTCCAATTGGTTACTTTTAACTATGGTTGAATCCATTTTAGATTGTGAACCAAATACAATAAAGAAGAGAACTTACGTAATTAGGTCTGTTAGTCTAGAAAATTGTGTTTTATTTGCAGTTTGGTGTGATTGTACCAAAAGTTGATTGATGAATTAGGGTGAAATGTTAACTTATTAACGGAAGTACTTTGCTGAGTCATTTTTCCTGGTTGACTGGAGAGGTTTGGAGGTTGTGGTAAGACTCATGTGTATGACTCACCACACTGGAGGTCACTCCTGGACCTTGGACTTAACACAGTCAACAACATCTTGATTCTGCCTCTGATTAGCAAAGTCAGCAATGCCAGCTCCTCTGGTCAACAATTTAGGCCCCTGGAAAATACTGATTGGGTGACCTTTCTTTAGTCATTCGAATTGCTGCAATAGGTTCAGAGTACATGGTTTATTACAGCTGATGAATAGGGAGAAGTAATAGGACTTATTTTTCTGATAAAAAAGCCACATAAATGCAAAACAAAAAAGATTCACATTCTATCATACTTTTACAACAATAGCAAGTCTAAAGGAAGCAGTACTTTATTGTTATTCATCTTTAATTAATTTCTGTTTTTTTAAAATATTTACTTGAGAGAGAGAGCGCGTGCACAAGACAGCATGAGCAGGGGGCAGAGGGAGAGGGAGAAGCAGACTCCCCGCTGAGCAGGGAACTTGATGGGGGCTCGATCCCAGGACCCCGATATCATGACCTGAGCCAAAGTCAGATGCTTAACTGACTGAGCCACCCAGGCGCCCCCTCTGTTTTAAAATAAATGTCATACTACATTATTTGTTAAAATGTCAGCAGCACAGTCTCATCATTATTAAAGGAACAAAACAAAACTAAAATCTATTAAAATTTAGAGTGGCAAAGAATCCCAAATATTTTTATGAACATTACTATATAGCCCTCAGTGGTTTATATGGCATCAGGAATATATAGTTTTTATTTACTGTTTGCAGAAATACTTCCAGCTTGTTGAATCAATAAATATTTTTCTACCCTTGGTTTGAAGTTTGGAGCATATGGTTTTTTCTTATTGCCAGTTTTATTTTAATTTTAGATAATAGAGTGTTTTCTATGTCTTATGTTTGGTTTTGGTCTTTGACTGCCTTGGATATTTTCTGCCCCTATGATTGGCTTAGGCTTGCCAGTAAGACAGATTCATATTTATTTTTCTTTCACAAGTAAGCATTTAAAGAAAAGCGTTTTATGATGGAAACTTTCAAACCTATACAGAAGGAGAACAAGTAGTATAACAAACCCCATGGACCCATCAGCCAGGTTCAACAATAGTCAACATTGATTGTGTCTCTTTTTTTTTTTTTTTAAAAGAAGTTAAGGCACATTTATTTTTTTTTAATTTTTTAAATTTATTTATTAGAGAGAGAGAGAATGAGAGATAGCACGAGAGGGAAGAGGGTCAGAGGGAGAAGCAGACTCCCTGCTGAGCAGGGATCCCGATGTGGGACTCGATCCCGGGACTCTAAGATCATGACCTGAGCCGAAGGCAGTCGCCCAACCAACTGAGCCACCCAGGCGCCCCGTTTGTGTCTCTTTTTGATAAGAGAGTAGGCAAAGTCTCACTAATGAAACAATGACAAGCATGGCAAGGATGTATTAATTGGCGGAGAATTCCATTCTAATTGGCCTAAAATTTTTGAATTATAGACTTGACAAAGATTTAAATAATTTTAAATCTATAAAGTTACTAAAACTTGACTAAGAAAGTTTTGCCTAGGAGAAAGTGAATAAAACTTATATTTAATTATGTTATTCAGCACATACTTAATATAGTCTTGAGTCACCTTAAAATCATTTTTGGATGCAGGCAAAGGACAAATCATGAATAAAATGCTCCTTTTTATTGTTACCTGTCATTTCAAGAGGGTTAATTTCATTTTCTCAGCTAAGAGACTAAGACTAAGGTCTTGGAGAGTTGAAACTCTCTCATAAACTTCTCTGTCCCAGCTCCTCCACCCCGATTACTTGCTTGCTTTGTAAGTAGCAAATAATAGTTTATTTGTTCATAATACTTACTAAGCATTTGTAAATTCTTTTTTTTAAAGATTTTCTTTCTTTTTTTTTTTTTAAAGATTTTATTTTTTTTAAAGGGGGGGAGGAGGCGAGCAAGCAGGGGGAGGAACAGTGGGGGAGGGAGAGAATCTCAAGTAGACTCTGTGCTGAGCGCAGAACCCAAGGTTGGGCTCCATCCCATGACCTTGAGATCATGACCTGAGCCAAAACCAAGAGTTAGACGCTTAACTGACTGAGCCACCCAGGCGCCCCAGGCATTTGTAAATTCTTGAAAACAGTTCACAGACTTAATTTTCTGAACTTCCCAACATTATTAATTTTATGATAAGCTTTCTTCTAAGATTATTTATACAAAAAGTAAACCCAACCATGATTTTGCAACTACGGAAACTATCGCTATGTTTTGTGCTTGCCACCTGCCATCTTCCAAACAATTTCATTAAATCCTCACGTTGACCTTTTGAGGAAGTTTAAAAAAAAAGATCCCTGTTTTGTAAAATGAATCTGAGATCCAGGGAGTAAAAGTAATATGCCCAGCCTCACAAGCTGGTATTGCCTAGGATTTTTTAAGTTGTATTTTCTGTGTGCGAAAGTGTTTCCTGTACTAAAACACACAATTTGGTAAAAGCCATAGGTTTAAACTGCAATATTATTAGTCTAACCGTTGTTTTCTTTCTTTTTCATAATAGGCTACTGAATTCAATGAATGGAAGAATGTTCTGTTTATCATACAGTTTCTTCTTTCCTGTTTTTTGGGGTAAGAAACCATCCATAAGTAGAAGCTTGATCTATATGTCTTGACAAATCAAATCAAAATATACATTCTGTCTGCTCTGTCAAAATCCCTTTGTCTGTGCTTCTCCAGCTTTTTCTGGAAAGTAGCCCTGCAGCAGAGGAGTGGAGTGGGACCCAGGATCCCTGGGAACACAGCCTAAAAGACCAGAAGCAAGCATGAAGCAGTTTTATTTTTGAAAGTCATGGTGATGTTACATTCTACTCCAAAATATGATGTTGCCTATTGATTTTGGAAAGTTAGTCTGAATGACATCAGCTGATGTATCAAATTTAGTACTGTTTGTTGTCTTGGGCACAATGTTCCAAGTTTTTCAAGATGTTCCACCTCACATAAATACGTGGAAATGATAACCATTTATGCTAGTGTTGTACCTGCTATATTCAGGGAGATTTTTGAGGTGAGATGTCCAGGCCATTGTATTGTCCCAACAATTTTAGACTTTTGTTCTTAAAATTTTCCTTATGTCTGTCTTCCTGTTGAGAAGCCATGCAGCTTATGTCTTTTTTTTTTAATCTTCTAAAAGCTTGAAAATTCCTTTTCATGAATAGATAATACATGCAACTGGTAAATAATCCAGGGGCTGCAACAGAATGCACAGGGAACATAAGCTCCCCTCCCTTCTTCCCTACTGTCCAGCACTACAGTTTTCCTCTCCAGAGGTAACCACGGTTTGACAAGTCCTTGGAGTATCCTCCCTGAGCTGGGCTCCCTGCATATACAAACACCCATGTCTTATCTCATGTGGAAAGGTGCTTTGAATGACTGTCTCAGGGAATTAGTTATCAAAAGACTTTTCCTGTGAAGAAAGATGGATTTCCTCATTTTTTTTTACTACCAGTACTGTAATTTTCATTATGTTTAAATGAACTAAGAGCAACTCACAGTCTCCTTGATCAACACTTAAAAATTCTCAAACTTGATTTTAATTGCAGTGATTAGTCACCTATAATAAAAACATTTATGTACATCTTCCATTTCACTAATTCTCTCTCTAGCCGTGTCTGATTTGATGTTTAATCTGTTGATGGACTTTTTATTTATTTATTTTTTTTTTTGGAGAGAGAGTGCATGAGTGGTGGGTGCTGGGGGCACAGAGGGAGAGGGAGAGAGAGAATCTTAAGCAGGCTCCATGCTGAGTGTTGATCCTGACGTGAGGCTTGATCTCACTACCTTGAGATCATGACCTGAGCTGAAATCAAGAGTCAGATGCTTAACTGACTGAGCCACCCAGGTGCCCCAGGGCTTTTTGATTTTAACAATTTTATATTTTATTTGTAAAAGTTTCACAGTTTTTTTGTTTTCAAACTTACTGTTCATTCCTAGTATCCTCTCATTGGTGATCTTTGTGATTGTAGTAACTTTCATTTCTTTAAATGTTATGCACATAGCTATGCTGTATTCTGTATCTAATGATTTCAATATCTGAAGTATTGAAGAATCTAAATGTGTATATAGTTTGTGACTGTCAAACTGTGTGTAGTTGGTGACTTGTGGTTGTGAGCATATTGCTTAATCTAAGTGCTGTGGGCTGATTGCCAGTTCTCAAATTGCAAATCTGAGAAACTTTTCTGTAGGGACGGATTGTTTTTGCTCCTGCTGGTAGCCAGGTATTGCCCTCGACCTGGACTACTACAGGCATTTTCACGGGTCTAGGCTCAGTGGGCTAAAGTGTCCTTCCCAACCTGGGGTTTGGTTCAAGGCTCAGTTTCTAGACAGTGCTCTTCTGCTAAGGTTTCTACCCTTAGGCACCCATGTTCTCTTCCAACTGTCCTGCTGCTCTGACTCCTGCCTGGTCCTAATTCTTTCACTCTGTTTCCAGGACCTCCTTTTTTAAAGGAGGAGAGTTTGGGCGACCTCTTGTGCCTCTTTCAAGACCAACAATCTCTCAAGTAGTGTGTCCTTTCCTGGCACAGGAAGGTCCCGTAGGGCCCTTAGGCAGCCATTGTCAGAAGCTTAAGTGAAATATTTGTAGTTTTCTCAGTTGTTGTCACGCATTTTACTTTGAAAAAAATCTAAGCTGTGTTTGTGAGTCACCCTTTGTCAAACCATCTTTTCTTTTCTCTCTGATTAAAAAAAAAATTCAATCCATATCACACAAACTCAGACTAGCACCTTTCTGTGACGAAGCCCAGATTCACCTATGGACGACAGAGCCAAGTTTCAAAGTCTGTTCTCATTTCACTGTAAACTTGATGAGATACTGTTTCTATTTTTGTTTGCTTGTTTGTTTTACTTGCACTATCCTGCTTAATCACTCCTTAAAGGAAATCAAGAACTAAACCCTGCGAAGTCTCTGTCCTCAGGATGATGTGGTGGGTGGGGCCTACATGGGAGCCTCCACTCTCTGGGAGGCTTGACCCCATCTGTATATAATTCCATATACTTTTTTCCCTGCCACTTAATAATGTGCTTCTTAGAAAACAAATACTCTTGATAAAAGTGCTTAATATGTCATCAGTAGTCCCTTTGCAAATGAAAATGCCATAAAGGCATAGCAATTATAAATAAATCAGTAAAAAAATGATGGAATCTTTAAGATTTCAGGTTTTATTCAAATTTAAAGATGAAAATTATGTAGGTCTGTTTGTAAAGTGGGTCTTTGAGGACACTAAAATCATGGCACCCTTCCAACAGCTAGGTGTCTGAACTCTGGAATCAGATGGCCTGGATTTGAATCCTGGCTCTGCCACTTATTAGCTCTGGGTCCTTGGACAAGTTAGCTAACCATTCTGAGCCTCAGTGTCCTTATTTTTAAAATGGGATCTTTAACGATGAAATAAAGTATCTGATTCATAGGATGGGGTTATATGGCTTGAATGAGCTAATAGTGGTGAGCACTTAGTGCATGCTGGACACACGGCAAATGCTCAGTAATGTTAAGTGTGGTTGTTATTGTTAATATTTCTATTTCTTGAGGTCCATGTGTTTTGGGCTCACCTCCTTTCACTCCAGGCAGAATTGGTACTACAAATAGTCCATGGCTTCAACCATTTTTCTTGTATAACATATATAGTTGACTCTTGAACAACACATGTTTGAACTGTGTGGGTCCATTTATGTGTGGCTTTTTTTCAAAAAATACCTACAGCTCTGTAAGTGCATTTTCTCTTATGATTTTCTCAATAACATTTTCTTGTCTCTAGCTTACTTTATTATTAGAATATAGTATATAATGCATATAATATACAAAATATGTGTTAATTACCTGTCTATGTTCTCAGTAAGGCTTCTGGTCTACAGTAGGCTATCAGCAGTTAAGTTTTTGGGAAATCAAAAGTTCTCTCTGGATTTTTGACTGGGCAGGGGTTCGGCACCCCTAGCCCCTGCGTCATTCAAGGGTCAACTGTACTTTACCTTCAGTGGTCATATTTGAATCCTGAAACTGCTCTGGAAGGAAGCTTCAATTTCGGCAGGGTGGCTTTTTCAGAATCCTTTCTTGAAGTTTCTTTCAAAGGATTGGGTCATTTATTTCTTCATAGTAAGAGAAGCCATTGTAAGCTTCTGAGCACATTCTCAGTTTTCAGAACAACTGGTATGGGGCTCGTCTGTCCCTTTTCTTCAGTCCTTGCTCAAGGAATGACTCAGGGCTCACACATATGCATCCCAACCCTTGACTCCAGAGGACTCTGATGCTCAGCTTCTTATTTACTTTGACTCTTTCAAGTTTGCATTTCAAACTTGCGTTTTCTAACCACCAAACCCCTGTCCCATGTTAAGTATATAACTACAAAATTTTAACACTTTAAAAATGTATGTTAAGTGAATGGAATGGTGATAAAGGGCAGACTTTTAGTTTTCTTTTGAGTTAGGGTGGACTCAGCTTTCAGAAATGCTATTTCTAATCAGGAGTTTGTAAATAAAGCATATGATGAGTTTAATTATGTCAGGAAGGTAGACTGGATTGTGGAAGCTAAGATAATTTAATGCAGGCAAAAGCAAAATATAGACTGAAATTTAAGTTGACAGGCTAGATTTTAAAAAGCTGGGGCACCTGGGTGGCTCAGTCAGTGAAGTGTCTGGCTCTTGATTTCTGCTCAGGTCATGATCTCAGGGTCACGAGATCAATCCCTGCAGGGCTCGGTGCTCAGCGGGGAGTCTGAGGATTCTTTCCCTCTGCTCCTCCCTCCACTTGTATGCGTGCGCATGCGTGCGCGCGCGCGCACACACACACACACACACTCTCTCTCTCTCTCTCTCTCTCTCTCTCAAATAAATAAATCTTTAAAAAAGTAAAATAAAAACCTTGCTTTGCAGGTATTTTTAATCTTGCTGAAAAATTACGGGCTCTGGTTCATTCATACCAGCAGCAGGCACCAGCCCTCAATCTTTGGAGGTGATGATTCTAATCTGTTTCTGCCCCAGTAGCAGACCCTTTGATCCCACTGAAGCAGTAATATATTCCTTAATAAAAACATGAAAGTACCAAATATTTTTTAACCACAGGATAAAAGAATTTCTATTCCTTGAACTTTCACTGATACTGCCGGGATGTAGTGCATGAGAGAAAACAGGATTCTGCGGATATAGCTAGGGCACAGGAACGACAGGACTTTAAAGAGTGCAGATATTCCCACATTCCCAATAAACCAAATCTTAATGTAAAATTGGTGCTCTGGGAGGATGGACCATATATATGGTATGACTTGGGCATCCCTGGCCCACCACTGAGGTCTTGGATAGCAGTGTGTTCTTACTAGAGATGGGTGAGATGAGATTACTTGAAATTCTTTGAAATTCGGAATTAGATTACTATGCCAGGGCGCCACTATAGTTGGTGGAAGGAATGTAAATGTGGCCTGTTATTATTTGAATATTTGTGTTGAGCTTATGTAAATGCTCCTTCACGGAATGATAACCAGCACAAGTTGTAAATGAGGTCATTTGAGTTCTATTTGTGACTGCCATGAGTGTGTCAAACAACCTTGGGTAAATCGGTTTTTTGTGTCATTTTCAGAAACAGTAAGCACCTTGGAGCAGGAGTTCTGTTCCAGGGATTTCTATGTGAGCATGTCTGTCTCTTGGGGATCTATAAACCCAAGCATGCTGCTGGTATCTGTTGTCTGAATGTGAATCCATGTATGTGTTATTATTTTTCAAGCATACATAGATGATATCTGATTTAGAAATGCAGAATGGCAAGAAGCTACTATTAAATATCTTTGCATTTTATTAATCCACAGATGCTAAAATCAAAACTACTGTCATGCAGAGGTGGACATTTTTAATGTTAAAAATGGTATGGTTTCCTTTGTACTGAGTTAATGGAGGTTCTTTTAGTTTAGAACCTTGGTCGTCTTAGCCAGAGGACTACATAGGTGCCTATTTGCATATAGAAATAGATTGCTTCTTAGAAAATTGTAATACACTACTTTGATCCTTGTGGTTTTATATTTACCCTCTCTGGCGACACCTAGTGGTTATACTAAGAAGTGCTGCCTTTTTGTCTAGAGGCCCTCCTTAGACAGTGGCTATTTCAGACACCCCCAGGCCTCAGAGAGGGGGGCTTCTCCTGTCCTCAGCCCAGCTGGTGAGTGTGTATCCTACTTGCCCACACTCATGGTGGATGGATCCAAGGTATCAGCCAATTCTGAATGCAGGTGGAGGTGGTTTCACTAAAGGGTGGGTTGGAGAAAACGTTGCATGATTGGAACCCTGGAGTAGGAATTTTTAAACAAGAATAAAAATAATATCCATGATTGCCTTGGGTTTAAGGCTACATTCATTTAGGAAGTCTGCAGGAAACTTTTCTATGTCTGCTAAGTTGGGTTAGACCCCTCCCCTGTGCTGTAATCTCTAGTATTTTATTAGACTCACCTCCTCCACGGCCGATGCTGTGGGTTATCTACTCTTACTATCTGGGCCAAACAGAGTAGGCACTCAGTAACATCACGTTGAGTTTTTTAATCTTTTTATTTTATGCATGAATAGGATTATTTATAGTTCCTGGGGCTCTGAATTCATGTTGAATTTATTAAAATTATAAACATTAAAAACCTTAGATTTTTTTTTAAGGCTTTAGGTTCAATTTATAAATACTGTTGCTCTATTTATAAAGCTAGTAATTTTTGTACTAACATAACATTTAATTATTTGATTAATGGCTTATTAACTCAAGGTTAGCTGATTAAAATCTCCTAAACACTTTACTGTAAGTTGGTTTCTTTTACCACTCAGTGGATTAAAAAAAAAATTTAAGCTTTTTAAACTGCATTTACAGATTGATTCACCTGATTTTTCTCCAGCTACTCCAAGCCCTAATGAGGCTCTCTGCAAAGCTTATGAGCCAGGTTGCTTCACACACCAAAGCAATTCTTTGCAATTTAGTAAACCAAACTTAGAAATGTGGTAAATCAGCTTCCTTTAAACATCAAATACTGTGTTCAGACTGACACGGATTTTCTTACTTCTTACAAATGAAAATTGCAAGTCTAATCCCATTGCACATTTCAGTTTCAAACCACAGAGGCCAAGATGTTGGGTCCTCTAACTTGTCAAATGGTTGTGATTACTTTAATAACAGAGATGCGTGTTATTCTGAAGATTACAGAATTTAAGTTTATAATTGCTTTTATTCCTTAACATAAAAGCGTGGTGTGCTTGATCGCTAAGATTTTTTCTTTACCATCCCTGGTAAGAAACATACTCAGGCTGAAAGTGGTTACTGTGTTGATTTGTGATCTGGATTCTCTTATTAATAGAGATTCTGGCCTGGACCAGGGCCTGGGCACTAAATTTCTGCAGGAAGAGACTAACACACAGGGACGTGGGCAGAGCTCTTTCTTAAGAGTCTGATTCCCTCTGTTCTGCCCATGGGGGATCCAGGCTTATGCCTCCTAACTGGGATTTAGCTTTAAAATCCAACACACCTTATGATCTCTCTGTATCTTTTTGGGTGGATAGAATTTTGCACCCCGCTTAGATTGCAGCTAATTTTCTTCACTTCTTGATTGGAATGAACATATTTCTTCTGATTGGATTCTGTATTCTCTCTCTCTCTCTCTCTCTATGTATATATATATATGTATATATATATATATATATTTTTTTTTTTTGTACTGGTGCTTGGTCACAATTCTGTAGTCATTTTCTTAACAGTAAGTGTCAATATAGTGAATTAACTGGTATAGGGCATAGGGGTGTTGTTGGCATGTGGAATCCATTAATTTCTTTCTCCTTTCCTTTCTCTTTAATCCCCAGCACCTATTTCATCCATCCCCACACCCACCTCCCCTCTGGTCACCATCAGTTTGTTCTCTTTTGTTAAGAGGCTGTTTCTTGGTTTGTTTCTCCCTTTTCCCCCCTTTGCTCACTTGTTTTGTTTTTTAAATTCCACATATGAGTGAGATAAAATGGTATTTGTCTTTCTCTAACTGACTTATTTCACTTGGCATTATAGAGTATAATACTCTATATATATACTCTATAGCTCCATTCATGTTGTTGCAAATGGCAAGATTTCATTCATTTTTATGGCTTTGTAATATTCCATTGTGCATATACACCACCTCTTCTTTATCTGTTTATCAGTGGTTGGACCCTTGGGCTGCTTCCATAGTTTGGCTATTGTAAATAATGCTTCTGTAAACATAGGGGTGCATGTATCCCTTTGAATTAGTGTTTCTGTATTTGATGGGTACATACCCAGTAGTTTGATTATTGGATCATAGGGTGGTTCTATTTTTAACTTTGTCAGGAATCTCCATACTGTTTTCCACAGTGGCTGTACCAGTTTGCATTCCCACCCATAGTGCACGAGTATTTCTTTTCCTCCACATCCTTGTCAACACTTGTTGTATCTTGTGTTTTGGATTTTAGCCATTCTGTCCTCTCATGTGGTTTTGATTTGCATTTCCCTGATGCCGAGTGATGTTGAGCATCTTTTCATGTATCCATTGGCCATCTGGATGTCTTCTTTGGAGAAAAGTCTGTTCATGTTTTCTGCCCATTTTTTAAATTGGATTATTTGCTTTTTGGGTGTTGAGTTTTGTAAGTTCTCTATAGATTTTGGAGACTAACCCTTGATCAGATCTATCATTTGCAAATACCTTCTCCCATTCAGTAGGTTGCCTTTTAGTTTTGTTGATTATTTCCTTTGCTGTGCAGAAGCTTTTAATTTTGATGTAGTCCCAATAGTTTATTTTTGCTTTTATTCCCTTGTCTCAGAAGACCTATCTGGAAAGATGTTGTTATGGCCAATGTCAAAGAAATTACTGCTTGTGTTCTCTTCTAGGATTTTTATGGTTTCAAGTCTCACATTTAGGTCCTTAATTCATCTTGAATATTAATGTGTATGGTGAAAGAAAGTGGTCCAGTTTCATTCTTTTGCACATTGCTGTCTATTTTTCCCAGCACCATTTGTTGAAGAGACGTCTTTCCCATTGAATATTCTTGCCTCCTTTATCAACAATTAATTGACCATATAATTGTGGGTTTATTTCTGGGTTTTCTATTGTTTATTGGTCTATATGTCTATTTTTGTGCCAGTACCATACTGTTTTGATTACTACAGCTTGGTAATTATAATCTGAAGTCTAGAATTGTGATACCTCCAGCTTTATAGGATTGCTTTGGCTATTTGGAGTCTTTTGTGGTTCCATACAAATTTTAGGATTGTTTGTTCTAGTTCTGTCCAAAATGCTGTTGGTATTTTTATAGGGATTACATTAAATATGTAGATTGCTTTGTATGGACATTTTTTATTTTATTTATTTATATTATTTTTTTATTATGTTCAGTTAGCCAGCATATAGTGTATGGATATTTTAACATTTGTTCTTCCAGTGCATGAGCATGGAATGTCTTTCCATTTCTTTGTGTCATCTTCAATTTTTTTTTTTTATTGTTTTCTGAGTACAGGTCTTTCACCTCTTTGGTTAAGTTAATTCTTATGTATCTTATTATTTTCGGTGCAGTTGTGTAAATGGGGTTGTTGTAATTTCTCTTTCTGCTCCTTCATTATTAGTGTATAGGAATGCAACAGATAGTTCTGTATGTTGATCTTGTATCCTGCAGCTTTACTGAATTCACTTATCAGTCCTAGCAGTTTTTTGGTGAAGTCTTTCAAGTCTTCTATATATAGTATCATGTCATCTGCAAATAGTGAAAGTCTGACTTCTTCCTTATCAACTTGGACGCCTTTTCTTTTTGTTGTCTGATTGCTGTGGAATCCATTAATTTCAGTCTCTTTTGTCCAAAGCCTGCGGTCCCTCGCTGATTTTCCCTTCTAACCACCAGGGGTTCTCAGCTGCCTGCCTGGTAGTGTCACATATGTGGAGCTTTGCTGCTGCCCACAGCCAAGGGCCCCATCTCAAACCCAATGAGGGAGAACTTCTGTCAGGCATCGTGTGTTAAAAATATGCCCGGTGATTCTTTTTTTTTTTTTTTTAAGATTTTATTTATTTATTAGAGCATGAGTGGGGTGAAGGGCAGAGGGAGAAGCAGACTCCCCACTGAGCAGGGAGCCCGATGTGGGGCCCCATCCTGGGACTCCAGGATCATGACCTGAGCCGAAGGCAGTCGCTTAACCAACTGAGCCACCCAGCTACCCCAAAAATGTGCCCGGTGTTTCTGATGCACACAGAGGATTGAAGACCACTGTAGCTCTAAAAAGATTTCAGACCATTAAATAAAAATCTCCCCATCCTTACTCCCTTTACATGGAAACATAATGGGAAATGCACAGACAGAACAAACTTCCTAAGGTAGGAAGTTTGGCTAATGCTCGACTGGACCATTTTCCTGTAGAAAGTTGGAGTTATAAAGATGTTTTAAGATGTAGGTTATAAAATCTTTATGGGATGTTTTTCTTTTTTATTTGTTTAAAGTACTTGTGGGTGGGTCATGCACAGACCCTTCTTTTTTTTTTATTTTTTTTTTACTTTTTTATTGTTATGTTAATCACCATATATTACATCATTTGTTTTGGTGTAGTGTTCCATGATTCATTGTTTGTTCATAACACCCAGTGCTCTATGCAGAACGTGCCCTCTTTAATACCCATCACCAGGCTAACCCATCCCCCTACCCTCCTCCCCTCTAGAACCCTCAGTTTGTTTTTCAGAGTCCATCATCTCTCCTGGTTCGTCTCCCCCTCTGACTTACTCCCCTTCATTCTTCCTCTCCTGCTATCTTTTTCTTTTTTCTTAAAATATGTTGCGTTATTTGTTTCAGAAGTACAGATCTGTGATTCAACAGTCTTGCACAATTCACAGCGCTCACCGTAGCACATACCCTCCCCAATGTCTATCACCCAGCCACCCCATCCCTCCCACCCCCAACCACTCCAGCAACCCTCAGTTTGTTCCTGAGATTAAGAATTCCTCATATCAGTGAGGTCATATGATACATGTCTTTCTCTGATTGACTTATTTCACTCAGCATAACACCCTCCAGTTCCATCCACGTTGTTGCAAATGGCAAGATCTCATTCCTTTTGATGGCTGCATAATATTCCATTGTGTATATATACCACATCTTCTTTATCCATTCATCTGTTGATGGACATCTTGGCTCTTTCCACAGTTTGGCTATTGTGGACATTGCTGCTATAAACATTGGGATGCACAGACCCTTCTTAATCTGTTATACCTGGCACAGTCAGGCACACATCCAAGTGTTTCCTTCCTTTGCCCCAGGTTTCTGTTGATGTACTCCACAGTTTTGTGCAGCTATTACAATTCAGCCCTCACAACAGCAGTGGTTGGAGCCATCAAGGTAAGTGGGTGAAGCCTTGGGAAATGGGGAATTGGCAGTGAATCCAGTCTTCACGGGAGAAGCAGAGTTCGATTTTATTGTTGTAATGGGTGGTATAGGAAGCGTGGAGGCTTGTGACCTTTTCAGCTGTACCTGAGTGATCTCTTCTTAGATCTTCTCAACCCCAATCCATGAAACCGAGGGAGGGCTTGCTAATTTAAACAAGGAGAGACAAATTATGACCTTTAATTTGGGGGCAGTAGGAGGGGATGGTCTGGGAAAATGAAGTAAAAAAAGCAGAAAAATATTCCAAATTTTGCACTCACAAGATACCTTGTTCAGTACCTTGTTTGTACACCTTGGTTTTCTGGGAGAACCCGTTGACTAAGAAAGGGAATCCTTGTGAAGAACTGTTTTTAATTTAGATATATGCTCAGTTATAAGGTACTAAACTCATGGATTGTGTGTAGGTATGTTTTGTGTCTGTGCGTTTGAACACACACAACAATGGAGAGGAGTCTGGGGTGTTCCGTGCTCTGTCCCTTGCGTTGTTTTTCCAATCACACAAATAGAGTGAGTGAGGAAGACTGCCTGCTCTAACAGGAGACTTGTCTGTTGGCTACGCAGACCCTCCTAGAATACACAGGGCAGGGCACTGCTTGGAATTTGCTGGATGTCTAATCCATGTAAATTTAGGGTCAGTATGATTAAAATTCACTACCCAGTGGTGGTAGAGAGCTGGGATCTGGAAAGCTGATTACAACTCAACTCTTACAACTTTTTTCCTGTGTGTTAGCTGTAAGGGGCATGAATGATGTAGTGTTCTGTAATTACCATGCCATATAAAGCCACATGTAACGGTTTTTTATTCATTCATTCAACATTCTGTGAACAGCTACTGTGTACAAGTCTTTGGGCAAAGTAACTAAACTAAAATATTTAGTTTCAGATTTTACCATATATATATTTTCCCTCTAAATCCTTCCCTTTTAAAAAGACTAATCCTCTTTCTTTTTCTGCAGAATGTTTCCATTGCCTACATTGGAATGTTAGTTGGTGGAGACTACATTTTCTCTGTGTTAAACTTTGTAGGGTTAAATATTTGGTAAGTGGGATTTCTAAATGAACTGATTTTAGTAAAATATGAATTTTAAAAAGTGTGATTAATCTGTTACAAGTGAAAGAACGGGAGGTGTTTTGACATTTTAGTTTCTAAGATAATTTTACTTAAATCACTCAGTTCATCTGTTTTTATGACATGCTCCGTGGATCATGGGGATGTGTATGATGAAAATTCAAGGGGCTGAGATCTGAGTTTATTTCGTGTGTCTTTCTCACCAAAAAAAAAAAAAAAAGGTTCCTAAGTTGTTTGCCTTCATTTTGCAAAGTGGGCCTTACTGACGTCCTGCTCCGTCAAAGCACCATACATTCAGGATATTGGGAGGAGGGGCTGAGATACTTTTGAAAGGCATTTTGGGGTCCTAGACACGGGACACTGTCTTAGGATAATAGTATAGTTTATTCAATAATAAACAAATATTTATTTTCTCTCCAAAGTTTTGTATTGAATTTGATCTATTCTTTTTCTGCCCCAAAAGATTTCTAAATAAGGGGGTAATTCTCATCAAGTAATCCAAAAGCTAGGAGAAAAACAGGGGTCTCAATCACTCCCTTCAAATTAAGCTGGCTAGATCTTTAAAGATATATATTTTATACAGACCTTGGTGGTACTACCTATGAGTTTATTTATTTTCACTTTTTTTTCCTCCTTTCAGCATGGCAGGGGGCTTGAGATACTCCTTTTTAACTCTGAGTGGCCAATTAAACCCTAAACAACCTGTGGATGAAGAAAACATTCCTCTGGATTTGAAGAGTTAGAATCTGAGGCAGGATTGCAGACTGGGAACATGGGGGTGGGGGGCACTCCCCGCTGTAGGAATGTGAAGCCAGACGTTCTGGTCACCAACAACGCTCAGCCCCCTGGTTAAAGCACAACAGGAATGTCTGCCAACTGCGAAGAGAACCTACCTCACACGTTACTGCACAGTGAGCCATCCTCAGCCCCGAGAAGCGTATTTGGGCAAAGCCTTACCATCTGAAAGTGAATCTTTCAGAGGAGACCATTGATTAAAGGGATCGTAACCGAGTGCGGGCAGAGCACTGACCGTTTGGTCACCCAGCCACATCTCTGAGCTTTGTTCGCCAGTACCAGGTGCGTTTAAGAGAACGGAAACGGCTGATGGTGTGAGAGTGATTATCATCAGCACCTTGGCCTTCAAGGATCCCAGCCAAAGCGAAGTGCCAGTGAGAACAATTTTCTTTTCCAATTTAAACAAACATGTCTTTATTTTAATAAAATTAGCCAATTTGGGTGCCTGGGTGGTGCAGTTGGTTGAGCCACTGCCTTCGGCTCCGGTCATGATCCCGGAGTCCTGGGATCGAGTCCCGCATCGGGCTCCCTGCTCAGCGGGAGTCCACTTCTCCCTCTCACTCCCCTTCTGTGCTCTCTCTCTCTCTCTCTCTCAAATAAATAAATAAAATCTTTAAAATAAAATTAGCCAATTAACTGCAAGTTATTTGTTAGCTCTGATTTGATCATATATGTTGGTATCTTTTCCCAATCATCAAAGTAAAATAAAAAATAATTTATATGCAGGTCTCATACTGTGACATTATTGTAGATAGGCAGAAAGACTCTGTCTGAAGGGTGATATTCCTTTTAAGGCTCATGCTGGAAAATATTACAAAATAACTCAATTGGGAAAAAACCTCAATGTGCCCTATTCACATTTAAGTAGCTCATATTTTTCTCCCCATATCCCCAGGTTTGTTCAGGGGGTTTTTGAAATTCAGATCACTTGGATTTTAACCAAAGGTACATTTTTTCATAGGCTCATCTGACCTCCCAGAACTCATTCCCTGTGTGGGAATGAGCCCTGAATGGATGAACATTATTATTTTCATTTCCATCAAGAAATGGGCTGGTGTACCTGGCTGGCTCAGTTGGAAGAGCACGCAACTCTTGAACTCCTGAGTTCAAGCCCCACGTTGGGTGTGGAGCCTACTTAAAGTAAAGCAGTGGGCCATCCCTGTTGGGGCTGTGGTGCAGGGTGAGGCCCCAGTCTGGGAGACAGGAGCCCTTCTAATCCCACCTCCACCTCTAACCACCTGACACATTCACAGGTTACCTTGCCATTGTGGCCTCCATTGTTTTAATCTTAAAGTTGAACTGGATCTCCAAATCCTTGCTAGGTCTCACTTTCTAAGTTTCTAGAAGCTGAGCCAGATGTGGGACAGAGCAGCAAATGAAGGAATGATTATATTGATGCATTGTTTCAAATTACCTTTTAAAAAAATTTAGTTTTGGGGCACCTGGGTGGCTCAGTCGGTTAAGCGGCTGCCTTCGGCTCAGGTCATGATCCCGGGGTCCTGGGATCCAGCTCCATGTCTGGCTCCGTGCTCAGCAGAGAGCCTGCTTCTCCCTCTCCCTCTGCCTGCCACTCTGCCTACTTGTGCTCTGTATCTCTCTGTCAAATAAGTAAATAAAATCTTTTTTTAAAAAATTTAGTTTTAATTGTAAAACACACAGAACATAAAATTTACTATCTTAACCATTTCTAAGTATATAGTTCCATAGTGTTGAGTATATTCAGATTGTGGTGCAAGCAATCTCTAGAACATTTTCATTTTGCAAAAGAAACTCTGCACCCATGAAACAGCCCCTGGCAGCCATCGTTTTAGTGTCTGTCTCTATGCATATGACTACTCTAGATATCTAAGTGCGATTGTACAGCGTTTGTCCTTCTGTGCCTGCCTGCCTTAGGGTAATGTCCTCAAGGTTCATCCTTGTAGCAGATGTTAGAATTTTCTTCCTTTTGAAGGCTGAATAATATTTCATCATATGGATGGATATACCACATTCGGCTTATCCATTCATCTGTCAATGGACAGTTGGCTATTTATGAATAATTCTGCTATAAGCATGGTGTACAGATGTGTGTACAGACCCTGTTTTTAATTCTTTTGGATATTAAAATTTATTTCCTCTATATACAGAACACTTCTGACATCAAATGTGTGTTTTTTTGTTTTGTTTTGTTTTTAATCTCATATCAAGGAATTCTCTCTGGACACCAACCAGGTGTCCTACAATTCAATTCTAACTGCCTGGAGCTATAGTGCAGACCCCGCAGGTGAGGGACTCAGTCCCCTAAGACTTCCCCCACTTTAGATGCCAATCCCACATCCTGTGCTTCTGACCAACTGGCCATGAGATCAGGGGTTTGTACACCCCCCTCCCTCAGGTTGGATAATTTGCGGGAATGGCTCACAGAACTCCGGGAAAGTGCTTGACTCTCTATTACTGGTTTCTTATAAAGAATACAGCTCTGGAACAGCCAGGAAGAAGAGATGCATAGGAAGCAGTGTGTGGGAAGGAGCTTGGAGCTTCCATGCCCTCTCTGGGTGCACCACCCTCTGGCACATCATTGATGTATTCGCCAGCCTGGAGCTCTCCAAGCCCCATGGTCCGGGCACCCTTACTCTTTCCTATAGCAGCCGCACCATTTTACATTTGTGCAAGGGTTCCAGTTTCTCCACATCTTGTCTGACTTGTTATTTTTCTGAGTGGTTTTTTGTTTTGTTTTGTTTTGTTTTGCTTTGCTTTTGTAGTAGCCATTCTGATGGGTGTGAGGTTATTATCTCATTGGAGTTTTGATTGTATTTCCCTAGTTTTTAGTGATGTTGGACATTTTTTATGTGCTTGTTGGCCATTTATATGTCTTTGGAGACGTGGCTTTCTAAATCCTTTGCCCATTTTTGAATTGGGTTGTGTGTTTTGTTGTTGCGTCATTGGGGGGTTCCTATTTAATTTTTTTTCTTCTACAATCACCCTGAGTACTTCCTTACATGACCCTGTCTTTTTACCTTTCTGTGGCGACTTCTCCTGCTTCCATGTGTGGCCAGCAGAGGGCGCGCAAAGAGCAGCCCGGAAGCATTTGCAGTTTCTAGACGATCCCTAAAGACCCAGTTTCCCGCGCTGTGGCGGTGGTGGGAGCTCCAATCTGGTTTTCGAATTAAGATTAGTTGAGGAAGCTGGGTGCGGACAGGTGGTACGAAAGGGATTCATGAGCCTCAAGGAGGCTAAAGAGGAAATGTAGCCTAATGCCCCAGGTCTCCAAATTTCTTTTATTCTTACTAAATTAAGATGTTGCAAAAGCCATTTTACAATGGATGGGACCAAGAAAATTAATTTAATATCCTTGATACTTTGCTTACTTCTGGCTATTGTACTACAAATAATAGCGACACCATTTGTTAACTTGGACTTTTCCCTGCTGTGTTAATATTTTTCCTGCATATTAAATGTATCGCAAGTACAGGGACACTGGAGTTTCGGACAGCTGAGTTTGCTTAAAGAATAGAACCTAGTTTAGAGAAGAGTTATATATATTCTGTATATATACATATACACACATTTCTATTTCTATTTCTATATAGTATCTAAGCCCTCAGGAAAATGGTGGTTACATATGTCAATTTCAGACTTCAGTTACTTTTTTTTTTTTTGCACAATCATTTGAGTTTAGTTTTCTCCTTTCTTTTCAACTTCATTGTTTTTCAGCTACAAAATAAGCTTAAAACCACAGGTTTGAGTGTACCCTCTGTGAGCGTACATGGGTTTGTCTCAGCCCTGGGGGAACATCTGGTCACAAAGCACTCTGATGCTGGAGACCCCGGACAGCTCACCGTCTGCCAGGAGTAACCGGGCAGCGCCGGCCGCAGACGTTGCCTAGACAAGCTGTGCTAGCGATCGAGGAAGAGCAAGGAGAAGGAGCACATCGCCAGGAAGAAGAGCGCCCACACTCAGAAGCCGCTCTTCATCGCCCTCCTTGAAATCCTCAGGGACTTCTACGACTAATTGGTGAATGCCATCCATCTCAGCTTCTTGTTGTAAAACCTTCTCTGTTAGAGTCTGGAAATTTCAACCACTTTTCCTTTGATTTGCCCTGCTTCATCCAATAGGCTGTTCACTTCACCAATTAGGCACTGATTTTCTTGTCCAAACATTTGTGTTTCTTGCAGGGATAATTCATTTTCCCTTTGCTGTCTCCCCGGGTGCCCGATTCAGGTTGTGCTTTGCTCAGAGTCTTGTTTGGATATTCCTCAGTGAAAGGTTTTTCTTCAGAGACTTTTGAAGGTTTCTGTGAATTTTCTCAGAAGACATGGATTCTCTTGTCTTTGTATTTGGTTCTGGTTCCAACTTAGATAATCTTTTCTCATCACCACTTGCTTAACTCCGGTGGTTCTTTGTCCTGAGTGAAGTTTGCATACTGTTTTAAAGTAACATGCTGTGAAATCTGAAACAGCACTCCTGTTCTTGCTGGAAATGTATCTCTGTGGGCTGGTGTTCTTAGTTGCCTAATGGCTTCTGAGCAGATCCTCACCAATGTCTGAGCGTCCCTGGTCTATCTGATCCACATTCAGGCACAATGTGGCTATAAGCATTCATATAATCTGCACTGTGTTCCAGAAGATAACTTCTCAGTTTGCCAGTGCGTAAAATCTTGTGTGGGACAGAAAACATGGATGGTGACCAGTTGGGTGCAGTAAGGGCTAGTACAGAGTAGGTGTCCAAGGCACCGAGATGGAGGCCACAGGCCTTTTTCTCCCCCAACCTACAACCATCCAATCCATCAAATGAAGACAGCACCTTCCTCCAAGGGTTATTGTAAGAATTAAATGAGATAAGGCATGGAGAGTGTTTTGGCATTGCTTTGGCCCCCAGTGACCAACAAAAGTTAGTTTCTGTTGTTAATTATATATTATTGTTATCATTCTTGTTTCTAATTATGGTGGGAAGAACTCTAAAGAGAGCATCGCTCTACAGAGAAGGCATATTGGAAGGATGACTAGGAATTTATCAGATGGGGACAAGGGTGGAAAAACCACTTCAACTTTAAAGTCTTGGTTACTTGGCCTTATGAATCATTTTTGTTTTCTGTGAATGAATATGTGTACTTGGGAATACCTTTTGGGTGCTGGGGTTTGTCAAGGGTCAGCAACCTAGCCGACCAGTAGCTGCTGCTCTGTGGTAGTTTTCAGGAAACTGAGGCTCTCAGCAGCTCAGAATCTCTGTTTCCTTTCGGTCATCAGACACTGAAACTTGTGGACAAAGAAAGCACGCCCCTTAGGATGAAGCCAGAAAATCCCAAGCCCTTCCTGGGGATGCTCAGATTCAGGACATTCTGTCTGTGTGCCTTCTGACTTTTTCCTCCACTCCTCTCATGATGAGCCTCAGGTCATAATCTCAGGGTCTTAAAATCAAGCCCCGTGTCAGGCATCATGCTCAGCATTGAGTATGCTTGAGATTCTCTCTCTCTTTCTGTCTGTCTCTCCCCCAACTCTCTCTCTCTCTCTCTCAAATAAATAAATAAAAGGATAGATTCAAGACTTTCCTGAATGAATTTTCTATTGTAAATTTGAATTTGAAGCCATGTAAATGTTTTATACATTTATAAAACAAAGTTAAACCACAGAGAATTAAAAAAGATGCAATCTCTGAAAAAAACGAAAGTGAAAGAAACAAATATATTTACACCTCAGAGGACAAAGTCTATGTGTTAAGAATCAAGATATTCAGTGTCAGAGAAAAATAATCCAAATATAAAATAAAAGATATTAAGTAAAACTCACATAATCCTAACTTTGACTCATGAAGTATATTCACTTAAAAGAGTTCCCCAGTTTTGCCCTAGAAAGGGTTAGAAATAATGACAAAGTGGGGTGCCTGGGTGGCTCAGTCATTAAGCATCTGCCTTCAGCTCAGGTCATGGTCTCAGGGTCCTGGGATCGAGCCCCACATCACGCTCCCTGCTCCATGGGAAGCCTGCTTCTCCCTCACCCACTGCCCCTGCTTGTGTTCCCTCTTTCGCTGTGTCTAGCTCTGTCAAATAAATAAAATCTTAATAAATACATACATACATACAT
>NW_027397101.1:6570500-6576181 GCF_003265705.2 Callorhinus ursinus | reverse complement strand
TTTATTTATTTATTTGACAGAGAGAGACACAGCGAGAGAGGGAACACCAGCAGGGGGAGTGGGAGAGGGAGAAGCAGGCTTCCTGCCGAGCAGGGAGCCCGATGCGGGGCTCAATCCCAGGACCCTGGGATCATGACCTGAGTCGAAGGCAGACGCTTAACGACTGAGCCACCCAGGCGCCCCAAATAAATAAATAAAATCTTAAAAAAAATAAATAATGACAAATTTAGTAACAAAGAGTACTCTTGGTGTCTAATCTATAATCTCTAGATGTGGTTTTCCACTAAAAGGAATCAGGCTCCTCTGAGAAAAGGCACATTCTGTGTCTGAAGCAGTTTTTCATTCTGGAAAAACACAGACACTAGCAAAGACTGCTGGGGTCTTGTCGATCTTGTCCAAAAAACCCAGGAGTGAACTTGAAGAGGTCCCACTGGCCAGAGTTGCGCCATGTTGAGCACTGATAAGAATAATAACTACAAAGGATTGAAACAAATAAAAATGTTGAAATCCATGTTTCATAATGATTCTCTCACCAAAAAACCCACAAAAACAAAAACCAGACAAACCACAGAAAACAACCAACCAGGTCTTTGGTCCATCTTGTAGGATGTAGGATGTAAAGTCTGGTAAATAAAGAGAAAGAATCAAGCACTTACTTCACCTTTTCTGTATTAACTATATTTCAGTGTTCTGTGCAGTCCTGTAGTTTAGGTGTTTTGTTTGTTTTGTTTTGTTTTTTAGAATAAAGGAAGAAAAATGATAGAATTAGAATATCACCATTTTTGCAACTCATAATTAAAGCCTGGATCTAGGCACTGATTACGAGTGATGCTAGTTTCAGAAGAAGAGACAACCAGACATCATGTACCTCCTCTGGGAACACACAGCACCGCCTATGAAGAAGGCTTGCCAGAAAATCAAACCCCGAATCTAATCAAGTTTTTAGGGCAGGAGTTGGCAAACTATGGCCTATAGTCCAAATCTGGCCCACTGACTTTTTGTAAATTAAATTTTATCAGAACACAGTCATTCACATAGTTAACAGTTTTTTGTTTTTTTTGCTTGTTTGTTTCTGGTATTCAGAAAAAGAAAAGTGCATTTATCAAGTACTTCTTATAGCACAAGTATTGATATCTATATTTATATTTATATGTATATATAAATATGTATATATAGAATATTATATAGAGAGAATATATAAAATATATAATCAATATATAATATATAAAATATATTTATGTATAATATATTCTATATGCATAATACTGTATATATATTTTTCATTTAAAGGTTTTAGTCCTTATTTTATTTTATTTTATTTTTTTAAAGATTTTATTTATTTATTTGACAGAGAGAGACAGTGAGAGAGAGAACACAAGCGGGGGGAGTGGGAGAGGGAGAAGCAGGCTTCCCACTGAGCAGAGAGCCTGATGTGGAGCTCGATGCCAGGACCCTGGGATCATGACCTGAGCTGAAGGCAGATGCTTAATGACTGAGCCACCCAGGTGCCCCTATTTTATTTTATTTTTTTAAAGATTTTATTTACTTATTTATTTATTTAGAGAGAGAGCTCAAGTGGGGGAGGGGCAGAGGGAGAGGGAGAAAAAAACCTCAAGAAGACTCCGCTCTGAGCCTGAGGCGGGGATCAATCTCATGACCCCGAGATCATGAACTGACTGAGTCACCCGGGTGCCCCCAGTCCTCATTTTATAGGCGAGCAAGCTAGGTCTCAGAGTGATTCTGTAACTTGCTCAGAGAAGGATCTCTGCCAATGGGAAGAGCTGGGAAGTTTTAATAAAAGAAGTATCAACTCAGTTGGTTCTTAAAGGTTTGGTGGAATTTTAATTCCAATTTATGATTTTTAGTTACAAAAGTAATAAATTGTGGAAATTTAAAAAGTATAGAAAAGCACAAAGATACAATTAAGAAAACAAGCCCTTAAATCCACCATCTCAATATAAAAACATTAACATTTTGGTGACTATCCCTACATTTCTTTTTTGCTAATTGTCACATATAAATGTATAATTGGGACTACACTGTTTAGTCACCTGTACTACTATAGATGTTATTTCATTTAAACTTCACAGTAGCTCTGCAAATTAAGAAGTATTAATCCCATTTTATAAGAGTAACTTGAGGGGCATAAAGTTTAGCTTGTCCAAGTCACATGACAGAGCCAAAATGCACATCTGGAAGATCTTTCTCAGTCCATGCCTTCCTCCTCACTGCCTCCCAGACCATGAGCTATGCCATGGAGATGGCAGGGCATGGAAAGGAAAGAATCACTGGGAGGGATTGGTTCTAATGTTGGATTTGGTGACTGCTTCTATCTATCAAGGAAAGAGAGAAATTTCCAGAGGACTCTAATTTTTCCAGCCTAGGTAGCTGGGAGAAATGATACTGACTTCATAATCTGTTTAATAATGCATGTAATTTCTACTAGGCAAAAAGTATTTCCTCAATCCAGACTCACCTCTAACTCAGGACTCTACTAACCATGTGATCCAGTGAGATTTTATAAAATTTGTAATCGCCAGTCATTCTGCACTAGGGAGGCTGGGCCCTGTCTGAAAATCTTGGGAGAGTCAGCATAGAGGCTGGAGCATCTCATTTGTGCAAGCCAAGACCTACCCACACTGTGCTAAAAATGGTCTCCTCGCTAAGTGGACTTTATTTCTGCCCTAGCAGAAATGGATGGGAACAACAAATTTTTACTAAAAGAAAAGAAAAAAATCAAAGCACAAAATATACTTCTCTAGGCAGCATGTTACTGTCTTATATCACTTACATAACAGTGATATTATTTGTTAGAACAGCACAGAGAGTTTTAGGAAAGGCCAGAAATACTAGCCTGGGATTTGGTCCCCTAGAGTTCCACCACCAAATGAAGGGAAAAAAACATGGGTGTGTAGGAATCAGGAATGTCTCTTCTGATTCCAGCCTCCAGACCTAAGCCATACTCAGCCCCATAGACAAGGAAATGTAGCCCTGCAGACAACAGTGGGAGAGGGGCTTTGATACTATTGGGGAGGAAAAAGTTTTCCTTTGCCATTCGAGGTTCTGCTAACTGGACCAAGAGTTAAATTAACATGAGACAGATTAACGAGAGAAAATCAAATTTGGTTCTATATGTATGGGGAAATATAGACACGAGAGTCCAAAGACAGTTAGGCAAAATTAGCTATATATGCCATCCTGAACTAAGGAGAAGGGGGTAGGGGTGTGGGACTTCAAAGGGAAGGAAAGTAATTCACAGAAAGATGAAAGAGAGTAAGTGTTTGGCAAACCAATGTTTGCCAGACCACTCAGAAACAATGGGACATAGAGAGAACTTTGATCAAAACAGCCATGCTAGTTTGTGCTCCTTGTCTACCATACCTAGTTCATATCATGATATAGTTATCTGTGGTGACAGCTCTCCCCTTTCCTTTAGGCAGAGTGCGGAAGGGGAGGTCAAAGTTTCTTCCTGAGTCTTCTGGGCCTTGATTGTTTTCTGCTCAGCATCATCTACCTGCCAAAGTGAACCATCTTGGAGCAGCTGTCCTTGGTCTCTCTCTATAGCACAAAGAAGGAGGAGTGGGCACATATTTACTGGGACCCTTAGGATCTTGGAACCCTTTGGAGGTCTGACAAATTCACCTTTGACCAAGAAAACAAGTGATTCACTGGTCAAAGAGCTCCACTTCAACTACCGGCTGGGCACCTAACATCCACCTCCACCCTCCACATCCCCCAAGCCCAAGAGAATTTGTTTTGTTTTTTTTTTCTCTCAGATTTTCAAGACCTCACCACTTTCAGGAAATTCACCCTCAGGAAGCTAATTTTTACGTAATTGTTTGTTTGTTGTGTTTTTTCTTTAGGAAAGCTTGTTCTCCATTTTTGGATGAACTACATCCACAGAAAACCTTAGCTTTGCCATCTTTGACTCTTAAAATTTGGCCACAAAGTCAAATTCCCTTCAGGTCTTTCTAGTGTAAAACTTTCTATAATCCTTTTTCCTAACATATACCACAGATCACTCACATGGAAGCTTTGGAGAGAAGTTCAGGCCCTTACAAATATCCTACAGAGATCCTTCTTCAGGCCTGTTTCTTCTAAATTTCTCCAGCTTCTGATTCCCCTTTGCTTGCTCCTATATATTTTTATCACACTGTTTGCAACTGTTGTGTTCTCTATTATGTATTGGAATAGATAAAACACCTAAAGAAACATTTGATAATGGGGTGATTGTGAATGAATCCCATTCAAACTTTTTTCATTCTCATTTTTGCATTTCCTCATTTCATGGGCTTCCAGTTGAGATCTACACCTGCTCCCCGAGACTTTGCAATTTGCACCTTACCTGTCTGGGTATATATCATCTCTTCATCAAAAAGTTCTTAAACACAATAAACTTCATGGCACCCAACCCAGTGAAAGCTCATTTTTCCCTTTTTCATTCAATGGTAAATATTTATTGACTACCTACTATTTCCAGACACTGTTCTCACAAAACAAATGAAGTCTCTATCCAATGGAGCTGACGTTCTAGTGGCAGGACACCAAGAAGCAAATAGATAAACCAGTAAATAATATACCTAGAAGAAAAATGAATCAGAGGCATGGAAAAGAGTGATGGGGAGGGGTGGCTTGGCTTTTTACCAAACCTTAGCAAAAATAGTTACTTGTTGTCTTCATATTTATCAAACATCTAAGACTTTTACTCTTTTGGCAGCAGATGTAGATGCATTGAGATAGCTGATCAACAACACCCACTTCTGCCAACCCCCCTTCAATGGGAAGAGCAATAATGCTCATCTCATGAGGATTAGACAAGATATATAATCCTCGTAAAGTACGTAATGCAGCATCTAATACACAGAGCGTACTAAATATAGGGTGGCCTGAAAAAAAGGGAAGGAATGGGGAGCCGCTATCAGCAAAGGCCATCTCATTTGCCCTAATTTTAGCTTACTGTCCATATTATTTGTGCTTTCTTTAGGCAGCTCATAGCTTTATGAGCAATTGACCCTTGAACTGAGAAGCTGCTCCCGATAAAGATCTTAACTGAAAGTGATATGATCAACAAATGGCACAGTTTAGAGAGGAATGTAGGCTGAACTTGACAGTAGCTGGAGTGTCTCACTTTCCTCCCTGGGGCTTCTCTTCACCCACAGGATCTCACTAGTCATCTGACATACAGGCAAATCTGGAACTGAGGGAAGTAAGGGCCCATGGTGCAACCTTGGTCAGTGGGCACAGGGCCAGTGCATAAACACACTTTACTGCTGTACTTAAGGGAGAAGAGGTAGCAGGGCATTCTACAGTTTCTCAGAGCTTTCCTCAGGATGGAGCCTCAGCAGTGACCAGCCCAAGGAGACATCCGGGTCTTTCCCTCTTTCCCTGTTCAATCCTCTGGTCCCAACCTAAGTCCTGCTCACTGGAATCACTTTCCAATATAATTATCTTCACAAGGCCTTCATATCAAGAAAATCTCAGGCTAAGACAGTCCTGCTATTTATGTGCTGGTCTTCCCTTTCAGATTCTATCTTTCAGTATTTATATATATAAATTACATATTTATTCATATATATATATGAAATTATCCATAGTCTCTTCTCCTCTTCATAGTTCCTTCAAGTTAGGAAATTTCTTCCTTCCTTCCTTCCTTCCTTCCTTCCTTCCTTCCTTCCTTCCTT